>NW_028318336.1:632500-948750 GCF_062004578.1 Staurois parvus | reverse complement strand
CTGCTCTCCCCGGACCCTACATTCACTATATCTGGTCTCCCCGGACCCTGCATTCACTATATCTGCTCTCCCTGGACTCTGCATTCACTATCTCTGGTCTCCCCGGACCCTGCATTCACTATATCTGCTCTCCCTGGACCCTGCATTCACTATATCCGCTCTCCCCGGACCTGCATTCACTATATCCGCTCTCCCCGGACCCCGCATTCACTATATCTGCTCTCCCCGGACCCCGCATTCACTATATCTGCTCTCCCCGGACCCTGCATTCACTATATCTGCTCTCCCTGGACTCTGCATTCACTATCTCTGCTCTCCCCGGTCCCTGCATTCACTATATCTGGTCTCCCCGGACCCTGCATTCACTATATCCGCTCTCCCCGGACCCCGCATTCACTATATCTGCTCTCCCCGGATCCTGCATTCACTATATCGGGTCTCCCCGGACCCTGCATTCACTATATCTGGTCTCCCCGGACCCAGCATTCGCTATATCTGCTCTCCCCGGACCCTGCATTCACTATATCTGCTCTCCCTGGACTCTGCATTCACTATCTCTGGTCTCCCCGGACCCTGCATTCACTATATCTGGTCTCCCCGGACCCTGCATTCACTATATCTGCTCTCCCTGGACTCTGCATTCACTATCTCTGCTCTCCCCGGTCCCTGCATTCACTATATCTGGTCTCCCAGGACCCTGCATTCACTATATCTGCTCTCCCCGGATCCTGCATTCACTATATCGGGTCTCCCCGGACCCTGCATTCACTATATCTGGTCTCCCCGGACCCAGCATTCGCTATATCTGCTCTCCCCGGACCCTGCATTCACTATATCTGCTCTCCCTGGACTCTGCATTCACTATCTCTGGTCTCCCCGGACCCTGCATTCACTATATCTAGTCTCCCCGGACCCTGCATTCACTATATCTGCTCTCCCTGGACTCTGCATTCACTATCTCTGGTCTCCCCGGACCCTGCATTCACTATATCTGCTCTACCCAGACCCTGCATTCACTATATCTGCTCTCCCCGAACCCTGCATTCACTATATCTGCTCTCCCCGGACCCTGCATTCACTATATCTGCTCTCCCTGGACTCTGCATTCACTATCTCTGGTCTCCCCGGACCCTGCATTCACTATATCTGGTCTCCCCGGACCCTGCATTCACTATATCCGCTCTCCCAGGACCCTGCATTCACTATATCTGGTCTCCCCGGACCCTGCATTTACTAGATCTGCTCTCCCCGGACCCTGCATTCACTATATCTGGTCTCCCCGGACCCTGCATTCACTATATCTGCTCTGTTTGGTTGAGGTTATTGCTGCCAAAGGAGGGTCAACCAGTTATTAAGTCCAAAGGTTCACATACTTTTTCCTCCCTGCACTGTGAATGTTTACATGCTATGTGCAATTAAACCATGGCAACATCTAATGTTTGTGTAGTATTATGTTCAGCAGACTGTGTTCTTCTATTGTTGTGACTTAGATGACGTTCAGAGCACATTTTATGCCCAATTCATGCAAAACTCAAACATCCATTTGAGCGGGGCATGATCAGTAACCAACTTGAACGGTCTTCCTAACAGGTAATATTTCAGGGCCTCCAAGGCCCATTTGATGGCCAAACTTTCCTTCTCCACAATGGCATAGTTTCTCTCATGTTTGTTGAGCTTTCTACTTAGGAAGACCACAGGGTGCTCCTCCCCATCTCTGATCTGGGACAGGACAGCACCTAGTCCCACATCAGAGGCATCAGTCTGTACCACAAACTCTGTTGTGAAATCTGGAGTCACAAGCACAGGTTGAGCACAGAGAGCTTGTTTCAGCCTTTGAAATGCGGTCTCCGCCTCAGGATTCCACTTAATCATGACTGACCCCCTACCTTTTGTCAGATCTGTCAGTGGGGCTGCAATGGTGGCAAAATTGGGGATAAACCGCCTGTAGTACCCCGAGATTCCAAGAAATGCCCGGACTTGTTTTTTATTTACAGGTTGGGGCCACTTTTGAATTGCCTCAATTTTATTGATCTGAGGCCTAATGAGACCTCGACCAATGATGTAGCCAAGATATTTGGCCTCCTCTAAGCCAATGGCACACTTTCTGGGGTTGGCGGTAAGACCTGCTTCCCGCAGCGAATCTACGACCGCTTGCAAGAGGGACAAATGAGATTCCCAGTCGGGACTGTGGATGACGACATCGTCCAAGTAGGCAGCTGCATATTGGCGATGTGGTCTCAACGTCTTGTCCATCATCCTTTGGAATGATGCAGGAGCCCCATGCAAACCAAACGGCATCCGCTTATACTGAAAGGACCCCTCGGGGGTGGAGAATGCTGTCTTTTCTTTTGCAGCTTCCGTTAACGGAATCTGCCAATAGCCTTTGGTCAGATCTAAGGTGGTTATGTACCGAGCCGTTCCCAACCTGTCAATGAGCTCATCCACCCGAGGCATCGGGTACGCATTAAACTTGGACACACTGTTCAGTTTCCTGAAATCATTACAGAAACGAATGGTTCCATCTGGTTTTGGGACCAGCACTATGGGACTCGACCACTCACTGTGAGATTCCTCAATCACTCCCAACTCTAACATGTCCTTTATTTCCTTTGCCACCGCTTCCCGCCTGGCCTCGGGTATTCTATAGGGCTTGACATTTACGCGGACCCCGGGCTGGGTAACTATGTCATGCTGTATGACAGTCGTCAGTCCAGGTAGGTGGGAGAAGAAATCTCCATTTTTCCTCACAAACTCCTTAACCTCATTTTGTTGGGCTACTGACAAGGTTTCCGTTATAGGTACCTGAGGGGCCACGGGAACCACGTCCTTTTGGGGTCTTGGTACTGCCAACAAACTTTCCCTGTCTTTCCAAGGTTTTAAGAGATTCACATGATAGATTTGTTCGGGTTTCCTTTTTCCTGGCTGGTAAACTTTATAATTTACTTCCCCCACTTTCTCCCTAATTTCAAAGGGACCTTGCCACTTTGCGAGGAATTTACTTTCCACGGTGGGGACTAGCACCAGCACTCTATCCCCAGGGTTGAAGGTACGGATCCTGGCACCCCGGTTATAAACCCTTCTCTGGACCTCCTGGGCTTGCTCCATGTGTTCCCGAACAAGTGGCATGACAGCTGCGATTCTATCCTGCATCTGTGCGATATGCTCGATGACACTTCTATAGGGCGTGGTCTCTCCCTCCCAGGTTTCTTTTGCGACATCTAGCAATCCCCTGGGATGTCTACCATACAGTAATTCAAAAGGTGAATATCCTGTAGATGCCTGAGGTACTTCTCGTATAGCAAACATGAGATATGGTAGCAAAAAATCCCAATTTCTCCCATCTTTGTCCACCACCTTTTTTAACATATTCTTAAGGGTCTTGTTAAACCTTTCCACAAGCCCATCGGTTTGGGGGTGGTAGACCGAGGTACGGAGATGGGAGATTTTGAACAATTTGCATAACTCTTTCATAACTCTAGACATAAATGGCGTGCCCTGATCCGTTAATATCTCCTTTGGGATACCTACACGACTAAACACCCGGACAAGCTCTTTGGCGATATTTTTAGCGGAGGTATTACGCAAGGGGATGGCTTCAGGATACCGGGTGGCATAGTCAAGTATAACCAGTATGTGCTGATGGCCCTGGGCAGACTTTACTACTGGACCCACTAGGTCCATGCCCACTCTTTCAAACGGTACTTCAATTATGGGTAGAGGTACTAGCGGACTGCGAAAATGGGGTGAGGGCGCAGAATATTGACATTCCGGGCATGACTCACAATGTGCTTTGACGTCTCCATGTAAGCCTGGCCAAAAGAATCTCTGGGTTATTCTCTCCTTTGTTTTCTCTACACCCAGGTGTCCACCCATTATATGCCCATGGGCTAAATCTAGTACCATCCGGCGAAAGGGTTTGGGGACCACTAACTGTTCTACCACCTCCTCCCCTTGCTTTACCACTTGATACAGCAAGTTATTGTTAAGAGCCATGTAGGGAAAAGACACCGCTACATCATTTTCAACTGGTTCCCCATCAATCATTTTAATGTTTTCACGGGCTCTATTAAGTGTGGAATCTTTCAGTTGTTCCGTACAAAAATCCTCTTTTCTGACCTCTAGGTCAGGCACCACATTCTGTCCACTCTCACTAGAGCCAGCGATCATCTCTTGTTCTATATCCTCACTGTCTGGGGTTGGATCCAACTCCTCCTGCTCCCCAGCCATTACAGAGAAAGGAAAAAGATCTACACCTTCCTCGGATACACCAACAGTTTCCCCTTCCACCTTGCCGTCAAAGGGGTCAGGAGTGAGTTCAGGAGTTTTCGGCGTTTCCCCAGCAGGGGGAGCTCGGTCCTCCTGACTCCCCTCCTTATCCCATAACTTCCAGAAATGGGGAAAATCTCTCCCCACTATGGCTTCATGAAGCAGAGAGGGCACCACCCCCACTGAATGGGTCACAGGGCCCCAGGGAGTACCAATCTCCACCAGAGCAGTCTGGTAATTACGTGTATCACCATGAATACAAATAACCCCAATCGTGCTAGGGTGTAACCTTGCAGGGTTTACCAAATCACCTTTAACTAAGGTCACAACACTACCCGAGTCTAGCAGAGCAGTCACTGGCCTCCCATCAATGGCAATCACACACATTTGCTTTTCCATGCGTTTCTGACATGCTGCAGTACATACCACCTGTGCAAAAAGAGACATGCGTTTTCCTAAATAAGCATTTTCACATTGCATAGGTTCATCATTTAAAGGACAGTTTGCAGCAATATGGCCTAACGCATGACAACGATAACATATTATATGTTCAGTGCTTAGACCTCTAAACGGCTTTGGGGACCTTCCTGACCTATTTGGCCAGTCTCTAGGTCCTAAGCCTACAGTCTCATTATCTGACACAATAGTCTTATCATTTTTTTCTGAGCCTTTGGCCCATGGAACAGTCTTACTGGATCCTCCGGATAGTTTTCCACCCCTAGTGACCTTGGGGTACGGCCCAGGTGAGTGCCAAAAGTCCTCAGCGGCTGCATATCTCTCCACCAGGTCCACCAGCTCATTTGCAGATTTAGGGTCTCCACGGCCGACCCACTTCCTCAAAGTGGCAGGGAGTGCACGTAAATATTGGTCCATGACCACACGCTCCACAATCTGAGGGCCTGACAATACCTCTGGCTGGAGCCACTTTTTGGAGAGATGTATCAAATCGAACATCTGAGATCTGGGTGGTTTGTCAGCCCTGTAATGCCACTGATGCACCCGCTGAGCCCGGACTGCAATGGTGACGCCCAGGCGTGCAAGGACCTCAGCCTTCAGTTTCTCATAGTTCTGGGCATCCCCTGGTTCCAGGTCATAATAGGCTTTTTGGGATTCACCCGTCAGAAATGGTGCAAGCAGTCCTGCCCATTGCTCCTTTTTCCATCCTTCCCGAACAGCCACCCTTTCAAAAGTTGTGAGGTAGGCCTCCACATCATCCGCAGGTGTCATCTTCTGCAAAACATAGCTGGCCCGCGCCATTTTCTGCTCCACTGGCAGCGTATCTGCAGATTCCTTCTTTAATTCCAATAGGTGTTGGGCCACCTGCTTAAGGAGCTCTCGGTCTGCTTGTTGGGCTTCATGTTGTGCTTGTTGGGCTTCCGACAACTGGCGATTCGTCTCCCGTTGTGCTGCGTTGGCCTGCAGCAAGGCTCTTATAACTTCCTCCATCTTCCCACTTGCTCAGGAAGTTGCCCGCATCCTCCACCATATGTGGGGTTAGCTCAGGTGGGGGATCTCCTTCCCTGGGATAAAGGTAGACCGCACAGCAGGCTTTCGTCAAAATCTGACTGGATGTCAGTTTTTATTAAAAAGGTTTGCAAGAAAATATCAAAATAAACAAAACATCAAAATAAACCCTTGCCATCCAGGCACTAACTAAACAGCAGATGATTCCTCTCTCAGAGGTGAAGGGCTTCTCCCTGTCACCAAAACAAAATAACAGCAAACCTTTTCTTGTAGGTATAGTCCATGCACACAGCTCTCTCAGAATACCTCTCTGAGTCCCAGGCCACGAGCAACTCCTTGCTCCAGCCCTGCCCTTTTTATCTCACCTGTTGGTGGAGATCAGTGGAGTCCAAACTCTGGTCCGGAACCACCTGCTTAACTGTGGCCCCGAAAACCCGGAGTGGACTCCACCTAAACAGTCAGGTATGAGCATATGCGAGGTGACACATAGCGTCCCTCTATCACCTCGCCGTTCATCCTATCACAATATATATATATATATATATTTATATAATATAGATCATAACACACATTATTGCACGCATGGAAGCTACCTAGGTGCATGTTATAGATTGGACATATGCCGGATTGTGTAGTATCTCAATGCTTGATATGAAGTATTTTAAATGGGACTCTGAGGGTTGCTGTTCGTTGTAATATTTACAAATATTCTGCTAGATTTTGTCATCTGTTGCACAAATCTTGTGTCCTGTGGCGGAACCCAATAAATAGATCTCTCTGGAAAAGAACCATTGAACTTGTTGCTTGAGGGAAAATTCATTTCTTGGATAGAGGAGTTTTGCATTTTATATCAGCTAGCGAACTCTTCCCTCAACAATAATTCACGTGATCACAAGAGTGAGAAGCATCTCTAAAGCGGAAACACCGGAGGGGGCAGAGACAAGCGCCAGCCAAGTATAGCAACTAGGTTAGCTTTTAGTCCTCATGCACAGCGGCTGTTTTCTCCTTTTTAAGTTTTTTCTACAGTTAGTAAACCCCCCAGCATGTTATCCTGTGTGTCCATACACACATAGACTGGAAGCAATGTTTTTTGGCAGGGACGTTTTTTGGCTGGAAAAAAAACCCAGAACTAGAGGAGATTTTAGCTGTAAAAATGCTCTAATGCGGTAAAACACCACAAACCGGCATTGTTGAACTTTTTTTTACCAAAAAAACACCAAAAACCGCAAACATGGGAAAATGCCGCTAAACGCTAATGCAAAAACACAAAAAAAAGCTGAAAAGCTCACGGTTTTAACGTGAATGGGCACTTAAAGTGCTACTAAACTAAGGGCCCTGCATTCACTATATCTGCTCTCCCCGGACCCCGCGTTCACTATATCCGGTCTCCCCGGACCCTGCATTCACTATATCCGCTCTCCCCGGACCCTGCATTCACTATATCTGCTCTCCCCGGACCTGCATTCACTATATCTGCTCTCCCCGGACCCTGCATTCACTATATCCGCTCTCCCCGGACCCTGCATTCACTATATCCGCTCTCCCCGGACCCTGCATTCACTATATCCGCTCTCCCCAGACCCTGCATTCACTATATCCGCTCTCCCTGGACCCTGCATTCACTATATCCGCTCTCCCCGGACCCTGCATTCACTATATCTGGTCTCCCACAGTACACACAACATGGAAATGCAATTATTTTAGTAAATATGAACTGCTAAATACCTTTTCTCATCAGCAGTATAGAGCAGTCTTGTGACTTCTATCAGGGTCCAGCAGAGCACTGGTTAAAGCTTGAAGGCGGAGTTTAAAATTTTGCTTTAGGAGGATGCAGAACCCCTGACCTCTGTCTGGACAGTGCTGATTGGCCCTGTGCTGATTGCATGCACTCTTGCAAGAAAGAAAAAAAAACCTCTCGATACGATAGACACAATGGGATTTTTTTCCTAAATCTGGTTGACTCAGAATCTTGTCCACTTCTGCATAAAAACCAATCAGCTTCCAGGTTTTATTGCTGAAGCTTAACTGAACATGCTGAGGTTAGAAGCTGATTGGCTACCGTGCACAGGTGCCCAAGATTCTGAGTCAACCAGGTTTAGTAAATAAACCCCGATATGTCTTATCTAGAAGATAAGAAGGGGACACTGGGAGAAGGGGAGGATCAGAGAAGACAGGATCAAACAGCCTTGGAGAGGATCTGCCAAGAGAAGTGGGCCAAAATCCCTCCTGAGATGTGTGCGAACCTGGGGGCCAACTCCAGGAAACATCTGACCTCTGTGATTGCCAACAAGGGATTTGCCCCCAAGTACTAAGTCATGTTTTGTGAAGGGGATCAAATCCTTCTTTCCCTCATGAACACGCAGATCAGTCATCATTTGTTAGACGCATTTCTGCTGAATTTGTTGTTGTATTCTGTCTCTCAGTGTTACAATACACCCAAGATTCGATTTTTAGACCGATCATTTCTTTGTGAGGGGCGAACATTCAACATCAGCCGGGGATCAAATACGCATTTCGTTCACTGTACGTGAATTTCATGTGGGATGTCTATACAAGCACCCGCAACTGTACCGGAGATAAGAAGATTGGCATATATTTCTTGAATTAATGATGTGATAAGTCTGACACGTGTCTCATTGATTCCCGGGATTAGTGGTAATCACATGAATCAGAAGGACTTTAATCCTCCCCGTAGTATTCGATGACGTCCGTACGAACGATTACCTTCGGAAAATAAAGAGATTTCATCCTGCCAAGCCGGGCACATGCTGCTTCACGCCAACAAATCTGCTCTATAAACCATTCAAGTCTGCGTGGCCCCTCCCACGCTTTTCCCTCGGAGACCATGTAAATACTACAAACGCTACAGAAGATTGCATCTAATTTTAATCGCTCATCTCCCTGGAGACTCCATGGCAACGTGACTATGCGTCGAACCAGACCGGAGTCCTCCAGCATCCTCGGAGCCGCGATGCAGAGGCAGAGGTATCTGGCAGGAGGTGCTTTCCCTTTAAACGGCAACTCCGGGAAAAAAAAAAAAAATTTTTTAAAAATGTGAACTTGCAGCTAATTTTATCCAGGAAACCCTGCAGGTACGCAAAAAAGTCAGAAAGGGAGCAGTGCCAGAAGCTGGGAACGTGCTGGTGTGTGCTGCTTGCAGAATATTAAATGAAAAAAAAAATATTAAATGTATTAAAAAAAAAGTTAAAAAAGTAAGGGTCATAGTTACATGGTGTGTGCTGCTTGCAGAATATCAAATTAAAAAAAAATATTAAATGTATTAAAAAAAAAGTAAAAAAAGTAAGGGTCATAGTTATATGGTGTGTGCTGCTTGCAGAATATTAAATAAAAAAAATAATAATTATATTTACAGAAAAAAAAAAGTAAGGGTCATAGTTACATAGTTAGGGTCATAGTTACATGGTGTGCGCTGCGTGCAGAATATTAAATAAAAAAAAAAGGTAAATATATTAAAGAAAAATAAGTAAAGGTCATAGTTACATCGTAAGGGTCATAGTTACATGGTGTGTGCTGCGTGCAGAATATTAAATAAAAAAAATAATAATTATATTTACAGAAAAAAAAGTAAGGGTCATGGTTACATAGTTAGGGTCATAGTTACATGGTGTGCGCTGCGTGCAGAATATTAAATAAAAAAAAATTAAATATATATTAAAAAAAGTAAGGGTCATAGTTACATAGTAAGGATCATAGTTACATGGTGTGTGCTGCGTGCAGAATATTAAATAAAAAAAAAATTAAATATATTAAAAAAAAAGTAAGGGTCATAGTTACATGGTGTGTGCTGCATGCAGAATATTAAATAAAAATAAAATAATTATATATTCAAAAAAAAGTAAGGGTCATAGTTACATAGTAAGGGTCATAGTTACATGGTGTGTGCTGCATACAGAATATTAAATAACAAAAAAAAATAATTATATTTAAAAAAAAAAAAGTAAGGGTCATAGTTACATAGTGTATGCTGCATGCAGAATATTAAATAAAATAAATTAATTATATTAAAAAAAAAAAAGTAAGGTTATAGTTATATAGTAAGGGTCATAGTTACATGGTGTGTGCTGCGTGCAGAATATTAAATAAAAAAAAAAATAATTATATTTACAAAAAAAAGTAAGGGTCATAGTTACATAGTAAGGGTCATAGTTACATGGTGTGTGCTGCATGCAGAACATTAAATAAAAATAAAATAATTATATTAAAAAAAAAACAGGTTATAGTTACATAGTAAGGGTCATAGTTACATGGTGTGTGCTGCATGCAGAATATTCAATTAAAAAAAAATTAAATATATTAAAAAGAAAGTAAGGGTCATAGTTACATAGTAAGGGTCATAGTTACATGGTGTGTGCTGCATGCAGAATATTAAATAAAAAAAAAAAAATTAAATATATTAAAAAAAAAGTAAGGGTCATAGTTATATAGTAAGGGTCATAGTTACATGGTGTGTGCTGCATGCAGAATATTAAATTAAAAAAAATTTTATTAATTAAAAAAAGTAAGGGTCATAGTTACATGGTGTATGCTGCATGCAGAATATTAAATTAAAAAAAAAAAAATATA
This sequence comes from Staurois parvus, assembly GCF_062004578.1. Lineage (NCBI taxonomy): Eukaryota > Metazoa > Chordata > Amphibia > Anura > Ranidae > Staurois > Staurois parvus. The sequence continues at coordinate 938,436 of NW_028318336.1, read as the reverse complement.
TTAAAAAGAAAGTAAGGGTCATAGTTACATAGTAAGGGTCATAGTTACATGGTGTGTGCTGCATGCAGAATATTAAATAAAAAAAAATTAAATATATATTAAAAAAAGTAAGGGTCATAGTTACATAGTAAGGTTCATAGTTACATGGTGTGTGCTGCATGCAGAATATTAAATTTAAAAAAAATGAAATATATTAAAAAAAAAGTAAGGGTCATAGTTACATAGTAAGGATCATAGTTACATGGTGTGTGCTGCGTGCAGAATATTAAATAAAAAAAATAAATAAATATATTAAAAAAAAAGTAAGGGTCATAGTTACATAGTAAGGGTCATAGTTACATGGTGTGTGCTGCGTGCAAAATATTAAATTAAAAAAAAAGGTAAATATATTAAAGAAAAAAAAGTAAAGGTCATAGTTACATCGTAAGGGTCATAGTTACATGGTGTGTGCTGCGTGCAGAATATTAAATTAAAAAAAAATTATTATACTTAAAAAAAAAAAGTAAGGGTCATAGTTACATAGTAAGGGTCATAGTTACATAGTAAGGGTCATAGTTACATGGTGTGTGCTGCATGCAGAATATTAAATAAAAATAAAATAATTATATATTCAAAAAAAAGTAAGGGTCATAGTTACATAGTTAGGGTCATAGTTACATGGTGTGTGCTGCGTGCAGAATATTAAATAAAAAAAAAATAATTATATTTAAAAAAAAAAAAGTAAGGGTCATAGTTACATAGTAAGGGTCATAGTTACATGGTGTGTGCTGCATGCAGAATATTAAATAAAATAAATTAATTATATTAAAAAAAAAAAAAGTAAGGTTATAGTTATATAGTAAGGGTCATAGTTACATGGTGTGTGCTGCGTGCAGAATATTAAATAAAAAATAAATAAATTATATTTACAAAAAAAAGTAAGGGTCATAGTTACATAGTAAGGGTCATAGTTACATGGTGTGTGCTGCTTGCAGAATATTAAATTAAAAAAATAATAATTATATTTACAAAAAAAAAAAGTAAGGGTCATAGTTACATAGTTAGGGTAATAGTTACATGGTATGTGCTGCATGCAGAATATTAAAAAAAAAGGTAAATATATTAAAGAAAAAAAAGTAAAGGTCATAGTTACATCGTAAGGGTCATAGTTACATGATGTGTGCTGCGTGCAGAATATTAAATTTAAAAAAAAGTATTATATTAAAAAAAAAAAAAAAAAAGTAAGGGTCATAGTTACATAGTAAGGATCATAGTTACATGGTGTGTGCTGCATGCAGAATATTAAATTTAAAAAAAAGTATTATATTAAAAAAAAAAAAAAAAAAGTAAGGGTCATAGTTGCATAGTAAGGGTCATAGTTACATGGTGTGTGCTGCATGCAGAATATTAAATTTAAAAAAAATAAATATATTAAAAAAAAAGTAAGGGTCATAGTTACATAGTTAGGGTCATAGTTACATGGTGTGTGCTGCATGCAGAATATTAAATAAAAAAAAAAATAATTATATTTAAAAAAAAAAAGTAAGGGTCATAGTTACATAGTAAGGGTCATAGTTACATGGTGTGTGCTGCATGCAGAATATTAAATAAAAAAAATTTTTATTAATTAAAAAAAGTAAGGGTCATAGTTACATGGTGTGTGCTGCATGCAGAATATTAAATTAAAAAAAATATATATATTAAAAAGAAAGTAAAGGTCATAGTTACATAGTAAGGGTCATAGTTACATGGTGTGTGCTGCATGCAGAATATTAAATAAAAAAAATTTTTATTAATTAAAAAAAGTAAGGGTCATAGTTACATGGTGTGTGCTGCATGCAGAATATTAAATTAAAAAAATATATATATATTAAAAAGAAAGTAAGGGTCATAGTTACATAGTAAGGGTCATAGTTACATGGTGTGTGCTGCATGCAGAATATTAAATAAAAAAAAAATTAAATATATTAAAAAGAAAGTAAGGGTCATAGTTACATAGTAAGGGTCATAGTTACATGGTGTGTGCTGCATGCAGAATATTAAATAAAAAAAAAAATAATTATATTTAAAAAAAAAAAAGTAAGGGTCATAGTTACATAGTAAGGGTCATAGTTACATGGTGTGTGCTGCATGCAGAATATTAAATAAAAAAAATTTTTATTAATTAAAAAAAGTAAGGGTCATAGTTACATGGTGTGTGCTGCATGCAGAATATTAAATTAAAAAAAAATATATATATTAAAAAGAAAGTAAGGGTCATAGTTACATAGTAAGGGTCATAGTTACATGGTGTGTGCTGCATGCAGAATATTAAATAAAAAAAATTTTTATTAATTAAAAAAAGTAAGGGTCATAGTTACATGGTGTGTGCTGCATGCAGAATATTAAATTAAAAAAAAATATATATATTAAAAAGAAAGTAAGGGTCATAGTTACATAGTAAGGGTCATAGTTACATGGTGTGTGCTGCATGCAGAATATTAAATAAAAAAAAAATTTAATATATTAAAAAGAAAGTAAGGGTCATAGTTACATAGTAAGGGTCATAGTTACATGGTGTGTGCTGCATGCAGAATATTAAATAAAAAAAAAAATTAAATATATTAAAAAAAAAGTAAGGGTCATATTTATATAGTAAGGGTCATAGTTACATGGTGTGTGCTGCATGCGGAATATTAAATAAAAAAAAATTTTATTAATTAAAAAAAGTAAGGGTCATAGTTACATGGTGTGTGCTGCATGCAGAATATTAAATTAAAAAAAAATATATATATTAAAAAGAAAGTAAGGGTCATAGTTACATAGTAAGGGTCATAGTTACATGGTGTGTGCTGCATGCAGAATATTAAATAAAAAAAAATTAAATATATATTAAAAAAGTAAGGGTCATAGTTACATAGTAAGGATCATAGTTACATGGTGTGTGCTGCATGCAGAATATTAAATTAAAAAAAAAAAAATATATTAAAAAGAAAGTAAGGGTCATAGTTACATAGTAAGGGTCATAGTTACATGGTGTGTGCTGCGTGCAGAATATTAAATAAAAAAAAATTAAATATATATTAAAAAAAGTAAGGGTCATGGTTACATAGTAAGGGTCATAGTTACATGGTGTGTGCTGCGTGCAGAATATTAAATAAAAAAAATAAATATATTTTAAAAAAAAGTAAGGGTCATAGTTACATAGTTACATAGTTAGCCTGGCTGAAAAAAAGACAACCAAAAAAAAAAAGTTATAATCCTGTACCCACAGTTGATCCAGAGGAAGGCAAAAAAACCCAGCAAAGCATGATCCAATTTGCTCCTGCAGGGAGGTTGGAAAGGGTCCCAACACTAAACCTTGGGGTACACCATGGACACCCCTAGACCATTCAGAGTATGAATCATTACCCACTACTTTCTGAATACGATCTTTTAGCCAGTTTTCTCTCCATTTACATAGAGATTTTTCCAGCTCGTAGACTTTACCTTACACATTAGCTGTGTGTGGGGGGGGGGAATATACGCATACCAGCCATGAACAACGTTTGACGTTTTTTTCTACAGCCAGTAAACCCCCCAGCATGTTATCCTATGTGTCCATACACACAGAGACTGGAAATTATTATTTATTTATTTCAGGTACTTATATATCACCGTCAGTTTTACACAGCACTTTACATATATATTGTACATTCACATCAGTCCCTAACCCTCAAGGGGCGTCCAATCTAAGGTCCCTAACCCTCAAGGGGCGTCCAATCTAAGGTCCCTAACCCTCAAGGGGTGTACAATCTAAGGTCCCTAACCCTCAAGGGGTGTACAATCCAAGGTCCCTAACCCTCAAGGGGTGTACAATCTAAGGTCCCTAACCCTCAAGGGGCGTACAATCTAAGGTCCCTAACCCTCAAGGGGCGTACAATCTAAGGTCCCTAACCCTCAAGGGGCGTACAATCCAAGGTCCCTAACCCTCAAGGGGCGTACAATCCAAGGTCCCAAACCCTCAAGGGGCGTACAATCTAAGGTCCCTAACCATCAAGGGGGGTCCAATCTAAGGTCCCTAACCCTCAAGGGGCGTACAATCTAAGGTCCCTAACCCTCAAGGGGCGTACAATCTAAGGTCCCTAACCCTCAAGGGGCGTACAATCTAAGGTCCCTAACCCTCAAGGGGCGTACAATCTAAGGTCCCTAACCCTCAAGGGATGTACAATCTAAGGTCCCTAACCCTCAAGGGGTGTACAATCTAAGGTCCCTAACCCTCAAGGGGTGTACAATCTAAGGTCCCTAACTCACATTCATACATACACATACTAGGGACAATTTAGACAGGATCCAGTTAACCTACTGGCATGTCTTTGAAGTGTGGGAGGAAACTGGAGTACCCGGAGGAAACCCACGCAGGCACAGGGAGAACATGCAAACTCCAGGCAGGTGGTGCTGTGGTTGGGATTCGAACTAACGACCCTAGTACTGCCAGGTGGATGTTTAGCCACTGTGCTTCCCATCGACGTTTTTTGGCTGAAAAAAACCCCAGAACTAGTGGGTTTCTAGAGGAGTTTATTAGCTGGAAAAACACTCTAATGCTGAAAAACGCAGCTAGGGGTGCCTGGGTGCAGCACAGGCCGGCACTCTCTCTGTGTGGGATGCCACCATGTCATGAATGATCCTCCAGCTGAGGGGAGGGGCAGCAGAGGGGGGGAAGAAAGGACAGAGGAAGACGCCGAGTGTCTGGGGCCAGTGTAGCAGCTGAGCTGCCACTTCTTCCAGTGTTCCTCTCAGACTCAGTCCATTACTGCAAACTGGCTGGAGGCTGCTGATCACTGTGGAGTTCCAGCTCTTCTCTTCCCATTCATCAGCATAGGCGGAGCTGTGCCTGCGGAGGAAGGTAATCTCTGACTCTGTGTGAGTGTGACCCGGCCGGCCTTCCATCACATGTGCAATGTGTCAGTGAGTGATGACATCATCACGATCCCACAGCCTGCTCCTCTAGTGCCTGCTGATCTGTGTCAGTGTTGGTGGTGGTGTGTTTTGTCGGATCTGTCACTGTATGGGATCGCTCAGTTCAGCTACCTGCTGTCACAGCGTTTTATCCCCCCCCCCCCATTGCCTGGGGAATTCCAGCCTGTGAATTCCATCATCCTCCACTCACTGCAACTGTCACCCTGCCACTGCCAGCCACAGATACAGTCCATCCGTGACACTGATTTTGTCTTTGTTATTGGTGCTGGTGGCATCTTATGGCACTTATTTTTGCAAATTAAAATAAATTTAGCAGTTTCATGTCTTGTTGATTTCATATTTTCTACTGTTTTTAAAATGTTTTATTTATTTATTTTTTCTTTGGAGGGGGGGGGGGGGTGGTGGTGCAAGTAGCTGGTCTTGCCTAGGACGCAAAATAGTCTGGCACTGGCAGAGCCACGCTACGTATGATGGCCATCCAATTAAACTGGTTCCCCCTTACAAGTGTCTAAATCTAATTGGATGCAGGTGTCACTCGGCCAGCAGATTTCCTACAGGCTCCTTCGACAAATGCCCATTGAACAATCACGGTTTGCCAGCCGGGTCATATGGTGCTTGAATATGACCAAGCCAGCAGGCATCAGACAAAATTTGAGCAGTACATGACCAAGTTTAGATCAACTATATTGACTTTGTCATGGTCGTGGAGGGGAAGATCTGACCCATGGAGACCCCAAGAAATAAAAGCAACCCAATGGTGTCCAACTATAAGTAACATATCCATTCTCTGTGGACAGACCCTTTAAAATGTCTGAAAGTCAACTGAAGCTCAGACAAAATTTGAGCAGTACATGACCAGGTTTAGACCACCTATCTTGACTTTGTCATGGCCGTGGAGGGGAAGATCTGACCCATGGAGACCCCAAGAAATAAAAGCAACCCAATGGTGTCCAACCATAACTAACAAATCCATTCTCTGTTGACAGACCCTTTAAAATGTCTGAAAGTCAACTGAAGCTCAGACAAAATTTGAGCAGTACATGACCTGGTTTAAACCACCTATCTTGACTTTGTCATGGCTGTGGAGGGGGAGATCTGACCCATGGAGACCCCAAGAAATAAAAGCAACCCAATAGTGTCCAACCATAAGTAATATATCCATTCTCTGTGGACAGACCCTTTAAAAGGTCTGAAAGTCAACTGAAGCTCAGACGACATTTGAGCAGTACATGACCAGGTTTAGACCACCTATCTTGACTTTGTCATAGCCATGGAGGGGGAGATCTGACCCATGAGACCCCAAGAAATAAAAGCAACCCAATGGTGTCCAACCATAACTAACATATTCTCTGTGGACAGACCCTTTAAAATGTCTGAAAGTCAACTGAAGCTCAGACAAAATTTGACCAGTACATGACCAAGTTTAGACCACCTATCTTGACTTTGTCATGGCCGTGGAGGGGAAGATCTGACCAATGGAGACCCCAAGAAATAAAAGCAACCCAATGGTGTCCAACCATAACTAACATATCCATTCTCTGTGGACAGACCCTTTAAAATGTCTGAAAGTCAACTGAAGCTCAGACGAAATTTGAGCAGTACATGACCGGGTTTAAACCACCTATCTTGACTTTGTCATGGCTGTGGAGGGGGAGATCTGACCCATGGAGACCCCAATAAATAAAAGCAACCCAATGGTGTCCAACCATAAGTAACATATCCATTCTCTGTGGACAGACCCTTTAAAATGTCTGAAAGTCAACTGAAGCTCAAACATTCAAATCCTTGCTTGGCACATCATAATCAGATTTTCTTCAGTCCATTAAATATTAAGCAAGGCTGGCTTTGTTGTCGATGGAGCCTGCAGAGTACCAGAGGCTCAAAAAAAAAATGTAATCAAATCCAAGTCAAGTAAATGTAGTGTGGCATTATGTGCGAAGTGACCTCCTGGAGAACAGCGCAGCCCCATCAGGGAGCCAAAAATTACTTTATTAGTTTGGGCAACAGAGAACGGGGGATTTATAAAGGGCGGACATGAAAGTGCGCAGACATCAGATGTGGCAGGGAAGACAGATGAATGTGATTTCTCATGCTCTAGCACCATTGCCTTAAGATGACGCTGGAAGATCAGAAGCTGCTGACGCTAGCACCAAACGTGCTGGAAAGGGAGAGCCATGTGGTGCTGGGTAATTACAAATATTTCTGGAAGGCCAAGGCTTGGCACAAAGTACGGTTATTTATCATAATCTACAAAAATAGACAACATTTAAAGCAGAACTAAAGTCAAAATGAAAAAAAACGGGCAGGTTGGTCATTGATTTCAGAAGAGACATGCTATGTCAACTTACCTGCCTGCTTGCAGTGTTCTTTAGAATGTCCATTGAGCTGCACATGCAGTGTAGCACCTTCCTAGTGTAGAGCAGGCTGCTAGGTAAATTTAGTTGGCTTCACTGGCATCGGAGGAGCAGGGGTTGATTATTTGGGACTGCTCAGGTTTTCACAGGCTGCTGCTCTGTTATTTCCCCCTGTTTTCTAGAGAATTCTAGAATCATAGTGGGAGGAAGAACAGAGTGGTCAACCTGAATATTTATGGAACTCCAGTCAATCCCTGTGAGGGTGCCCAGTAGGTGGTGAGACAGCCCATAAATAGTCTGAGGTCTGAGAAGCAGTGTGAAGTGTTCCTGTTCCAGTCCTGCTGGAGAAGACCCCTGTTCTGGGACTCTGAACCTGGTACAGGATTCTAGAAGAAGCCGGCAGGAAGACACCGAGGTCCCAGCTAGGCTTAGCTGGGGGGGGGGGGGCAGCCTGAATATTTATGGAACTCCAGCCAAACCCTGTGAAGGTGCCCAGTAGGTGGTGAGACAGCCCATAAATAGTCTGAGGTCTGAGAAGCAATGTGAAATGTTCCTGTTCCAGTCCTGCTGAAGAAGACCCCTGTGCAGGGACTCTGAACCTGGTACAGGATTCTAGAAGAAGCCGGCAGGAAGACAACGAGGTCTGGCGCCATCTCCACGGCCATGACAAAGTCAAGATAGGTGGTCTAAACCTGGTCATGTACTGCTCAAATTTCGTCTGATGCCTGCTGGCTTGGTCGCATTCAAGCATCGTATGACCTTGCTGGCAAACCATGATTGTTCAATGTGCATTTGTCAAAGGAGCCTGTAGGAAATCTGCTGGCCAAGTGGCACCTGCATCCAGTTAGATTTAGGCACTTGTACGGGGGAACCAGCTTCAATTCATGTGGCCATCATACGCAGCGTGGCTCTGCCAGTACAGGCAGGGCCAGTGCCAGACTATTTGGCGCCCTAGGCAAGACCAGCTACTTGCACCCCCCCCCCCCAAAAGAAAAATAAATGAATAAAAGATTTTAAAAACAGTAGAAAATATGAAATCAACAAAACATGAAACTGCTAAATTTATTTTAATTTTGCAAAAATAAGTGCCATAAGATGCCATCAGCACCAATACCACAGCCAAAATCAGTGTCATTGGCAGACTGTATCTGGGGCTGGCAGTGGCAGGGTGACAGTTGCAGTGAGTGGAGGATGATGGATCCACACTCTGACAGATCTCAGGCGGGAATTCCCCAGGCAATGGGTGGGAGATAAAACGCTGTGGCAGCAGGCAGCTGAACTGAGCGATCCCACACATGGACAGATCCGGCACAACACTCCACCACCAACACTGACACAGATCAGTAGGCCCAGCTGGCACTGGAAGAGCAGGTTGTGGGATTGCGATGATGTCATCACTCACTGACACATTGCCCATGTGATAGAAGGCCGGCCGGGTCACACTCACACAGACATCAGAGTCAGAGATTATGTAATGCACCGCCTGGCGGTACCTCTAGCAACCCACGGAATAGGATTCCCCAGAGCGCAGAGTCTAAGTCCCAGTCTGCTTGTTCACCAGGGCCCCTGATGGTGGGGATGGACTTGGAGCAGACAGAGACCAAGTCGCGGCCCCTGAGTACACCTACCCGTGGTAGAGGGATCTGCCAGAGGTATATTCGGGATAAGAGCCTGATGTGAAGAGGCGGATGGGTCCATGCAGGACGGATGGATGGATGGCTGAGCAGAAGCGTGGTCAGACAGGCCGGGTCGGTAACCGTGGGGACAGCATGGTACAAGGCAGCAGGCACAGAATAGTCGGGTCACTCGCCGGGTCGGTAACATGAGGTCAGATCCAATGGGGGTAACCAAAGAGAGTTTAAACAGGCCAGGGGTCAGGGCAGGAGAAGGCAGCACGGTAAGGATCAAGAAGGGTCAGCAACAATCAAATAACTGGTAACAGAAGCAGGAACAGGCAGATAAGACCATACGACAACCAGTGTCAGTGCAGAGGGGATTTAAATAGCGCGCCCTGCACTGTCATTGGTGCCAGGCGTGCACCTGCGATCCCAAGTGCGCATGCGCGAGTTCCGCTGTCGTCGCGGCCCCCCAGGACCTAGTGCCCACACGCTAGTGCGAATCGGCACACTGCGCCTGCGCAGAGCCGTGCACCGCGATGGATCCTGATAATTACCTTCCTCCACAGGCACAGCTTCACCTACGCTGATGAATGGGAAGAGAAGGGCTGGAACTCCACAGTAATCAGCAGCCTCCAGCCAGTTTGCAGTAAGGGACTGAGTCTGAGAGGAACACTGGAAGGAGTGCCAGTTCAGCTGCTACACTGGCCCCAGACATCTTCCTCTGTCCTTTCTTCCTCCCCTCTGCCACCCCTCCTCTCAGCTGGAGGATCATTCATGACGTGGCGGCGTCCCACACAGAGAGATTGCTGGCTGTGCTGCACCCAGGCACCCCTAGGTGGCAGTGCGCCCTAGGCAGCTGCCTAGTTTGCCTAGTGGGAGCACAGGCCATATTGTAATTTAATGTTCTTAAAAATGATCTTTCCTTATCAATCTGTAGCGCTGTAATTTTCTGCAAAATGGAATGCAACCAAGGAGGTACCCTCTACATTCAGTAGTTGTTGTACAGAATGCCTCTAGAATTGTCATTTCCTGCTCGTGTGATTGGCTCAAAGATTTTCCCAGACGTCTGCACTAAAGTACAAGACAGACAGGAATTTCAGTTTTGCTGAGATGCTCCCCAAGGGTTAAAAACTATTAAAGGAATGCCGACACTGCAACTTTCCTCCCGAAAACACTGCGGGTGCACAAGGTGATTGTAACGAACCAACCATCCCTTTCAGATTTAGGGCTCGTTCACACTTGACTTTATTTCTAACTAATGTTTGGGAGTTCTAAGTTATTTTCTAGCAGAAAATACAGATTTTTTACTTGTAAACAAAAAATGCCAGAAAGTGCTTGGTCTTATATCTCAGATTGAAGCTGAGCCTGCACCCACCTGTAGCGCTGTCAAGATTTTTCGTTTTCTGGTGAAAACGAATGCAACTGCACTTGCAAAGTGCACAGTCTAGTTGCCTTTAGTTAGTCAATCTGACTTTCAATAGCCCTGAATGTGAATAACTCACCCTGAGAGGGAGCCTACGTGCTGACGTCATGCCGCCGCGTCCATACGATGGTCCGGTGGACATCTTTGCAAGTGGTTTTACCTATCTGTCTTGCTCCACGTGGATGCTTTTACTTTTTCAATAAAAAATATTGCACCATTAGCGGTTTCTCTCTCTGGGCTCTTTTGTGATCTGTTCCCTTCAAGGTGTGGCTAATTTTATGCCGAGGATTGAGCGTTCTGTTGGAGGTATCTCCCATTTCTGGTGCATGACAGCTTCACATTTCATCTACCTGTGTCCGGCGGTGGACTAGGCTGACCTGTTTTGAAGGAGTTTGTAACCATTGCTTTCTATGCGCATTTTATATGCGCTTCTGGTGAGTGCGTTATAAGGAAGAATTTGTCACGGATTCACCTATCACCTGATGTCACGATCTTCTTTTGGACTTTTTTTTTTACACCATTGAATATTGGTCTTTTGATTTTGTTTGGATTTGCTAGATTTGTTGACTTGTTTCACTACAGTCATGTTATTTGTGACCATTGCGCTAGTCTCATTTAATTTTGCTTCTTTGTACATCATCTTAGCGCCAATATAGAGCGCTTCACTTAGATTGTATTAGTCGCTGTTAGGTCACTCAAGTCACCAATTATTTATTTTATTCAGTATAACGCTAGAATGTAGAGAGTCATTTCTATTATTTCATTGTTTCATGCCATTTTCACTAGCACTGCACTTTTTTCTTATCTATTGAATAAATCAGCCTGACTGAAGGAACATGGAAGAAGTGGGGAGAGTCTAGGTAAGACTAAACTAACTATCTCTAAAAAGGGGGGAGGACAGAGGGAGATACCAAAATCACATAGTAAACAAGTTGCAATGGCCTAAAACCACCACTCAATGGCAGCATGCAACAGAAAAATGATAACCTACTGCAGTTCAATACAAGACATAAAAAAAAACGGGAGAGAAAATGTTATCACATTTTATATTTATTATTGAACCACAATGCATGTAAAAACATTACAAAGTGGAGGTCTTGCATCGGCTACAAAGCAGCATGATAGAACTCAGATTCCCTTTTAACTTTTGGCTCGGGTTGTCATAAACCGTACCCGTAGGCGACATGCAGAAATAAGCTCCCACAACCCACATGGATGAAAAATATATTTGAAATATATTTTGAAAATATTCTTCCCAAATATATTGACATATATTTGAAATACTACAATTTTGGCCATATTCAATATATTTCAACATATATTTCAATATATATATATACTGCATGTTCTCCTAGATTGTAAGCTCCCAGGATCAGGCCCTCCTATCCCTCTTGTATTGATCTGTATTGTTGCTGTATTGTCTCCCGTTATATTGTAAAGTGCTGAGCAAACTGTTGGTGCCATAAATCCTGTATAATAATAATATATAAATCCTGTATAATAATAATATATAAATCCTGTATAATAATAATATATATAAATCCTGTATAATAATAATAATATATAAATCCTGTATAATAATAATATATATAAATCCTGTATAATAATAATATATATAAATCCTGTATAATAATAATAATATATAAATCCTGTATAATAATATATAAATCCTGTATAATAATATACTAATATTAATAATAATCTTGAAATGCATTTTTTATATATTACAAAATATATGAAAAATATTTTTAAAAATATACTATTTTAAAATATATTCTTCAGATTTTTCTTTAACATATAAAAAAGTTATTTTAACATATATTTTTACATATATTTGTAAATGCATTCCAAAAATGTAGATTAAATTTATTTTTAAAGACATAAATTATATAAGAAAATTTATTTTTAAAAATATGTTTCATGTATTTTGTAACAAAAACACATTTCAACACGCAGTATATATATATATATATATATATATATATATATATATATATACATATATACACACACACACATATATATATATATATATATATATATATATACACACACATGCTGCGTGTTGAAATGTGTTTTTATTACAAAATATATGAAAAATATTTATTAAAAAAAAAAAAATATATATATATATATATATATATATTATAATGTATTTTGAAATATATTTTGAAATATATTGAATATGGCCAAAATTGTAGTATTTCAAATATATTTTTCTTCCATGTGGGAAACTGAAAATAGCAGGGTTTTATCAGACCGTGTGACAGACAGTATTAGACCAGAGCATGCCTCCCGTCCGATGGCGCACGTACGGCGGCGATGTCTTTCGCTTCGCCTGTAGAGTTTTTAATCCAGCAATTAGCGGAGATTGGCGTTCATGCGAGTGGCTGGAACATCAGGGGTTTCACCGCATGATAAATTCATCTTAGCCGTGTCAGGAGGTTTTTGTAAACTGGCTCCAGTCGATAGCGTGGCCCAGCGTGGGGGCAAAAGGCTGCTCGGCTGAATTACAGCAACACCGGCTCATCTATCACACTTAGATGACATCTCAATAAAGATTTATTCATCGGCTGTGAGAGAAATGTATTTAGTTATTTATGCTGCATACAAATCCCAGTAGCGGCTTTTGGTGAAATAGGGAAAATGGCACGCGGCATTTCAGTTCCCGCACTCACTGGGAGCCCAAATAGAGAAAAGATGGTAAACCTGGACCGGCCCATGAGGCCCAATATATTATTGCATTTGCAGTGATTTTGTATTTTGGTAACAAGATAATCCACATTACTGTCTAAATATGTTTTGGTGAAGACATTTCCTCCATGAGGACTGAGCTTGGGTTTAGGGACCGTTTTAAGGTTAGGTATAGGCAGGGTGCATGGAAACTCCAGCACTGAATGTATGTAATGCCAAGGAGGGGGCGGGGGAATGGTCACTGGGGGGGAATCGTATGTGGTGGTCTACTATTGCTGGTAGGAGATCTACTGTTGCTGGTGGAGGCTTTTTGTTGTTGTCTGGAGGTCAATGGTTGCTGGGAGGGATCTACAGTTGGCAGCCTACTATTGCTGGAGGTTCCATTGATGTTTGCTTCTAGGAGATCTATTGTTGCTGGTAGGGATCTATTGTAGATGAGGTTAATCTATTTTTGCTGGGGGGCTGTGGGCGGTTTATAGTTGCTGGGGGTCCTGTTGTTGCCGAGTGGATCTGTTTTTGCTGTGGGGATATATCGTTCCTTGGGGTGAGAGTCTATTAGTGCCTAGGGGGATCTATTGTTGTTTAGGGGGGGGTCTGTTGTTGCTGGGGGGAGTCTATTGTTGCTGGCTGCTGGGCATCTATTTTACTGCTTTTCTTGTTATCATTAACACAATCATACAAATTACTTGGCACCACAAAATGAGACTTATCTAAAAGGGCAGTGCTGGGAAGTGAGCAGGGGGTGGAACCAAGGGACAGTGTTCAGAGCTAGATAGGGGGTGGAGACAAGGAGTGACTGGAAAGTGGGGGTACCTGCACCTATTTTCTATATATGGGTATAGGGTTGATGTTTAGAGTTAGTTTAAATGATTAGGTTGGAAGTCTGGGATCAATTGTAGTCATTACGTTGAAGTTCACCGCTGGGTTTGAGGGTTAAGCTGTGAAGAGATTCAGGGGTTAGGTTGAGGTTTTGCATTACGTTTAGTGCTTTGGTTGATCTTTAGGGTTAGGTTTTAGTGGTTAGGTTTATATTAAAGTTTAGGGTACGTTGAGATTTAGGGTTTCTTTGTTAGGGTAAGGTCTCAGGCTACTTTAGGAATTATGGCTCTCCTTAAGATTTAGAATCAGATTTGGAAGTTAGGCTAAATTTGGGGGCAAGGATCAAGGTGTAAGGTTGAGTTTTAGGATTAAGTTTTCTGTAATTGGGTTTAGGTCAAATTTGGGAAACATGGTTGACCCTAAAAGTTAGGTACAAATTTTTGGTATGGCTAAGAGTTGAATTTAGGGGTAAGGACCAATTATAGGGATCAGGTTGAGGCCTAGTGTTAACTTTAGGCATTAAGCTAGGGTTCGGGGCTGGTTTTAGGTGTTAAATTGAGGGCTAAGTGTATGATAGAGGCTTAGGGTTATTTTAGGAGGCTAGGTTGGGGTTTTATTGGGTTCTGTGTTACGTTTAGGTCTAAGGTCAACTCTAGGGAAAATGGTTGACATTAAAAGTTAGGCTCAGATTTTTGGTTAAGAGTTGAATTTGGGGGTTGGGACAAGTTCTAGTGGTTAGATCGAGGTTAAAGGTAAAGTTTATAGATGAGGTTTGGGATTAGGTTGAGGTCTGGGGTTGAATTTAGGCATTAAATTGATTCACGGCTAGTTTTAGAGGTTAAATTGTGGTTAATTATTAGCATTGGAGGCTAACAGTAAAGGTTGAGGGTAAAATTCAGGGCAAAATGTGTGGTTAAGTGTTGGATTTAGTGGTTGAGTTCAGGTTTAGGATTAATTTTAGTTCATGGATGAAGGGTTCTAGGATTAGGTTTAATGGTTTGGTTGAGGTCTAGGGTTAAATTTTAGTGATTAGGTTGAGGTCTAAGGTATACTTTAGGGATTAGGGTACGGTTCAGGGAAAGGGTCAGGGGTTATGATGTGGTTAAGTGATAGATTTAGGCATTATGTTCGGGTCAGGAATAGATTTATGGGTAAGGTTTACATTTAGTGTTGGGTTTATGGGTTGTGCTAAAATTAAGGGTTAGATTAAAGGATTAGATTAGGTTTAGGTCTAGAGCAGGGGTGTCAAACTGGCAACCCTCCAGCTGTTGCAAAACTACAAGTCCCATCATGCCTCTGCCTTTGGGAATCATACTTGTAACTGTCAATCTTGAAATGCCTCATGGGACTTGTAGTTTGGCAACAGCTGGATGGTCGCCAGTTTGATACCTGTGGTCTAGATGCTAGGTTTAGAGTAAAGTAGAACTACAATTACACCCACTCTCCAAATGTGTCCCACTTCATTAGGGCTGTCGTGGTGGATGTGGTCAGGACTGACCTGGAACCGAGAGTCAATTACAATGGGCCCTTAAAGTGCTGTTGGATGGTGGAGAACCATCATATCAGTTGTTGACATGCTGGTTCTGCACCATCCACAGGCACCTAAAGGGCCCTATGATACTTGACATTCGATTTCAGGTCAGTGCCGAACACATCCACCAGCACAGCCTTGAAGAAAGGGGAGGAACTTACCCCAAAACCCATAGGCTTTACTCATCACTGGTGAACTGTCAATTTCAATAAACTCTTTAAATAATAACCTCAAGTGTAACGAATCTCTAAAACAAGGCTCTCCAAACTCTCTAAACAGAGGGCCAGTTTACTGTCCTTCAAACTTTAGGGGGCCGGAGTGGCCCGTGGGTGTAAAAAATGCCCCAGCATCAGTGGAGTAAAAAAATTACATAGTCCGTAGAAGGGAGAATAGTGTCTCATCATTAATATTAATAATAGTTCCCCATCATTGGTATTACTGAAAGGAATAGTTCCCCATCATTGGTATTAGTTGAAGGAATAGTTCCCCATCATTTGTATTAGTTGGAGGAATAGTGCCCCATCATTGGTATTACTGAGAGGAATAGTTCCCCATCATTGGTATTAGTTGGAGGAATAGTGCCCCATCATTGGTATTAGTTGGAGGAATAGTGCCCAATCATTGGTATTAGTTGGAGGAATAGTGCCCCATCATTGGTATTAGTTGAAGGAATAGTTCCCCATCATTTGTATTAGTTGGAGGAATAGTTCCCCATCATTGGTATTAGTTGGAGGAATAGTGCCCAATCATTGGTATTAGTTGGAGGAATAGTGCCCCATCATTGGTATTAGTTGGAGGAATAGTTCCCCACATTGGTATTAGTGGGAGGAATAGTGCTCCGTCATTTGTTTTGGTGAGAGGAATAGTTCCCCGTCATTGGTATTAGTTGAAGGAATTGTGCCCCATCATTGGTTTTAGTTGGAGGAATAGTGTCCCATCATTGGTTTTAGTTAGAGGAATAGTGCCCCATCATTGGTATCAGTGGGAGGAATAGTGCCCCATCATTGGTATCAGTGGGAGGAATAGTGTCTCATCATTGGTGTCAGTGGGAGGAATAGTGCCCCATCATTGGTGTCAGTGGGAGGAATAGTGTGCCATCATTGGTGTCAGTGGGAGGAATAGTGCCCCATCATTGGTATTAGTGGGAGGAATAGTGTCCCATCATTGGTCTTAGTTGGAGAAATAGTGCCCCATCATTGGTATTAGTGGGAGGAATAGTGCCCCATCATTGGTATTAGTGGGAGGAATAGTGCCCCATCATTGGTATTAGTGGGAGGAATAGTGCCCCTTCATTGGTATTAGTGGGAGGAATAGTGCCCCATCATTGGTATTAGTGGGAGGAATAGTGCCCCATCATTGGTCTTAGTTGGAGAAATAGTGCCCCGTCATTGGTATTAGTGGAAGGAATAGTGCCTAATTGGGCACTATAAGGCATTTGGCCCATGGGCCACAGTTTGGGGACCACTGCTCTAACCGGAGGAGGCCTTTACACTCATCCATGTTTATCCTGTGGAGTGCCTTTTCTTTTCTTTCCAAGACCCTAACAGAGCTCACCAATACCATACCTTCATTGGCTTCTAGCCCCTTGAAAGACAACGCAGCCCAGATCACCTTCAGTGATATCAGACCATAGACTGGTCCAGTGCTGTCATACACACACAATGGATCTTCATTTATTGGAAAGGAAGGACCATCCCTGTTTCTACTGCCCAGAGCAGCTAATCGGGATCCTCCTTTCATTCTCCTACCGTAGCATGGTAAAATGTAAAGGAGAACGTGATTGGCCATTTCCCTTTCACTACTACCTACTCCATCCACAACTGTACTATGGATTTGGACTGGATTGTGCCTTTTACATCCCCATCTGCATATACAGTACATTACGCTGCAGGAGAGCAGAACACTCCACGGTTTTCTCTGTCGCCAAGACACCCATCTTAAATAATATGCCATTTAAAATGTCATTTACAAATGACCTGTTGTCTTAAACGCATCTAAAAACGAGCCAAACGAAATTACTCCCAGGCACCCGACTTATCTCCCGGGCAGACACACGCCGATCAATTTTAATTAGGATCTCTGCCTTTTCCCTTTGTTTCCTCACACAGATTTCCATAAAATCTGCATAGCTGCGCAAAAGTCTCACATTTCCCGCAGGTAAAAAAAAAGATATCAGAAACGTTGGCAGGCGAAATAAAAGTTTTATGCTTAATTAGTTTTACGGTCGGCGTGCCTCTTCTTGACAGAGCTTGGGAGATGTACGCCGCCTCCGCCTAAATCCTTTCAGTCTCTCATCTGACTAAAGCGTTCTAGGGTGTCACCGCTTATCAGAATTAATTAACAAATTCTTGTCCCCCGGAGAGTACGATTAGAACAGAAAGAGGTTTGTAATTAAGTTTCGATCTCCGTCCTTGCCTAATAAGAAGGACAGGAGGGCCGGGAGGTCTTGGCCGCTTTGACAGGTTGCATAGGTCTCCAAAGCGCGGCTGGCCTGACACCATATATTGGGCAGTTTAATGGTCATTGATCAAGCTACAGTTAATTGTGGGAGCAAATGTATTGACTGTACCGCAGAGGGACCCGACAGACAATTTGCACTTAAAGTTCAAAGAGAAGACACACGCCGAAATTCAATAAAGGTTTGTATTGATTTTCCCGCTAATTGCCATCGAAATTCATGAACATCTTGTACTTTGAAAGAAACCCATATTATCAGCAAGATTATATTTGGAGGCTTTATTATGCTTTTTAGATATTTTGATTGGTGTAAACCTTATGTACCAACCACTCATCTAATATTGAGGAGACAACCCCCCTTTTGGCAGCCAAAACATCCCTGATCAGTAAATGCATAGACCTCTGAAGGTGTACTTTGATGCAGGGGCCTCCGGGCAATAGGGGATCATGGGGCCCCAATATCCTTGCCCACACTCAAAAAAGCCTATAAAAAAGGTACCAGGGGCATTTCATGGGGCCCCCTACTGACCCCGGGCCCTCAGGCAGTGCCCGAGTGCTCGAATGGTCAGTCTGCCCCTGCTTGGGACAGGTGACATGTCCCAGGAGGTTGCTTGGGTGAACTTCCATTTGGCAGGCCTAGGAAGTGGTCAGTCCGCCCCTGCTTTGGTGTCATTGGTAGCAGATCCTGTAAGTTGTGAGGTGGGACCTCCATGGATTAGACTTGTTTTTTCCAGCACATTGTATTGAGATCTGGAGAATTTAGAGGCCAAGTCAAACTTGTTGTGTTCCTCAAACGATTCTTGAACCATTTTTGCAGTGTTATTCTGCTGAAAGAGGCCACTGCCATCAGGAAACACTGTTTCCACGAAAGGGAGTACTTGGTCGCCAACAGTATATAGGTAGGTGAGGCGTCCCTAGGGTTGGTGTCACCCGGTGCGGTAACACTTGGTGACACCCCCTCCAACAATCCCCGCAGAATGGATCGGATCTGCGGATTGAGCATAATGGATCGGACTCCAAATAAATGTGTGGATGGGGGGGGATCAGATCATTTTTTTTCCATTCAACCCACTGACTGAATGAAAAAAATGATGAATGTATGGACTGCTTACATAGTTCCTTGCATTTGAATGTGAACAGCCTGGATCCTTTGTTCCGTTAACTTTCACAATTATGTGCTGTTTGTCTTGAATTTCTGAGCCAGCCGTGTTTTCTTTATCTGTTTTAAATTGCCTAAATTAAAACAGAGACAAATTATACATAAAGCTTTTTTTTTATCGCTAGTTATGTAAATACATTACTGTCCATAGTCTGGGAACATGGCCACTTTAAGTCATCAATACGGAATAAGACAGATAAAAATGCAAATTTCACTTGTCTATAAAATGGTTCATTTGAGTTGAAAATAGATTTCTATAACACAATTTCCTTGCAAACGGACAAAAGAAAGATAACTGCAAAATAGCAGTACGGTACATAAACCAATCCTAGACGAAAGTTTCAAAACGAAGAAAAACAATGTGTCACTTTGTAAGCATGCAGCGGAGGATTTCTGAAATCACACTTTCAATGTGCGAATCAATAAAAAGGTTTCCACAAAAACAAAAATGTATTATATTTCAGCGTACTATTACTTGGGCTCCATGTACACGGGACACTTCTGAACGATGGAAACTGACTGCTGGAAAACGTAGGTTAAAAAACGTCTGTTTAGCTGTGTTTGCATCCCGCGTTTATGAGCCTTTGCATTTAGAAGTGTTTTTTTAAAGATAACCTCAGGAGACCCTCCACAATGCCCAGAATGCACTGAAAAACAGTAAAAAATTAACTACTTCAGACATTTTGAGAGAAATAGAGAGAGCAGAAGCAGAGAGAGCAGTATGTGTGGAGATGACCTGTCTTTTCTGGTTGTATTCAGTATGGATCCCATCATGAGCGTAATGCGGCGCATTCTACCATTGTTTCCTCCACGCGAAACCTGGAACTGACTGCGCTGGTGTACCGGGTCCATTTGAATACATGGAAAACGCTGTGCATGCATTTCTGATGATGAAAAAAGCATCCGGACAGCATCTGGATATGGAACAGTTAAAAAACGCTTTTAACCTCCTTAGCGGTATTCCTGAGTGTAGCTCGGGGTAAAATTTGAGTACCAAGAGCGGTAACCCCGAGCTACACTCGGGCTTACCATGCGGCGTTGCTCAGGGAGTCCCTGCAGCACTTACCTTGTCCTTCGCTCCCACAATGTCCCCGACCATCTCCTCCGGCCGATCCGGCATCCGTGTTCCGGTCCCTGTGACGTCGGGACGTACGGGCGCCGGAACCGGCGGCAAATTTGAAATTTTTTAAAAAATGTCATTTTTTAAAAAAATGATTATTACATAGTAAAACATTCCTGTATCAAACCATTTCACATACATTTTGTCCCGAGTGCTTTGTCCTGCGTCCTGCCTGCATTTTGTCTGTTCTTTCTGCCTGGAAACGTAGAAAAGTCCATGGCGTCCAAAAAGCGTCCCTTTAGGTCAAAAGCGGTTTTAGACCGGCTAGAGAACAGCGATAGTAAATCAGGACCACTTGCAGAATTGAGTGATGATTCGTGGGGGAAATTCCTCATCAGACACTGAAAACGATTTTGCGACTTTGCTCAGCGATGTGCGAACTTGGCGCTATATTTCACATTTCAGTGTTTTTGGTTTGATTATATTATTGAATTAAATTTATTATTATTATATTATTATTTTTTAGATTATTTATTAAATTATAATTTATGATTTCGTGTTTCAAATTTTATCATCCCCGGGATGTTTACTAGACTCTTGTTCGGACAGATTTCAGTGAGTTATTCCTAAAAATTACAGCCTACAATAAAAAACTAAATATTTCCATGCAAAATAATGTACCACTTTCAGCACAAAAAATCGGAAATAATCAGACCGCCTGGGAGGTTAAACGCAAATGCTTATAAACGCAGTTAGCCACGTTTACAACCGTTTGGCATTTGAAATGTTGATAAAATCTACTCCTGAACTTAAGTTTGGTGCGTTCGAAAAAAGACTGTAAACTCAACTGCCTGTAAACAACTGTAAACGACGATGTTTACACGGACACATAGGAAAACATTAGTGGGAGTTCAGGGCAGGGGCAGACTGACCATTTAGGCACTCAGGCACTGCCCGAGGGCCCGGGGTCAGTAGGGGGCCCCATGAGATGCCCCTGGTACCTTTCATAGGCTTTTTTGGGTGTGGTTTGAGCATGGGCAAGGACACAGGGGCCCCATGATTACCTATTGCCCGGAGACCCCATGAGTTGTCAGTCCTCCCCTGGTTCAGGGGCTGCTGAAAAAAACACAGAAAAGCTCCTGAATGTCAGTTTACGAGCTGCAGTGTACATGGGCCCTAAGGCTTCATTCACACAGGTGCACTCCCCTTTCCCCCCAGTACCAGACTGCCGCGATCCCCCGCTATCAGACACCAATTCACTGTTCCGGCGTTTCGAAATCCCCGGGGCTTAATCTCCTCTCCTAGCTGTGCTGACAGCTCAGGCTAGACGGATTCTGATTGGTCAGCGCTGTCCATGTGACGTTGCTGAATAATTATGTAGCAGGAGATATTAATCCTGTCTCATGGCTGTGATCTGCTGACTGGCCTCTCCTGTGTAACCTGACACTTGCCCTGACACAGACAAAGCAGTGAGGGATTTCAGCCCCCCCTTTCTCCTCTCAGACTGTAAGAGAGAGAGAGCCAATTATGAGAGCCATTAAAGGAGCCAATGACAAGGACTCTTTCAAGCAGGAAGTGCAGCTGCAAAGCATTGTGGACGATGGAGTTTTGAACAGAAACGGCCTTATAGGCTAATATGGAGATAGAATTAAAAAAGAACCACGAAAGCCATCATGCTTAGAGAGAGCAGAGTGAAGGGGCCATCTTGGGTTTTCTCCTGAGGGAGAGGGAGATTGCATGTGGCAGGAGAGGGATTGGACCTGGCAAAGAAGTGCTGATGGGCAGTGCACTGCATGCTTGGTGATCTGCATCAGACAAAGGAACATCCAAACTGAGGGAAGTGGTCTACAGTACAGTGCCTACACTGACAGTGTGAAGTGCTCATCGTGAGGTGACCAGAGGAACCTGTCATTTCCAAGACGATCGTTTGGGCCTTTGTCACAGGATCTGGTGAGAGGGATTTCTCCCACTGTCAGATGACAGGAACATTGCACACATACAGAGACATCATACCTTGCTCATATTCACCAGGCACTGGGTTGTGTAGATGGCCCTGCTGAACAGACACCGTGTTCACTTTGCTATACAAATACTGCCACAGGATTACAATTACACTTTAAGTGTTTAAGGAGTTTAAGTGCACCAACGAAAGTGGCTAGCTGAAGATCCCAACATTCATCCAGTTACAAAGAGACTGAAGTTACTGGTGCCATACGTGCACGCGCATGCGTAGTCAGGCCTCTATATTGCATGGTGTGTGAGGGAATAGCTATTAAGCATCATTTGGGTACAGTGTTTTCCTATTGGGGTCATGGTGTCGGGGTTTAGAAGGGAGAAGTCTGACACAACAGGGAGTCATTCTTCTGCTCTCCTCCTGCTTGGACATCACGGGGCCAAATTTATGAAGAGGAGTTAAATCCACTTTGAGGTTGCCATTTAAGTGTTTGCCTCTGCTCTTGGGGTTATTCATGGTTGGAATCCCCTGAAAGCAGCCCGAGTGTAAAAGTGAGTTATATTGCTTTCCGTCACAGTATTTGTTGTTTTCTTGATTCTCCTAACATATACTGGTTGTTAATGTTTATTATTTCCCATAGAGGTCTACAGTAAAGCTGATCTCTGTGTTTTATTATAAAGTGTGTGCTTTTCATTGGTCCTTGCACTTACACTATTGCCAGGTGTGCCAGTGTGGGCTGAGACAGTTCTTGGGGTTGAAAGGAAGAGTGGCGGAGTGAACAAACTTAAGCAGCCCTTTCGGGGGTATCGCTACATGTGGGGGCTCGTCCGGGATTACTTGCTGCTCAATCACCCAACAACCACTCAAGCAGTGCCCTATACCAACTCCTAAGATGGACGTCGCAGCTGCGACCAAGTGGTGCAGCAGGGAAAATGCTTGCCCAGAACGGAGTGTAGTGGTCGAGTTCCCCAGAGAAATGGGGACCGAAGAACAGATTACCAAGATAGTGAATGCACTACCCACAGAGGGAAAGAAAACGTGGGTGATAGATGTGATACCCGCCTCAGACACCACCCTGGCATATGCCCTGCTAGAGTGGAAGAAGGGGATCCCTGACAGTTTCCAAGGAGCCAATATCCAAATAGAGGATGGGACAAGGCTCCAGTTACTTCAGTTGAATACCCCCGGGCCTAGTTGTGCAAAACCTGAGAGGGAAGAACCCCTGTCCCAGACACCTCTAGCCACCATAGGCCCGGAATTCCTCACTGCATTGGGGGACTTCATGTTAAAATGCCGCAAAGACCCCTCTCCATACACAGGGATGTATCGGGAGCTCCGATTCTTCTCGGGTAGGCAACCAATACCTACTGGGGAGGATGGCTTTGAAGAGTGGCTAGACCAAGCCATGCAAGCACTAAGTGAATGGGACATTCCTGAGGCCCACAAGAAACAGAGGATTACGGAGAGCCTAAGGGGCCCTGCATTGGAGGCCATTCGCAACCTAAAACTTAGCAAACAGGATTGCACTGCTCAGGGCTATCTAGATATTTTACAAGATGTATTTGGGCGCACTGAAAAGGCTTCAGACCTCATCTATCAGCTAGAGCATACCTACCAAAATGAAGGGGAGAAACTCTCCAGTTACATGGGACGTCTAGACAAGATAATACACCAAATTCTGCTAAAAAGGGGAATAGGCCCTGAAAGAGTAGATGAGGTTCGGGCGCAACAAGTCCTACGGGGAGCCAGGCCCCTAGACCCTATTGCCATTCTATTACGAACTCGGCGAGATGGTGGCCTCCTGAACTATCCAGACTTGATCCGGACTGTGAGAGAGGAGGAAGCCATGTTGGATGACAAAGAGAGACAGTCAGACTCTGTTGTAGGGGTCCGGGTAGTCAATGTGGGAGGTGACACCCCTGAAGTTGAACTCCTTAAGACTCAGGTGTCCCAATTAATGGAGATGGTGACCTTACTAATGGCGGGACCGTTGGGTTTAGCAAGAGAGACGAGAGCAGTTTCTGAAAACCTGTCAGGAGTTGCCCCAACGCAAGCAACTAGTCCCACCATTCAAATGACCTGCTTTAATTGTGGAGGGACCGGACATGTCAGGAGAGTCTGTCCGAGCCCCAGGAAGCCTGAAGCTAAGCGCCAAAAACCGGCGGAAAACTTCAGAGGGCCCTGGTGAAGGAGCAACCCAGGGACCCCACCACCACAGCTAGCTCCACTCAACCAAGTAAAAGGGGGGCGAGGAGAAAATCTGGTCCTATCCAGAAGGACCCCACCATCCCTTACAAACAGCCTAGGGAAGATGCCACTTCACCTCAGGGAGTCAGTGCACACCTCAAACCTGGGAGTCAACCACGGCTTAGGCCGAGCCAAAACTCCCCCAGGAGGAGAGTAAGGATAAGAACTGCAGAACAGAAGAAGACGACTACCTGTTCACCACTCCCTGAGAATTTAGTGGGACCCTCCCCTGTCGTCCCGATTCAGGTAGAAGGGATTTATACCAGGGCTCTTCTGGACACCGGAGCCCAAGTAACCCTTCTGTATCGAGATTTCTATGACAAGCATCTGAAGCATTTGCCCTTGCAGAAGCTGGAAGATCTGGAAATATGGGGCATAGGAACCCAGAAGTTTCCCTATGATGGTTACCTATCGGTCAGACTAACTTTTGATCCTTCCATGACAGGGAAGGCTGAGACTTTCGAAGCCTTAGCCATCATCTGTCCCCGGCCGCCTGGGGCCAATAGGAGTCCCCTAATCATAGGGACCAACACCAATCTTGTCAGAAGGCTGTTGGCGCCATTGGTCGAAGAGCCCAATGATCAACCCACTTCTGTACATCCCATGCTGAGGCAAGCATATCAGCGCCTGGTACAAGAAAGGAGAACCCCAGCGGAAAGAATAGGGAAGATATGGCGCCTGGATCAACATGAGAAGGTGCTACAACCTGGAGAGGTGGCGTGTTTACAGGCATCAGTAAAATTGACCTGGAAGCAGCCAGGCCCCTTCATTGTCCTTGAGGCTGGTGGCTGTGAAGAGAACACAGGAGTGGAGATCCTCCCGGAGGTAGTGTCAACAAAAGCGCTACGGAGGAGCCACGGAAAGGTTTCGGTCAGTGTTCATAACCCAACTGCTGCCCCAGTGAAAATCCCAGCTCGGGTGCTGTTAGGACATGTGGATCCTGCAACTCCAATCTTGCCCACTGAGCTAGGGGACGGAAGAGAGAAAGAAATCCCTGTCGATGCGTTTTACCCAAGGAACACCCCTCTTTCCCCGGAATGGAGAGAGAGAGCGAAGAATCAACTCCTAGGGTGGCGGGCTGCATTCTCCAGAAGTGAGTTCGATGTGGGGTGTGCAGAGAGTGCCCATCATCGGATCCGGCTTCGAGAAGACGCTCCATTCAGGGAAAGGGTTCGACGAGTTCCATTGGGAGATTTGGAAGACCTGCGTGAGCAACTGGCAGAGTTGAAGAGGACAGGCATCATCAGAGAGTCCCGAAGCCCATACGCCTCTCCGATAGTGGTGGTCCGGAAGAAGAACGGATCTTTAAGATTGTGCATCGACTACCGGACGCTAAACCGAAGAACTGTTCCTGATCAGTATACCACCCCCAGGATAGAGGATGCTTTGCAAAGCCTATCAGGGGCAAAGTGGTTCAGTGTGCTGGACCTGAAGAATGGGTATTACCAGATCCCCATGCACCCAGAAGACCGAGAAAAGACCGCGTTCATAACCCCAATAGGGTTCTTTGAATTTGACCGGATGCCTCAAGGCTTGTGCAACTCTCCAGCTACCTTTCAAAGGCTGATGGAGAAGACGGTGGGTGACATGAATTTAATTGAAGTACTGGTATACTTGGACGACATCATTGTGTTCGGGAAGACCCTAGAGGAACATGAGGAGAGATTGGAGAAGGTACTCAAGAGACTTCATGATGAGGGACTGAAGTTGTCTTTGGAGAAGTGCCAGTTTTACCAACCCTCGGTCAATTACCTGGGTCATATCGTATCTGCCGATGGAGTGGCCACTGACCCCAAGAAGCTGGAAGCTGTTACTTCGTGGCCGAGGCCCACAAATGTCACAGAGCTCAGATCTTTCCTGGGGTTTTGCTCCTATTATCGCAGATTCGTCCAGGGCTTCGCTCGGATAGCCCGTCCACTCAATGAACTGCTCAGAAACGAAGAAGACAATGATGATGCAGATCTTTCTAGACCTGCAAAGCCAGCAGTGGGACCCAGGAGGCCTAGGGAATCTATTCAAGGACAATGGACAACCCAGTGTGAAGAGGCCTTTGAACGGCTGAAAAAGAGTCTAACCACCGCTCCAATCCTGGCCTATGCAGACCCAACCAAGCCGTACGAATTGCATGTGGATGCAAGTAGAGATGGGTTAGGGGGAGTCCTCTATCAAGAACAGAATGGATGCTTGCGACCTGTCGCCTATGTGAGTCGGGGTTTGGCGTCCGCTGAGAAGAACTACCCCACCCACAAGCTTGAATTCTTGGCCTTGAAGTGGGCAGTAGTGGACAAACTTCGAGATTACCTATATGGAGCAGAATTCGTGATAAAAACAGATAATAACCCCCTCACATACATTCTCACTACAGCTAAGCTGGATGCTACTGGCCACAGGTGGTTAGCTGCCTTATCGGAGTTCACTTTCAGCCTCAGTTATCGGCCAGGGATTGGGAATAGGGATGCAGATGCCTTATCCCGAAGACCTCACTGTTCCAAGGATTCCCCAGAAGAGTGGACTCAGGTGCCCTCTGAAGGGGTACGAGCCTTATGCCAAGGAGTGGAACACCGAACAAGAGGTGGGTCCAGGGCAGAAGACATTGGGATTTCGGCATCTGGCGTTCCCAGGTGTTATTGCAATGTCACCCAGGTTGGGGGTGAAGGCCTGCCCAAGCTTTCCAGGAAGGATCTGCGAAGAGATCAGTTGGAAGACCCCCTCTGCGGCCTAGTATTGAAGGCTTTAGAAAGCAAAAGCCCTGATTTGCTTCTTACATCATCAAGGGAGGCAAGGCGGCTACATCATGAGTGGGATCGGCTACAGTTACGCCACGGAGTGGTCTACCGAAGGGGCCCCTCTGATGATCCTGAAGAGAAATGGCAGCTATTTTTGCCTGAAAAACACAGAGGAACGGTGCTGACTGCTCTCCATGATGACCATGGCCATCTGGGACCAGAAAGAACCTTTTGTTTGGTAAGAGACCGCTTCTACTGGCCCTGCATGCGGACAGAAGTTGAAAGTTACTGTCACTCCTGCATCCGATGTATTCAGAGGAAGACTCTGCCTCAACGAGTTGCCCCAATGGGCCACCTTCAAAGTCAGGGACCCATGGAGTTGGTGTGCATTGACTTCCTGTGCCTGGAGTCGGATCAGAGTGGACAGGGAAATATCCTGGTAGTGACTGACCATTTTACCAGGTATGCCCAGGCTTTTACTGCTAGAGATCAGTTAGCATCAACTGTGGCAAAGATTTTAGTAGAAAGGTTCTTTGTGCATTACGGACTACCACAACGTATCCACTCAGACCAAGGGAGAGATTTCGAGAGCAATCTCATCAAGAGACTCTTGAGTCTACTAGGCATCCAAAAGTCGAGGACTACTCCATACCATCCTCAGGGAGATCCTCAGCCAGAGAGATTCAATCGTACCCTCCTGAATATGCTCGGGACTTTGACTTCAGTGCAAAAGCAACACTGGAGTAAGCACGTAGCAGCCATCGTACATGCCTACAATAGCACTGCCAACGACGCTACAGGATACTCTCCTTACCGGCTGATGTTCGGCCGGGAAGCCCGACTGCCAGTAGACTTGGCTTTTGGAACCTCTGTAGACCATACCTCTGCAGCTTCCCATAGAGGATATGTGGACCGCCTAAGGAAAAGCCTGAAGATTGCTTATGAGAAGGCTCAAGCCACCTCAGACGCCAGGGGACAGAGAAACAAAGAGAACTTTGATCTCAGAGTGCGAGTACAGGACTTACAATCTGGAGACAGAGTCTTACTGAGAAATCTGGGCATCCCTGGAAAA
This sequence comes from Staurois parvus, assembly GCF_062004578.1. NCBI lineage: Eukaryota > Metazoa > Chordata > Amphibia > Anura > Ranidae > Staurois > Staurois parvus. The sequence goes on along the minus strand of NW_028318336.1, from coordinate 910,404 downwards.
CACAAGTTGGCGGATAGGTGGCGATCAGAGCCCTATGTCATCTGCAAACAATTGCCTGGATTGCCAGTTTACCAGATTCGACCGGAAAAGGGTGTTGGCCCACTCAAAACCTGGCACCGCAACCACCTTTTGCCTTTGTCAGATGCAGTCCGTCTACCATCACAATCTGATGCACAGTCTACCCCCTCAACTTCTCAGAGGACTAGACCTGTGACCAGGTCTCAACCCACACCACCTCCTGCAGATGAAGAGGACAGTGAGAGTGAGGAGGTAGGGACAGATTTGCTGTGGCCATCTGACATTTCCGAACCCACCATTCCTTCTTTCACTGGAGTGACTGACGTAGTTCCTCTTAGGCCAGAGGCTCCTGAATTTGTGCCTCAGGCCCAACCTGCAGAAGACTTGCAAGAGCCTGAGCCTTCTCCACCCGAGTTAGAACCTGAAGACTGGTGGTCCATTGTTGATGAGGGAGAAGACGTGGAGGAAGCTGAACTGGGAGAGACAGAGAGCGTCGAGCAAGAAGCGAGGGTTGATGAGTCAGTAGTGTCAGAACCAACATCGGGAGAAACGCCAGAACCATTGCTAGAGCCCAGGGAACAGAGAGAGCGTAGAGTTATTCAACCCCCAAAAAGACTGACATATGATGTGTTGGGTGAAAACTCTGAAGAAGTAGTACATGCTTCTCAAAGGACTCTCGTGACGCCTGGTTCTCCTACAGCAGTTTCGGTAGAGAACAGCCCCAACTCACCCCCTGGCACATCTGGTTGGGCCATTCCCATTAGTGTGGCCTATGGGCAGGACAACCCTCACTTTGCTACATGGTGGGAGGTTCCTCTGCCAGATTCTTATGCAAGTGTGAATAATTTAATTTCCTGTGTGTACTAATTTGTTTTCTCCGCGTGTATATATCAAGCATGTACCAGGTCAAGGATTGTTACTGCCTTTGGAGGACCAAAGGTTCTTTGGTGGGGGGAGTGTGTAGCAGGAGATATTAATCCTGTCTCATGGCTGTGATCTGCTGACTGGCCTCTCCTGTGTAACCTGACACTTGCCCTGACACAGACAAAGCAGTGAGGGATTTCAGCCCCCCCTTTCTCCTCTCAGACTGTAAGAGAGAGAGAGCCAATTATGAGAGCCATTAAAGGAGCCAATGACAAGGACTCTTTCAAGCAGGAAGTGCAGCTGCAAAGCATTGTGGACGATGGAGTTTTGAACAGAAACGGCCTTATAGGCTAATATGGAGATAGAATTAAAAAAGAACCACGAAAGCCATCATGCTTAGAGAGAGCAGAGTGAAGGGGCCATCTTGGGTTTTCTCCTGAGGGAGAGGGAGATTGCATGTGGCAGGAGAGAGATTGGACCTGGCAAAGAAGTGCTGATGGGCAGTGCACTGCATGCTTGGTGATCTGCATCAGACAAAGGAACATCCAAACTGAGGGAAGTGGTCTACAGTACAGTGCCTACACTGACAGTGTGAAGTGCTCATCGTGAGGTGACCAGAGGAACCTGTCATTTCCAAGACGATCGTTTGGGCCTTTGTCACAGGATCTGGTGAGAGGGATTTCTCCCACTGTCAGATGACAGGAACATTGCACACATACAGAGACATCATACCTTGCTCATATTCACCAGGCACTGGGTTGTGTAGATGGCCCTGCTGAACAGACACCGTGTTCACTTTGCTATACAAATACTGCCACAGGATTACAATTACACTTTAAGTGTTTAAGGAGTTTAAGTGCACCAACGAAAGTGGCTAGCTGAAGATCCCAACATTCATCCAGTTACAAAGAGACTGAAGTTACTGGTGCCATACGTGCACGCGCATGCGTAGTCAGGCCTCTATATTGCATGGTGTGTGAGGGAATAGCTTTACCTTGAAAGTAGCTATTAAGCATCATTTGGGTACAGTGTTTTCCTATTGGGGTCATGGTGTCGGGGTTTAGAAGGGAGAAGTCTGACACAACAGGGAGTCATTCTTCTGCTCTCCTCCTGCTTGGACATCACGGGGCCAAATTTATGAAGAGGAGTTAAATCCACTTTGAGGTTGCCATTTAAGTGTTTGCCTCTGCTCTTGGGGTTATTCATGGTTGGAATCCCCTGAAAGCAGCCCGAGTGTAAAAGTGAGTTATATTGCTTTCCGTCACAGTATTTGTTGTTTTCTTGATTCTCCTAACATATACTGGTTGTTAATGTTTATTATTTCCCATAGAGGTCTACAGTAAAGCTGATCTCTGTGTTTTATTATAAAGTGTGTGCTTTTCATTGGTCCTTGCACTTACACTATTGCCAGGTGTGCCAGTGTGGGCTGAGACAGTTCTTGGGGTTGAAAGGAAGAGTGGCGGAGTGAACAAACTTAAGCAGCCCTTTCGGGGGTATCGCTACAATTAGAATCCTTGTAGTCTGTACCAGATAAGCAATACAGAGAGGAGATTAAAGCCGCAGGGATTTTAAATTCCCGGAACAGGGTCCCTGAATCCACTCTGCCTGCGTTTGGGGACCTGCACCCACTTGGGTGTCAAATTAGGAGCAGCGGCTGTGTCCGTGCAGCTGCTGCATCCCAGTCTGGAAGGGCAAGAGACCTTATTTTTGTCTGCTTCTGTTGTGTAACCTACACGGTCAGAGGAGACGCAGCGGACTGAGGAGTTAACCTCTTTATCACTCTGATCTCTTCTTCTGTCAGCATGCTCTTTGTGAGCACTGACTCTTTGTGGCGGACTGACCATTCGAGCACTACCCGAGGACCCGGGGTCAGTAGAGGGCCCCATAAATTGCCCCTGGTACCTTTTTATCTGCTTTTTTAAGTGTGCTTTGAGTGTGGGCAAGGACACAGGGGCCCCATGATCCCCTATTGCCCTGGGGCCCCATGAGTTGTCAGTCTGCCCCTGGCTGTACCCTTCCTTCTCCCAGTAAGAGCTCTGCTGTATAGAGGACTGCAAGTGACAAATACTCAGTGGCATCCCAAGGCAGGTGCAGGACCACACCGGGTGAAACCTACCTCATGGGGTGACACTGGACCCACTCCACGAAAAGGTAAGTTGTAAAGCAAGCCGACGATCCCCGCAGGATGGATCGAATATGCGGACTGAGCAGAATGGATCGGAGTCTAATCCATTATGCTCCTCAATCCGCAGTTCCGATCCAACCTGCGGGGATCCTGATCTTGCTTTGCAACTTACCTTTTCGTGGAGCGGGTCCGGTGTCACCCGTATAAATTGCATGCCGACGATCCCCGCAGGATCGATCAGATCTGCGGATTGGGGAGCATAATGGATCGGACTCCGATTATGCTCAATCCGCAGATCCGATCCATTCTGTGGGGATCGTCGGAGGGGGTGTCACCAAGTGTTATCGCACCGAGTGACACCAACCCTAGGGACGCCCCTGCAAATATCAAGTCACATTCAGGAACATTTAATGAATACAACGCTGTAATAATTTGAATCTTTTTTCTCTGTCTGAAGTTCTGGAATAAAAGAAACAAATGTGTTTTAATATTGGATTATCTCTGCAATGTCACTAAGGCTAGCTTCACACCTATGCAGGTTGCGTTTGACCCTTTTCTGCACTGCGTTTTGCGTTTTTGCACCTGCATTTTTGATGCATTTTTTTTTCTTTAATTTTTTAAAATTTTCTTGTTGCTAGGCAGATTTAAAATGCATCAAAAACGCACTACATGCTTTTCTGCAGAGTTTTCGTCGAAGTCTATAGAACCAAAAACGCAACTTTTGCATTAAAAAAAGTCCCTGACCCTTTCCAAAAAACGCACCGGGTGAAAATGCCGAGATGTGAACGTGTCCCATAGTAAATCATGTTTAATGGGACTGTACTGCGTTTCTGCAAAACGCTGTGGAAAACGCTTGGTGTGAACCAGGGGTGGGCGGACCATTTGAGCACTCGGGCACTGCCCGAGGGCCTGGGGTCAGTAGGGGGCCCCATCAGATGCCCCTGGTACCTTTCATAGGCTTTTTTGGGTGTGGTTTGAGCATGGGCAAGGACACAGGGGCCCCATGATTACCTATTGCCCGGAGACCCCATGAGGTGTCAGTCCGCCCCTGGTTCAGGGGCTGCTGAAAAAAACACAGAAAAGCTCCTGAACGTCAGTTTACGAGCTGCAGTGTACATGGGCCCTAAGGCTTCATTCACACAGGTGCACTCCCCTTTCCCCCCAGTACCAGACTGCCGCGATCCCCCGCTATCAGACACCAATTCACTGTTCCGGCGATACCTTTTATAGGCTTTTTTGGGCATGCTGTGAGTGTGGGCCAGGACACAAGGGCTCCATGATCCCCTATTGCCCGAGGGCCCCATGAGTTGTCAGTCCACCCCTGGTGTGAACCTAGGGTACCTCCTGGCAGATTTGGAGTTCTTGTCCATGGATATGGTGTCACTAACAGCGTGGACACTTCCATCATGTCACGGTGGTCCCCCCCCCCCCCCACACACACACACACACCCCGCACGCCTCCGATCTAATAATATCATTTTTACGCTTTTAACCTGGATGAGAAAAAACCGAGGCGGATTAACTGGAGTGTGTGATCCCCACGGGGTGCAGAGTTTCTGGATGAGCTGGATAAAACAATAGCTCCCTCCTCCCGCTTTATTCATGAGATTTGTAGTCCAAGTAACTAACGGTGCAGAAAAAACATTAATTACAACCGCCTGCACAATTTTTCTAATTCAATTTAAATAAGATGTTCCCAGCCAAGCTGATTAGAATGTTATTTTCATATTGCTACAATGTAACAATGGAAAATAGATTATTCCGATACAAATCCTTCTTTGCTCCCCCCCCCCCCCCGACCTCTTTGCTGTAAATGTGTCAGGAAATAAATGGCGTTATGCAGTTATTAGTATTGGGGAGGCTGCAGTGACACGGACATTTTAATAAACAGGCAGCAAAATTTATTATGGGGGGGGGGGGATTGTATACTTAGAGTATATTACCCCAACGTTTAATATTCCTGATATTAATGGGGGGGGGGGGATTGTATACTTAGAGTATATTACCCCAACATTTAATATTCCTGATATTATGGGGGGGGCTTGTATACTTAGAGTATATTACCTGGGGGGGTCTTGTATACTTAGAGTACATTACCCCAACATTTAATATTCCTGATATTATGGGGGGGATTGTATACTTAGAGTACATTACCCCAACATTTAATATTCCTGATATTATGGGGGGGGATTGTATACTTAGAGTACATTACCCCAACATTTAATATTCCTGATATTATGGGGGGGGATTGTATACTTAGAGCATAGTACCCCAACATTTAATATTCCTGATATTATGGGGGGGGGATTGTATACTTAGAGTATATTACCCCAACATTTAATATTCCTGATATTATGGGGGGGGGGATTGTATACTTAGAGTATATTACCCCAACATTTAAAATCCTGATATTATGGGGGGGGGATTATATACTTTGAGTATATTACCCTAACATTTAATATTCCTGATATTATGGGGGGGTTGTATACTTAGAGCATATTACCCCAACATTTAATATTCCTGATATTATGGGGGGGTTGTATACTTAGAGTATATTACCCCAACGTTTAATATTCCTAATATTATGGGGGGGGATTGTATACTTTGAGTATATTACCCCAACATTTAATATTCCTGATATTATGGGGGGGGGGGCTGTATACTTAGAGTATATTACCCCAACATGTAATATTCCTGATATTATGGGGGGGGGGGATTGTATACTTAGAGCATATTACCCCACCATTTAATATTCCTGATATTATGGGGGGGCTTGTATACTTAGAGTATATTACCCGGGGGGGGGCTTGTATACTTAGAGTATATTACCCCAACATTTAATATTCCTATTATGGGGGGGGATTGTATACTTAGAGTATATTACCCCAACATTTAATATTCCTGATATTATGGGGGGGGCTTGTATACTTAGAGTATATTACCCCAACATTTAATATTCCTGATATTATGGGGGGGGATTGTATACTTAAAGCATATTACCCCAACATTTAATATTCCTGATATTATGGGGGGGTTGTATACTTAGAGTATATTACCCCAACATTTAAAATCCTGATATTATGGGGGGGGGATTGTATACTTTGAGTATATTACCCCAACGTTTAATATTCCTGATATTATGGGGGGGTTGTATACTTAAAGCATATTACCCCAACATTTAATATTCCTGATATTATGGGGGGGGATTGTATACTTTGAGTATATTACCCCAACATTTAATATTCCTGATATTATGGGGGGGGATTGTATACTTAGAGTAATATTACCCCAACATTTAATATTCCTGATATTATGGGGGGGTTGTATACTTAGAGCATATTACCCCAACATTTAATAATCCTGATATTATGGGGGGATTGTATACTTAGAGCATATTACCCCAACATTTAATAATCCTGATATTATGGGGGGGGCTTGTATACTTAGAGCATATTACCCCAACATTTAATATTCCTGATATGCGTATGCTGTACCATGCATTTAAAGTGGTTCTAAAGACTCAGGGTTTTTCCTTCATGTATTCTATGCATTAAGGAAAAAAACCTTCTATGTGCAGCCCCCCCAAGTCCTCCCTAATTCTTACCTGCATATTTACCACAAGGCAAACAAGGCATCTGCCTAGGGCGGCATCTTTAAGGGGCAGCTGCATTTTTGGGGGGGCTGCTTGATGGTGTATGCAGAGCCTGACTGTTGTTCCTGAGGTAGTGGAAGGCTCTCTTCGTGGGGGAGGGGGGTGTTGGTCGGTGTCAGAGCCTGACTCTTGTTCCTGAGGATGTCCAGGGCTGTGAAGGTGAGTGTGTTCTCTCTCGCCGGAGTAGGGGTGGGGGGTTGCCAGTGCATGGGGGGCGGTGGTAGTGGAAGGCTCTCTTCGTGGGGGAGGGGGGTGTTGGTCGGTGTCAGAGCCTGACTCTTGTTCCGGAGGATGTTCGGAGCTGTGAAGGTGAGTGTCTTCTCTCGCCGGGGTAGGGGTGGGGGGGTTGCCAGTGTATGGGAGGTAGTGGTAGTGGAAGGCTCTCTCCTTGGGGGGGCAATTTTTGTGTTGCCTAGGGCAGCACAAAACCTAAATACACCACTGCCTGAGCCCCCCCCCCCCTCTGATCCAGCGATGTTCACAATAGCCTGGGCTGTATGGGGTCTCTCCCTCCTCATTGGCTGAGACAGCAGCAGGAGCCCATTGGATCTCGCTGATGTCAATCACAGCCAGTGAGTTAACCAAAACACTACCATGTGTTGTGGTTAACATGTTCCCCCACTGCATGCTGTGCTTCCTCCTGCTGACCTCTGCATTACTGCAGAACTTCAAAAGTCAGGGAAAAGGGAATTGGGAAACGCTGGGGAATCCACGTAAGTATCTAAAAGTAGAGGTGCCACCAGAATGTCTGGAAGGGTGCTACCTAATCAATATGCAAAAACAAAAAGAGAGGAGGAAAAAAGGAGAGGAGCAGATACCGGTCCTGCTGATGGGTTAAGGGACCTTCTACGGCCCTGTCCAGCTCTCCTAGAGAAACTGCCTGTCTCCTGGAATCTCCTCCATGCTCCTGTCTCCTGGAATCTCCTCCATGCTCTTGTCTCCTGGAACCTCCTCCATGCTCTTGAGACTGTGCTGGGAGACACAGCAAACCTTCTGGCAATGGTACGTATTGATGTGCCATCCTGGAGGAGTTGGACTGCCTGTGCAACCTCTGTAGGGTCCAGGTATGGCCTCATGCTACCAGTAGAGACAACGACCAGAGCCAAATGCAAAACTAGTGAAAAACAGTCAGAAAAGATGAGTAGAGGAAAAAGTGGACACTTGTAAAACAATTCCTGTTTTGGGGGTCATCTCATTGTTGCCCATCTAGTGCACCTGTTAGTTTCATTAACACCAAAGCAGCTGAAACTGATTAACAACCCCCTCTGCTACTTACCTGACCAGATCAATATCCCAGAAGTTTCATTGACTTGATGCTAGACTCTGATTAAAAAGTGTTCCTTTCATTTTTCTGAGCCATGTATTAAGCGAGCTCTCCTGAATCCAAATTCCATGGATCTCTCCACAACACTTTACTCTCAAGTGTTCACCACGCCTTGCTGCCCTTCTCAGACTGGTCCAAGCACACTAAGTATGAGGAGTCTTCAAAATGTTTCCGCACTTTTATGCAAATATATATGTTACAAAAAGTGCGGAAACTTTTTCGAGAAACCTCGCAAAAAAGAAGAGAGAGAGAGTGCACCAGCCTAGTGCATTATCTCTAAACATTGTTTATTAAAGATAAAGTAGGTCCAGGGGCGGATTGACAACTCATGGGGCCCCCGGCAATAGGGGATCATGGGGCCCCTGTGTCCTTGCCCAAACTCAAAAAAGCCTATGAAAAAGGTACCAGGGGCATCTCATGGGGCCCCCTACTGACCCCGGGCCCTCGGGCAGTGCCAGAGTTTCCAAATGGTCAGTCCGCCCCTGAGTAGGCCATTATACTCACAAACCAGTGCTCATGAAACACGTTTCGTGGGGAGTCCCCTCTTCATCAGAGCTTAGGACCTTCCCTTGAAATGCGTTGGCATCTGCAGATCTTTGAGGCATCTTTCAAGCTTACATAAATTTCTGGTGGTTCCCATTTGGATATTTATGATGAGCATGTCCTTTTTACTGGCTGGTGACTATAATGACCTACTTTCCTTTTTAACCACTTGCCATCCGGCCCATGTATATAAACGGACGGACGGTGGCAGTCCAGGGGCGGGTTGCTGTTCATAAATGGTGCCCGCATTTTCAAGCTGTGCGCACTCCCTGGGAGCGCGCAGCACTGCGATCCGATGCCCACTGTGTCCTCCGGACACAGTGGAACACCGATCGTCGTACGGGACCTCTGTGCGAGGTCCCGATCATGTGATCACTGATTGGCCAATCAGTGATCGCATGCAGAGTAGTAAGCCAGATGACATCATTGCTTACTATGTGTGAAATCTATGAATGATCACAGAGGTCACATGGTACAGGGCTATTCACAACAGCCTTGTATCATGTGACAAGCTGTGACCAATCACAGCTCACACAGCATATCTCAATGGCTGCAAGAATGCAGCCAGAGAGAATGAGAAATGATTGCTTTTACATCCTTTATGGGTGTAAAAGCAATCAGTGTAAAAAAAAAAAAAATATTCATCACCCCCCATGGTGACACTGTACTGCTAGGGTGACAGTATGTAAAAAAAAACCATATATAATAATATAAAAAAAAAATAAAAATGTAAAAAAATTTTAAAAAATTGAAATTCTTCATTATAAACTGATTTGGGTTATTTTTTTTTACTAAAAAGATAACTGAATAAATTTTGGCCAAGATTTATGATGAAATATTATTTATTTGTAAAATTTTGTAAGAAAAACACTTTTTTAAAAAATTTTGGACTTTTTCATTTATATAGCAAAAAAAAATAAAAATCCCAGCGGTGAATAAATACCATCAAAATAAAGCTTTATCTGTCTCAAAAAAATGCTAAAAAATTCACATGGGTACAGTGTTGCATGACCGCGTAATTGTCATTCAAAGTGTGATAGCGCTGAAAGCTGAAAATTGGCCAGGGCAGGAAGGGGGTGAAAGTGTCCGGACTGGAAGGGGGTGAAAGTGTCCGGACTGGAAGGGGGGGAAGTGTCCGGACTGGAAGGGGGGGAAAGTCTCCGGACTGGAAGGGGGGGAAAGTGTCCGGACTGGAAGGGGGTGAAAGTGTCCGGACTGGAAGGGGGGGAAAGTGTCTGGACTGGAAGGGGGTGAAAGTGTCCGGACTGGAAGGGGGTGAAAGTGTCCGGACTGGAAGGGGGGGAAAGTGTCCGGACTGGAAGGGGGGGAAGTCTCCGGACTGGAAGGAGGTGAAAGTGTGCGGACTGGAAGGGGGTGAAAGTGTCCGGACTGGAAGGGGGGAAGTGTCCGGACTGGAAGTGGTTAATAAACGGTGTTTAAAGATAACGCATTAGGCTGGCGCTCTCTCTCTCTCTCTCCCCCCCTCTCTCTCTCTGTCTCTCTCTCTCTCTCCCCTCCCCCCCTTCTCTCTCTCTCCTTTTGTACTTATGTTTTGAGTCGATTCTACATTCTTATTTAAGTTTTTTATAGTCGTACTGTTGGCCTTGTGTTCACCCCCTTCTTACCCTTTTCCAGTGTTCGTTGGCTAGTCATGTGATGGACTAGCCATATAGCCATGTTGTTGGTCTATTTTGGAGTATAAGAATTTTTTGTTTTCTAAGGTAGCCCACAAAACGTTTCAATTTTCCCTACAAAAGCATTATGCAGGAGAGACGGGAGATGGGACATTGCAGGACAAGTCCATGTGCTTACAGTATCTGTATGTTCAGGACTCCAACTTGCTGGAGCTGGATGATGGAGTTGAGCTGTACCTTTACAATGTCTTCTTCTCTTGCAGAAGGGAAGATATATGCCCTTGGAGGAATGGGCACAGATACCTCCCCTCAGGCCTTGGTAAGAGTCTACGAGCCATCAGTGGACAGCTGGCAGCAGCTCCCCTCCATGCCCACCCCACGTTATGGTGCCTCCACTTTCCTGCGGGGAAACAAAATCTTTGTATTGGGTAAGTTGAATATACTGTCATTATATCAGTTGGGCTTGACGGCGATGGTAGAAACAGATTTTTTTTTCTTGCACTGCAGTTAACGCATTTCGCTTTAAAGATGTGAACACAAAATGTACAGACTGCATGCGTTTTGATCCTGGAGCGGCTCCCTATTGACTTCTGTGTAAATGTCTTACTTCATAGACTTCATTGTCTGCGGCTCGGTAACAGGATGTGGATCCAGTGGTTGAAAAGTGCAAAAAAAATGTTTATGGTTTCTGAATCAGGGGTGTCTGGTCATATGCAAATTAGCTCATTTGAACCCAGTCCCCTGATTGGTTTGCCATTCATGCATTTAAAGATTTTTTTAAGGTGACAGTAGGCATGTCGTCTTTGTGCCTGTTCCACCATACGTGAAAGAGGAATGGCCAAGCACGGGTCATATATGTTTTGAATTCCTCCACATGAGTTTGATGTTTAGAGACATTTACCTACAGATCTTCTTAACTCCCCCATCCTGTGACTGGACAGTGAAAGGAGAAGCAGCAGACTGATGAACTCATCTCTGCGTCGCTCTGCTCTCTTCCCCTATTAGCTGTTTGTTTCACCATGTCCTGTGCAGACTGATTCTGAATGGGGGAGATCTGGTTCATTACAATCACCTGGTGCATTAGTGTTCTGATGAAAAAAGTGGCAGTGTCTGCATCCCCTTAGAAAAAAAAAACCTCTGCAATTCCTATTGCAGGGGGTGCGTAAAAATCTGACTCCTATCTTAGTGCAGATGTCAGGGAAATTAGCGGGCCAATCACACAAGCAGGAAATGGCATGTTCCTTCAGGTTGCCATATTACAATGACTTTTACAGAAAATTACTGTAGCTGCAGAATGAAAGGAAAGGAAATTTCTATTAATAATAAATCACAACATGACTTGTTTAATAATTGTACAATATATTGCCAAAAGTATTGGCCCCGCCCTCCAAATCATTGGATTCAGGTGTTCCAATCCCCTCCATGGCCCCAGGTGTATACAATCAAGCCCCTAGGCATGCAGACTGCTTCTACAAACATTGGTGAAAGAATGGGTCGCTCTCAGGAGCTCACTGACTCCAAGCGTGGTCCCGTGATAGGTGGCCACCTGTGCAATAAGTGCATCCGTGACATTTCCTGGCTACTAAATATTCCACGCTCAACTGTTAGTGGTATTATAACAAAGTGGAAGCAACTGGGAACAACAGCCACTCAGCCACCAAGTGGTAGGCCACGTCCACATGACAGAGCGGGGTCAGCGCATGCTGAAGCGCACAGTGCGCAGAGGTCGCCAACTGTCGGCAGAGTCAATAGCTAAAGACCTCCAAACTTGGTGTGGCCTTCAGATGAGCACAACAACAGTGCGTAGAGAGCTTCATGGAATGGGTTTCCATGGCCGAGCAGCTGCATCCAAGCCTTCCATCACCAAGTGCAATGCAAAGCGTCGGATGCCGTGGTGTAAAGCACGCCGCCACTGGACTCTAGAGCATGATGACGTGTTCTCTGGAGTGACCAATCATTGCTTCTCTGTCTGGCAATCTGATGGACACGTCTGGGTTTTGTCGTGGCCAGGAGATGACTGCGCACCAGTGCACAAAGCAAGGTCCATACAGACATGGAGGAGCCAGTTTGGGGTGGAGGAACTTGACTGGCCTGCACAGAGTCCTGACCTCAACCCCATAGAACACCTTTGGGATGAATTAGAGAGGAGACTGCGAGCCAGGCCTCCTCCCCCGACATCAGTGCCTGACCTGACAAATGTGCTTCTGGAAGAATGGTCCAACCTTCCCATAGACACCCTCCTAAACCTTGTGGACGGCCTTCCCAGAAGAGTTGTAGCTGTTATAGCTGCAAAGGGCGGGGCCAACTCAATATTGAACCCTACGGACTAAGGCTGGCCATACACTATACAGTTTTCTGTCCAATTTCTGCCCAATTTCCTTTAGATTTACCTTCAGCTATGTAGTGCAAGAGCCTGCCTGATTGGATACCTTTAAAAGTGTTGTTAGGTTTGCCCTCCTATTATATGGTTTTTGGTAAATCTAAACCAAAAATCTCAAGAAAATTGTATAATGTATGGCCAGCCTAAGACTGGGGGGCCATTAAAGTCCATGTGCGTGGAAAGGCAGGCCAACCAATATTTTTGGCAATACAGTGTATATGATTGATAGATAGATAGATAGATAGATAGATAGATAGATAGATAGATAGATAATAGATAGATAGATAGATAGATAGATAGATAGATAGATAATAGATAGATAGATAGATAGATAGATAGATAGATAGATAGATAGAAGATAGATAGATAGATAGATAGATAGATAGATAGATAGATAGATAGATGGAAGGATAGATAGATAGATAGATAGATAGATAGATAGATAGATAGATAGATAGAAGATAGATAGATAGATAGATAGATAGATAGATAGATAGATGGAAGGATAGATAGATAGATAGATAGATAGATAGATAGATAGATAGATAGATAGATAGATAATAGATAGATAGATAGATAGATAGATAGATAGATAATGGATAGATAGATAGATAGATAGATAGATAGATAGATAGATAGATAGATAATAGATAGATAGATAGATAGATAGATAGATAGATAGATAGATAGATAATGGATAGATAGATAGATAGATAATAGATGATAGATAGATAGATAGATAGATAGATAGATAGATAGATAGATAGATAGATAATAGATGATAGATAGATAGATAGATAGATAGATAGATAGATAGATAGATAGATAGATAATGGATGGATAGATAGATAGATAGATAGATAGATAGATAGATAATAGATGATAGATCTATTATCTAAGATAATAATAGTAATAATAGTAATATAATAGTAATAATAATAGTAATAATAATAATAGTGTTGGGGGATCTAAGCTCCCCCAACACTCCACACCTTTGACCTTACTACCATCAAGGAAGTCTCCAAGATCCTCTCTGATGCCCACCTCACCACCTACCCCCTCAACCCCTATCCCCTCACAACTCCTACGACCTTCCTCCTCCTCCATCCTACGCTCCCTCACCCACATCTTCAATCTCTCCCTCTCCTCAGGCACTTTCCCCTCCCCTCTGAAACATGCACACATCACCCCCATACTTAAAAAGCCCTCCCTGGACCCCAATGACCCGAACAACCTCAGACCCATCTCCCTGCTCCCATTTACATCTAAACTCCTCGAGCGCCTAGTCTACACCCGCCTATGCTCTTACCTCAACGACAACAACCTCCTCGATCCCCTACAGTCCGGCTTCCGTCCCCTACACTCCACCGAAACTGCCTTACTCAAACTCTCCAACGACCTGCTAACCGCCAAAGCTAATGGCCACTATTCAGTGCTCCTACTCCTTGACCTCTCTGCGGCCTTCGACACAGTCGACCATCCCCTTCTCCTCAAAAAACTACACTCCCTCGGCCTCAGAGATTCTGCTCTCTCCTGGCTCTCATCCTACCTGTCACAACGCTCCTTCAGCGTTACCTATAATGCTACCACCTCCCCCTCACTCCCCCTCTCTGTTGGGGTCCCTCAAGGCTCTGTCCTCGGGCCCCTTCTCTTCTCCATCTATACCTCCTCCCTTGGCCAACTCATACACTCTCACGGCTTCAACTACCACCTCTATGCCGACGACACACAAATCTATCTCTCAACCCCCCACCTCACCCCCTTGGTCTCTGCCCGAATCACACACCTACTGAGCGACATATCAGACTGGATGTCGCTCCACTTCCTTAAATTGAACCTCTCCAAAACCGAGTTTCTTGTCTTCCCCCAGCCCGGACACCACCCCCCATTGATTTCTCCATCACATCCAACAATGCTACCATCAACCCGCCCTGCAGGCCAGAGTACTTGGTGTCATTCTGGACTCCAACCTATCCTTCCAGCCCCAAGTCCAATCTTTAACAAACTCGTGCAGACTCCACCTCCGCAACATCGCCAAAATCTGCACGTTCCTAACCCCAGAAACCACTAAACAGCTCATCCACTCCCTCATCATATCACGACTCGGCTACTGCAACTCCCTCCTCACTGGCCTGCCTCGCCGCTGGCTATCCCCGCTTCAGTCCATCCTGAATACGGCTGCCAGACTCATTCACCTTTCCAACCGCACTGTCTCCGCCACCCCCCTCTGCCAATCCCTCCACTGGCTTCCGATTGCGCAACGGATCAAATTCAAAATCCTAACGCTGACGTACAAGCTGCCCACCATACTGCCCCGAACTACATCACTGACCTAATATCCAAGTACCGCCCAGCACGCACACTCCGCTCCTCACAAGACCTCCTTCTCTCTAGTTCCCTGGTCTCCTCCTCCCATGCCCGCCTCCAGGACTTCTCCAGGGTGTCACCCATCCTCTGGAACTCCCTGCCCCAACCCATCAGATTATCACCTACTCTCCTCTCCTTTAGGCGCACCCTGAAAACCCATCTCTTCAGGGAAGCCTACCCCACCCCCTGCTAACTTGCCGACCTCCCCCACTCTTCCTACCACTCCATCCCCCACAGCTATCTCCTCCTGTGCCACCATCCCCTCCCTCCTAGATTGTAAGCTCGAAAGAGCAGGGCCCTCAATCCCCTCATGTTTTGCATTGTATTGGTATTGTTCTGTCACATGTTCTGTCTCCCTTTTGTAATGTACAGCGCTGAGCGAACTATTGGCGCTTTATAAATACTGTATAATAATAATAATAATAATAATAGATAGATAGATAATAGATAGATAGATAGATAATAGATAGATAGATAGATAATAGATAGATAGATAGATAGATAGATAGATAGATAGATAGATAGATAGATGATAGATAGATAGATAGATAGATAGATAGATAGATAGATAGATAATAGATAGATAGATAGATAGATAGATAGATAGATAGATGATAGATAGATAGATAGATAGATAGATAGATAGATAGATAGATAGATAGATAGATAGATAGATAGATAATGGATGGATAGATAGATAATAGATAGATAGATAATAGATAGATAGATAATAGATAGATAGATAGATAGATAGATAATAGATAGATAGATAGATAGATAGATAGATAGATAGATAGATAGATAATAGATAGATAGATAGATAATAGATAGATGATAGATAGATAGATAGATAGATAGATAGATAGATAGATAATAGATAGATGATAGATAGATAGATAGATAGATAGATAATAGATAGATAGATAATAGATAGATAGATAGATAGATAGACAGTATATATTATATATATATACATATTTGTTTTTTTTAATTTCCTATATTTTTCTTCCACAAGAGTGGAGTTATCCTTTGTGTGGCACTCTGTCATCCTGGAAGGATATGGGATATATATATAAATGTCTTTGCAGGTAGCAAAGGGATTAATTAAACGTAGAGTGGATTGAGCGGATCCCAGACAGATGTCAGCTATGCTGTCCCCAGCCAGGAACTCTAGCTGACACATGGCAGAATCACATGTCCCTGCGACCTCCATCTCCGCTTCCAATTCCCCTTCTCCGCATGTAGCTGAAGAGTGATTTCACCCCAGGCCCCTCCGGGATTGAGGGACACACAGAAAAAGCTTCTTCCAATTAAAGTGTAAAGGTTCAACACAGAATTAAATGGTCCCCCGGGTCAGCGTGATAAACTGCTACCATCAGCCGCTCAGAGCTTTTCTAAAGGGAGAAGATCCAGAGAAATAGCTGAAACTGAGCCTTCCTTTGTGTTTCCGGTGAGATCTCACCTTTCTGCACAGGCGGTGTGTATGGTGCGCTCAGAGAGACGTGTCACTCACCCAGAGTGCCTGGAAAAAGAATTTTATCTGGCTG
Source organism: Staurois parvus (assembly GCF_062004578.1). Classification (NCBI taxonomy): domain Eukaryota; kingdom Metazoa; phylum Chordata; class Amphibia; order Anura; family Ranidae; genus Staurois; species Staurois parvus. Next base: position 893,950 of record NW_028318336.1, on the reverse strand, counting down.
CAGCAACCAATCAAATTCTTTTGTAAAGCGCTATGCAAACTGCTGGTGTCATAGAAATCCTGCATAATAATTAGGGTTGGACTGACACCAATATCGGTGCCGATACCTAGTACTTGTGCAAATGCTCCCGATACCGAAACCGATACCTTTGCGGTGCGATTTGAGCCCATACAAAATGAATGGACTCATACAGCACTGCAAAGAATTGCATGTGATTTGAACAGGAATGCGGTGCGATTTCTGTCCAAATCGTATGCTGTGTCCCGCACAGCTCCTGTGAGAACCCAGACTTGTCATAGTGACTTTGAGCCTGAGTATGCACAGAAGCGGTGCGGGAAACCTCCCTGCATGATGGGTGTCACCAGTGAAGCTCCAGGTCACGATTCGTCTGCACACATCAATAGCTGCAGCTTGGGCTCCTCTTGCCCCATGCCTCTCCCACAGCTTTGTTCCCCACATCTTCAGCGGCTCTCTTCCTCCAGCAGCTCTCCCTCCAGCCAACAGCAGCTCTCCCCCAGCCTCCAGAGGCTCTCCCCTCCAGTGGCTCTTCATCCTCCCGCGGCTCTCCCCCCCCCCCCCAGCCTCCCGCGGCTCTCTCCCTCCAGCGGCTCTCCTCCCTCCCTAGCCCATAGCGGCTCTCTACCTCCAGTGGCTCTCTCCCCCCCAGCCTCCCGCAGCTGTCTCCCTCTAGCCAACAGCGGCTCCCCCCCCCCGGCCTCCAGCGGCTCTCTCCCTCTAGCCTCCAGCAGCTCTCTCCCTCCAGCTACCCCTCCCCCCAGCCTCCAGCTTCTTTCTCCCTCCAGCCTCCAGTGGCTCTCCCCCTCCAGCCTCCAGCAGCTCTCTCCCTCCAGCCAACAGATGCTCTCCCCCCCCAGTGGCTCTCTCCCTCTAGCCTCCAACAGCTCTCCTCCAGCCAACAGCTGCTCTTCCCCCTCCCCAGCCTCCAGCAGCTTTCTCCCTCCAGCCTCCAGTGGCTGTCCCCCTCCAGCCTCCAGTGGCTCTCCCCCTCCAGCAGCTCTCTCCCTCCAGCCAACAGCGGCTCTTCCCCCTCCCCCAGCTTCCAGTGGCTCTCTCCCTCTAGTCTCCAGCAGCTCTCTCCCTCCAGCCAACAGCTGCTCTTCCCCCGCCCCCCCAGCCTCCAGCAGCTTTCTCCCTTCAGCCTCCAGTGGTTCTCCTCCTCCAGCCTCCAGCGGCTCTCCCCCTCCAGCATACAGTGGCTCTCCCCCTCCAGCCACCAGTGGATTTCCCCCCCCAGCTCCAGCGGCTCTCCCTCTCCAGCCCCCAGTGGCTCTCCCCCTCCGGCCTCCAGTGGCTCGCCCCCATCCTCCAACTGCTCTCCCCCCATCAGCCTTCAGCAGCTCTCTCCCTCCAACCTCCAGCGGCTCTCTCCTCCCATCAGCCTCCAGCAGTTCTCTCCCTCCAGCCTCCAGTGGCTCTCCCCTCGGTCTTGCTGTACCAGATTGCCACGACCCCTCCCCCGTCAGATACCGAAAAGCCGCTTCACCCTTTTTTTTAATTAATAAAATATTTGGGAAGTGAGGTACAGAATATTCACACAAGTGCGGGGGTTATTTTGCAATTAAGCAGAAAAGTAAAACTTTAAAGTTTTATTTTATAAACTGGAATTTTAAATTGATTTTGTTCTTTCTAGGAAATGTTTATAAACATTTTATACTGGATGTTTCTGTGTTTCAGTGTGTGCTATGAATGCTGGACTGTCAAACAGGAAAGCCTAGCACTACCTGGCACTTTTACGTCTAGATGGTACCATCTCTACTATGAACAGAGGAAAGGATGTCCCTCCATTTATCTGTGTGTGTTATGTGTGTAATCTGAGATTCGCTGTTAGATCTGTTATCTCAAACTGCTGCCTATGGGCCAGATGGAGCCCTTCCTTTGCCTTGATCGGGCCCCTGGGGCACTATTCCTCCCACTGATACCAATGATGGGGTACTATTCCTCCCACTGATACAAATGATGGGCACATTTCCTCCCACTGACACCAATGATGGGCACAATTCCTCCCACTAATACCAATGATGGGCACAATTCCTCCCACTGATACCAATGATGGGGCACTATTCCTCCCACTGATACCAATGATGGGCACAATTCCTCCCACTGATACCAATGATGGGGCACTATTCCTCCCACTGATACCAATGATGGAGCACTATTCCTCCCACTGACACCAATGATGGGGCACTATTCCTCCCACTGATGCCAATGATGGGGCACTATTCCTCCCACTGATACCAATGATGGGACACTATTCCTCCCACTGATACCAATGATTGGGCACTATTCATCCCACTGATACCAATGATGGGGCACTATTCCTCCCACTGACACCAATGATGGGGCACTATTCCTCCCACTGACACCAATGATGGGACACTATTCCTCCCACTGATACCAATGATGGGGCACTATTCCTCCCACTGACACCAATGATGGGACACTATTCCTCCCACTGATACCAATGATGGGACACTATTCCTCCCACTGATACCAATGATGGGGTACTATTCCTCCCACTGACACCAATGATGGGACACTATTCCTCCCACTAATACCAATGATGGGGCACTATTCCTCCCACTGACACCAATGATGGGGCACTATTCCTCCCACTGATACCAATGATGGGGCACTATTCCTTCCAATGACACCAATGATGGGGCACTATTCCTCCCACTGATACCAATGATGGGGCACTATTCCTCCCACTGATACCATTGATGGGGCACTATTCCTTCCAATGACACCAATGATGGGGCACAATTCCTCCCACTAATACCAATGATGGGGCACTATTCCTCCCACTAATACCAATGATGGGGCACTATTCCTTCCACTGATACCAATGATGGGGCACTATTCCTCCCACTAACACCAATGATGGGCACTATTCCTCCCACTGAGACCAATGATGGGGCATTATTCCTTCCACTGACACCAATGATGGGACACTATTCCTCCCACTGACACCAATGATGGGGCATTATTCCTTCCACTGACACCAATGATGGGACACTATTCCTCCCACTGACACCAACGATGGGGCACTATTCCTTCCACTAATTCCAATGATGGGGCACTATTCCTTCCATTCCAATCAACAATAGGGCACTATCCCTCCCACTGACACCAACGATGGGGCACTATCCCTCTCACTGACACCAATCATGGTGCAATAGTCGCTGATCGCCGCCATTACTAGTAAAAATGTTTTTTAAAAAAGCCCAGTATCTATACCGCAATTTGTAAACATTATAACTTTCACGGAAACCAATTAATTTACACGTATTGGGATTTTTTTTAGCAAAGACATGGAGCAGAATACATTTTTGCCTAAATTTATGATGAAATTGGATTTTTACAATTTTTTTACTGGACATGTTTAATAGCAAAAAGTCAAAAATATAGTTTTTTTCTCAAAATTGTCAGTCTGTTTTTGTTTATAGCACAAAAAATAAAAACCGCATAGGTGATCAAATACCACCGATAGAAAGCTCTATTTGTGGGAAAAAAGGACGCAAATTGAATTTGGGTGCAGCATTGCATGACCGCGCAATTGTCAGTTAAAGTAACGCAGCGCCGTAACGCAAAAAATGGCCTGGTCAGGAGGGGGGGGGGGGGGTAAATCCTCTGGAGGGCGAGGGGTTTTTAATGAGTCAGCTGACTTGTAGACTTGTCATGTAAAACAGAGCAGTAAAGCACAACCACTGTGTAGCACTGCAAAGCAGAACTTGCCTATGTAAGGAGCTAATGTGCTCCCCGTGTACATACTGTATATAATCACAAAATATACATAAAAACAAAACCTTTAAAATTTTTCATTGTGTTAAGTTATACACCGAGCTGAATTCTTTTCCGTCTCTCTAAAATATGAAAAGACCAAATATTTTCTTTAAATTACAATAAAAATTGCTCAAATTATTAATTAATTGAAAAAAAATAAAATTTTTACTAAATATGTTATGATGGGATTTGCTGTACACTGTGTTATGGTGAAACACCACTTAACCCTTTGAGGACCAATTTGTCCCATGATTGTAATTGCGTGTATCATCTGATTAAGAACTTAAAACTCTTTTTTTTTTGGTTTGAGTCAACAAATGGATCTAGCTTTTTGCCAATTATTTCATGAAATGGCTTAGTTACAGCAACTGAAGTGTACGAACTTTAAAAACAAAAAAATTGATTCTTTTGGTGTTCCAAAACCTTACGGTCCTCAAAGGGTTAAGCAATAATAAAATGGCAAGTACCATAGCAAAGCGCACATCACTGATCAAAGTTAAATTGGCTCTTGTATTTTTTTTTCTTTCCTCGGTTGCACCCAACTGAAGGATGAAAAAAACGAGATTCATTTTAAGCAGTACCTATATTTTTCTTTAATGACATTACAGGGCTTATTTAGAATAATTTATTCATAGAGCTATTCCTGGACGTCATAGCCAATCAATACTGTAGAATTTATATCAGCCCTTAATTTGTCCTTGGAGGAGATTTTAGTGGTGGATGCGACCTTGTCATGAAGAACGCAGATCTTCGTCATTACACGATACAAGCACCTCATCTAATCAGCCACATATACTCAGAGAGTCCTGGGAGAATATATGTGCAGTACTCATTAAATTGAAGCGTTCCTGCCATGTTTACATAATGGAGGCAGGGAGCCATCTTGTTGGTGGCAGGGATGTTTTAAAGTAAGAAACACCAGATACCTTTAATAGTAGTGCCACCACTGATTCCTTGAAGGTTGAAGACCAAATGTTGGTCCTACTCACACAATTGCTGTCTCTGTCTTCTAATGTTAACATGAACACTTTAAAGGGAGCCTGTCAGGACAAAAATATTGGAAATGGCCTCACTGGCATTTAAAACAAACTCTGACCGTGTTTAAAAATGCTGACACACTCCTCCCTACCCCTTCCCTTCTCATTCCTCATCAAGCTCTAGCATAGCCTTTCTCAACCTTTTCAACATGGCGGAACCCTTAAAATAACTTTCCGGTGTCAGGGAACCCCTGCTAAAAATGACTATATCTACAACATACATTAGAGTGATAGTCAGTGGGAAGATCACTCTTTACGCTTGTGGTCATTGGGAAGAATTACCCCCTGACAGATACAGTTGCAAGAAAAAGTATGTGAACCCCTTGGGATTACGTGGAGTTTTGCATGAATTGGGCATAAAATGTGCTCTGAACGTCATCTAAGTCACAACAATAGAAGAACACAGTCTGCTGAACATAATACTACACAAACATTAGATGTTGCCATGGTTTAATTGCACATAACATGTAAACATTCACAGTGCAGGAAGGAAAAAGTATGTGAACTTTTGGACTTAATAACTGGTTGACCCTCCTTTGGCAGCAATAACCTCAACCAAACGTTTCCTGTAGTTGCAGATCAGACCTGCACAACGATCTGGAGTCATTTTGGACCACTCCTCTTCACAAAACTGTTTCAGTGTAGCAATATTCTTGGGATGTCTGGTGTGAATCGCTCTCTTAAGGTCATGCCACAGCATTTCAATCGGGTTGAGGTCAGGACTCTGACTGGGCCACTCCAGAAGGCGTATTCTGTGCTGTTGCAGCCATTGGGAAACATCTCTTACATACCTGAGTCCCACTCCGTGTACCTTTTTATATAATACACCCCTCTTCTGCTCTTCATTTTACTATCCTCTGTTCACAAATCTCATTTCTTTACCCCTCTGCTCCACCCCAAAACTTGTACATCTCCCCCTCATTGCTATCATCTCCCTACTATTGCTTTCATCACCTCCCCAAAATGCCTCTTCCACTCCTCCTTCTCATTTTCCTCTCCTCTGTTCCCAAAATCCATTCACTATATCCCTCTGCTCCTCCCAAACATTTGTATATTGTGCCCTCACTGCTTCCCTCACCCCTCTATGGCACCCACCACCTCCTCCTATTACTCCACTCTCCCACTGACCCCAACACCTCCACTAGTAGTTTCTCACGCTCCTGCACATCCCGCTCCCATGCCACCTTTCTCACCCTTCTCCTCCTCATAACCGCGGGGGACATCTCCCCGAATCCTGGCCCTCCACCACCTCCCGCACAAAACCCTCCCGCCTCCATGTCCTGCCGCAACCCCCGCAACTTAGTATCTGTCCCCCTGCTCCCTAAAATCTCCCCCCCGTTTTCATGTGCACTCCTGAACGCCCGATCGGTGTGCAACAAGCTTACCGCCATCCACGACCTCTTTGTTTCCCGCTCCCTCAACCTCCTAGCGATCACGGAAACCTGGATCCAGCCCACTGACTCTACCTCCCCTGCTGCACTCTCCTACGGCGGTCTCACCTGGACCCACTCACCCAGGCCCAACGGTCGTAAAGGTGGTGGGGTTGGCCTGCTCCTGTCACCGCTGAGCACCTTCCGAGTCCTCCCAAACCCCCCCTCCCTATCCTTCTCCTCCTTCGAGGCCCACTGCGTCCGACTATTCTCCCCAACCCCCCTGAAGATTGCTGTGATATACCGGCCTCCTGGATCCATACCCCGCTTCCTGGAAGACTTCTCCTCCTGGCTACCCTTCTTCCTCTCCTCTGAGCTACCCACTATCATCCTTGGGGATTTCAACATCCCTGTCAACCTCGACAACCCGGACACAGCCCGTCTCCTCCACTTAACCTCCTCCTTTGCACTTGCACAGTGCATACAATCCACCACCCACTCCGACGGTAATATCCTTGATCTTGTCTTCTCCAACCGCTGCGCTCCCCACAACCTCACTAACACCCCCTTCCCTCTCTCTGACCACAACCTGATTACTTTCTCTATCTCCTCATCCTTCAATGCCTACCCTTCCAAATGTCACACTACTACCAGCCGTAACCTCCGCAACCTTAACCCTGCCTCCCTCCACTCCGCAGTTGATCAACTCCATGACCGCATCCTCCCCCTGTCCTGCCCCGACTTGGTTATGACCGCCTACAACAATGCGCTGTCAACAGCCCTTGACTCACTAGCGCCTTTAACCACACGCAACATCAGACCCCGACCGCTCCAGCCCTGGCAGACTGATCACACCAAAACCCTCAAACGACACAGTCGTGCCCTGGAGCGACTATGGCGCAAAACCAAATCCCAACAAGCCTTCACCCGATACAAATCTGCCTTCCACACCTACACCTCCTCCCTCCATACTGCCAAACAAGCCTACTTCCTGACCCTCATCAAGGCCCTCTCCTCCAATCCTCGCCGACTCTTCTCCACCTTCAACTCTCTACTCTCGCCACCCCCACCTCCACCCAGCACCTCACTCACTGCCCTTGAGATTGCCAATCACTTCAAAAACAAGATTGACACAATTCGCAAGGACATTGCCGCAACTCACACGCCGTCTCAACCCGTCCCCTCTCACACAGCTACCCCCTCATCCCCCCTCCCCCTCGACATAACCCACAGGGACTTCGTCGCTGCTCAAACTCCCTCCAACCCCCTTCCCCCTCACTCAGCTACCCCCTCTACACCCCTCTCCCACGGCCCCACCACTGCTCTAACCTCCTCTCCCACCCCACCCTACATTCCTCATACTGAAGCTCCCCCAACACTCCGCACCTTTGACCTTACTACCATCGAAGAAGTCTCCAGGATCCTCTCTGATGCCCGCCTCACCACCTGCCCCCTTGACCCTATCCCCACACAACTCCTACGACCTCCCTCCCCCTCCATCCTACGCTCCCTCACCCACATCTTCAATCTCTCCCTCTCCTCCGGCACTTTCCCTTCCCCTCTGAAACATGCACACATCACCCCCATACTTAAAAAGCCCTCCCTGGACCCCAATGACCCGAACAACCTCAGACCCATCTCCCTGCTCCCATTTACATCTAAACTCCTCGAGCGCCTAGTCTACGCCCGCCTATGCTCTCACCTCAACGACAACAACCTCCTCGATCCCCTACAGTCCGGCTTCCGTCCCCTACACTCCACCGAAACTGCCTTACTCAAACTCTCCAACGACCTGCTAACCGCCAAAGCTAATGGCCACTATTCAGTGCTCCTACTCCTTGACCTCTCTGCGGCCTTTGACACAGTCGACCACCCCCTCCTCCTCAAAAAACTACACTCCCTCGGCCTCAGAGATTCTGCTCTCTCCTGGCTCTCATCCTACCTGTCACAACGCTCTTTCAGCGTTACCTATAATGCCACCACCTCCCTCTCACTCCCCCTCTCTGTTGGTGTCCCTCAAGGCTCTGTCCTCGGGCCCCTTCTCTTCTCCATCTACACCTCCTCCCTTGGCCAACTCATACACTCTCACGGCTTCAACTACCACCTCTATGCCGACGACACACAAATCTATCTCTCAACCCCCCACCTCACCCCCTCGGTCTCCGCCCGAATCACCCACCTGTTGAGCGACATATCAGACTGGATGTCGCTCCACTTCCTTAAACTGAACCTCTCCAAAACCGAGTTTCTTGTCTTCCCTCCAGCCCGGACACCACCCCCCATTGACTTCTCCATCATGTCCAACAACGCCACCATCAAACCCGCCCCGCAGGCCAGAGTACTTGGTGTTATTTTGGACTCCAACCTATCCTTCCAGCCCCAAGTCCACTCTTTAACAAACTCGTGCAGACTCCACCTCCGCAACATCGCCAAAATCCGCACGTTCCTAACTCCAGAAACCACTAAACAGCTCATCCACTCCCTCATCATATCGCGACTCGACTACTGCAACTCCCTCCTCACTGGCCTGCCTCGCCGCTGGCTATCCCCGCTTCAGTCCATCCTGAATACGGCTGCCAGACTCATTCACCTTTCCAACCGCTCCGTTTCCGCCACCCCCCTCTGCCAATCCCTCCACTGGCTTCCGATTGCGCAACGGATCAAATTCAAAATCCTAACGCTGACGTACAAAGCTGTCCACCATACTGCCCCGAACTACATCACTGACCTAATATCCAAGTACCGCCCAGCACGCACACTCCGCTCCTCACAAGACCTCCTTCTCTCTAGTTCCCTGGTCTCCTCCTCCCATGCCCGCCTCCAGGACTTCTCCAGGGTGTCACCCATCCTCTGGAACTCCCTGCCCCAACCCATCAGATTATCACCTACTCTCCTCTCCTTTAGGCGCACCCTGAAAACCCATCTCTTCAGGGAAGCCTACCCCGCCCCCTGCTAACTTGCCGACCTCCTCCACTCTTCCTACCACTCCATCCCCCACAGCTATCTCCTCCTGTGCCACCATCCCCTCCCTCCTAGATTGTAAGCTTGAAAGAGCAGGGCCCTCGATCCCCTCATGTTTTGCATTGTATTGGTATTGTTCTGTCACATGTTCTGTCCCCCTTTGTAATGTACAGCGCTGAGCGAACTATTGGCGCTTTATAAATACTGTATAATAATAATAATAATAATAATAATTGTTTTGTTGAATTACTTGTATGCTTTGGGTCATTGTCCTGTTGCATCACCCATCCTCTGTGGAGCTTCAGTTGGCGGACAGATGGTCGTACGTTTTCCTGCAAAATGTCTTGATAAACTCTGGAATTCATTTTCCCATCAATGACAACAATCCGTCCAGGCCCTGAGGCAGCAAAGCAGCCCCAAACCATGATGCTCCCTCCGCCATGTTTCACAGTGGGGATGAGGTTTTGATGTTGGTGTGCTGTGCCTTTTTTTCTCCACACATAGTGTTTTGTGTTCTTCCCAAACAACTCAATCTTGGTTTCATCTGCCCACAGAATATTTTGCCAGTAGTGCTGTGGAACATCCAGGTGCTCTTTTGCAAACTTCAAACGTGCTGCAATATTCTTTTTGGACAGCAATGGCTTCCTCCGTGGTGTCCTCCCATGTACTCCATTCTTGTTTAATGTTTTCCTTATTGTAGATGTGTCAACAAAAATGTTAGCATGTGCCAGAGATTTCTGTAGGTCTTTAGCTGACACTCTGGGATTCTTCTTTACCTCATGCAGCATTCTGCGCTGTGCTCTTGCAGTCATTTTTACAGGACGACCACGCCTAGGGAGAGTAGCAACAGTGCTAAACTTTCTCCATTTGTAGACAGTCTGTCTTACCGTGGACACATGAACATCAAGGCTTTTGGAGATACTTTTGTAACCCTTTCCAGCTTCATGCAAGTCAACAATTCTTGATCGTAGGTCTTCTGAGAGCTCTTTTCTGCGAGGCATGGTTCACATCAGACAGTGCTTCTTGAAACCAGTAAACCCAAAACAGGTGTGTGTTTTTTAAGGGCAGGACAGCTGTTAGTAACACATCCAATATCATCACACTGATTGGAGTCAAGGTTGGCTCACTCCTGGCTCCAATTAGCTTTGGGAGAAGTCATTAAGCTAGGGCCTCACATACTTTTTCCTCCCTGCACTGTGAATGTTTACATGTTATGTGCAATTAAACCATGGCAACATCTAATGTTTGTGTAGTATTATGTTCAGCAGACTGTGTTCTTCTATTGTTGTGACTTAGATGACGTTCAGAGCACATTTTATGCCCAATTCATGCAAAACTCCATGTAATCCCAAGGGGTTCACATACTTTTTCTTGCAACTGTAGCTCAATGGTGTCAGTTGTAACTTATCTGAGAGTCAGAAATTGCTCATTGCTCAAGGAATCCCTAGCAACCTCTGGAGGAACCCTGGTTAAAAAACCCTGCTCTAGCTGTTTGAATGTTCTAACACGTAGTAACAAATTAATTTACTGTCCCACATCAATCCTCGTATCCTCAGGACTGAAATGTGGGTGGGTTCTTCTGCCAGCACCCACATCCCATCCTGAGGTTGTGGAAGCTGATCCTGCACTGAAACCAAAAGAGGTTATGTACACTTTTTGCGCTAGTGGGTATCAAGTCCAAACTCCAGGGGCTTCAAGCACTGGCAGAATCTTAGCAACAGACATATTTCCAGGTGTTAGATGCCCATGGTTCCCAGCTGTATTCAATGGATCCTCTAAGAAACCTCCAGGTGTTAGATGCCCATGATCCCCAGCTGTACTTAATGGATCCTCTACTACACTTCCAGGTGTTAGATGCCCATGGTCCCCAGCTGTACTCAATGGATCCTATAAGACACCTCCAGGTGTTAGATGCCCATGGTCCCCAGCTGTACTCAAAGAATCCTCTAAGACACCCCCAGGCTTTAGATGCCCATTATCCCCAGCTGTACTCAATAGATCCTCTAACACACTTTCAGGTATTAGAAGCCCATGGACCCCAGCTGTACTCAATGGATCCTCTAAGACAGCTCCAGGTGTTGGATGTCCATGGTCCCCAGCTGTACTCAATAAATCCTCTAAGACACCTCCAGGTGTTAGATGCCCATGGTCCCTAGCTGTACTCAATGGATCCTATAAAACACCTCCAGGTGTAAGATGCCCATGGTCCCCAGCTGTACTCAATGAATCCTCTAAAACACCTCCAGGTGTTAGATGCCCATGGTCCCTAGCTGTACTCAATGGATCCTATAAAACACCTCCAGGTGTTAGATGCCCATGGACCCCAGCTGTACTCAATGAATCCTCTAAAACACCTCCAGGTGTTAGATGCCCATGGACCCCAGCTGTACTCAATGGATCCTATAAAACACCTCCAGGTGTTAGATGCCCATGGCCACCAGCTGTAGTCAGTGGATCATCTAAGACACTCCCAGGCGTTAGATGCCCATGGGCCCCAGCTGTACTCTATGGATCAACTAGCCTGCCCCTATTACCAATACTGCATCCTGTAGTAACATAGGAGGCAGCATATGGAACCACAGTGCACCACGGAGAACACAGGCACCTGACACACTCGGAACGGTTGAATGCTGAAGATTCTGTGGGAGGCTGTAGTACTTGAAGACAGCCAAGTCCATACATGGCTTCTTCCAGAAAGATAACTATTCAGAGTCTTCTTTTGCAACACCCATTAATTGGATCTTTTCTTTGAAAGAGGTGGACCCGCTTTAAGTATTCACATATATTTATTTTGCCAGAGTATATCCAAAAGAAACCTTTCAACATGTTTCAGAGATGCTAAGGGACCCTGCCTTCATCTACGCTGAAGATGCTGGTTAAAATTGAACCAGAGTGATGCTGGGCTCTATAGGTTGCAAAATTCAAAATGATTATTAGTGGGAGACCAGGAATCAGAAGCTGATTTCAATGAAACTTGCTGGCTGGTTCCTTTTCAGGTTCTTCAACAATTGGTGTGGTGCTTCTTTTTAGCAAACGTCTTGCATTTGTGAATAAGATGCTGGTTATCTTTAAAAACAGCAGACCTTATATAAATATAAAGAAAATATCTGTATTGCCCAGAGTAACCAATCATTCTCCAGCTTTTCTATTGGCACATTGTTTGAGATGATTCCTTCCTCTGAGGCTTAATAAAGTAGGCCTAATTATGGTTTGGTGATTAGTGTTGGTCTTTTGCTTACATTGCTGTCTTCTTTTGGCAGGGGGCAGACAGGGTAAGCTTCCAGTAACTGCCTTTGAGGCTCTGGACCTGGAGGTGAAAAGCTGGACTCGCTATCCCAGCATCCCAAGCCGGCGTGCCTTTGCCAGCTGCACCATGGCAGAGAGCTCTTTCTACAGTCTCGGTGGCTTGCAGCAGCCTGGTCCCCACAATTTCTACTCCCGACCCCACTTTGTGAACACTGTGGAAATGTTTGACTCTGAACAAGGTGAGTTGCACTGTTACTGTAATCTCTTTGAATTAAATAATACAGCAATGACCATGAAGGTTTTTTGTCTCCAGGTAATGGTATATCTCATAGAAGTTAGTCACATTCAACTGCACATGTTCTGTAATATTCATGATGCTTTACCATTTATCCGAATGGCCTGTATCCGAGCTCCCGAGTTGGGATGAATGGGATTGTGGAGTGGTGGAAACTTATGGGCATACACAAGTGGCTTCCTCTGTTTAGGTGGGAGTCGCTCTTGAACTGAGGAAGCCACTTGCATGAGCTTGGAACATCACCAACATCACACAACAAGCCCAGCTGAATTAGGCTAACTATTATTGAATAAGATTCAATAGTGAAACAAAAATAACCATTGTTCTGGATCCCAACAGTTCGGAAGGATACCATAGATGCTGTAGTATTTCTTTGAAAATGGTTCGTGTTTCCTGGTAGATGCATTGTCCTCTATTTTAGCCTATTGTTTTGCAGAGTAATGTAGAGTTAGAACCTTTAATAGGTGCTCATTGCTGTCTCTATACCTGTTGATGTGTTGAAGATTTACCCCTCATATGTTATCATATCAGCAAGACATGAAGTGAGAAAAGCTCCCTTATGGGGTCTTAGTTAAAGGCCAAAAGAGGGAAGGGGTTAAACCCCTATTGAGTTATTTTTTGACAGTTTGTATGCCAATAGGGACATTTCACTTCCTCTCCTGAAGGTACAACAGGACAAGAGTCTGAGACAATTGTCACCAACACATTTGTCCTCCCTGCAAGAATTTTCACCTCTTCTGATGCTAAAATGTTTATATTCGTTAACATTTTGGCAAGGTGGATGGAATTCTAATCTTAGATGGTTGTCACAGAAACAGCTACCCCCATTGGAAATTTTCCATAATGCTCAACTCTGGACAAAAAAAAAAATTTCCCCATGCAGTGCATGGGTTAACTGCTGTTTCTTTTCTATGGGAGAAGAAAGTGAAGATATACTTACATATGGTTAGGTTGGTTCATAAAATACCATCCAGTTCAACCAACAAACTTACCTGACCCTCCAGTCCTCCCAGCACAAGATTGGTCCAGCACTCCCACGAGGTCAAGACCTTCAGCGTTCTTGAGTTGTGGAGTCATCACACCCAGAGCAGGCTCTATAGACCAAGAACAGTCCACCGATGGACCATGAGGGAGCACCGTTTTCCAGAGGATCAAGTATAAGATAAGAATAAGCTTTCTGCTCACCCCTGGTCAATGCAGGGTGGGCACAGCCCCACTGCATGGGAATTTGTTTTTGTCCATAGTTGGGCTGTAACCTCTGGCTCCAAAGTCAAATCAAAATTTTTGATTTTCCCATCACATCCTGTGGTACCCAGGGCAAATAAATAATATAAATCTCTCCAGCGGAGACACATACAGCAAAAGAAACTTGACAAAGTGTCTAGCCTTTCTCTAATCTGTCAAAATTGAGAAAAAACGTTTAGCTGGAGTTCCACTTTGAATTACATTCTCTCTTTAATCCTTGCCAAGCAATATGGTAGAAGAGACCACATAATCTTTTCCTTCACTACTATGTAGGAAGCCCAATGTGCACTGGCACAGAAAGTCTAGTGGTAACTAGGAATAAAGCCTCATTATATGGCACTGCAATGCTGTAGCTGTCCCTAGTCCCTTGGCCTCGATGCAAATGAATTCCAAGAACCTCATTTCATACCCTCATTATGAATTACCTCAAACAACACAATTCACCTACAAAGGGGTTGATTTACTAAAACTGGAGAGTGCAAAATCTGTTGTAGCTCTGCCTTGAAGCCAATCAGCTTCCAGATTGTATTGCCAAAGCTTAACTGAACAAGCTAAGGTTAGAAGCTGATTGGCTGCAATGCACAGCTGCACCAGATTTTGCACTCTCCAGTTTTCGTAAATCAACCCCATATTGCTCCAGGTGGTAAACCATCATTAGATGGTCAATCATTAGGTGCACCCATTGGTGAGAAGAGAAAGACTTTGTGGATCAGGATCAAAGTTGGACCCCCAGGGACAATATATGGACCCCCCATATTGGTTTCTGCCTTGTCTACCCTTGATTCTGCTATGCCACCAAAGAGAAAGCTGTCATCTATTTTCACGGTAGGGGAGCCCCCGATCACATCCTCCGCAAATATATTTGGAAACACGCCAACAAACCACCCAGCTGTCATGTATGACAGTCAGCCTGCTTCACAATGCTGCATTCCCAGATAAATTAATAAGCGATGGTAGCGAGGCGGATGATGTTCTGTAGAGCATAGAAACATATTTGTAGCCCCAGGTTGCCAATCTATAGTCTGTCTTCACTTTTCAGACATGGTATAATAAGGGAGAGCTGATATGTATGGTTCTTATATTATAATTAAAAAAAAAATCGAAACCCATCACAGCCTATCAGAATTCATCTTCTGTCATGTGCTGCTTTCTATGCTGCTGAAAGCTAGTTTCTAATTGGCTGTCAGGCACTCCTACTTCCATTCCTGGAATCTGGATACATGGAATTAAACGCCTCTAGCTTTTGTTAACTTCCATATTACAGGTCACATTATTCCAAAATGGCAAGGTAACAGGTTCACTTTCTAAAATCTCAGAATGCTGCTCCTTTTCTGTCAATCCTCCGCAATTTTCCTTGCCTATCTTTTATGCCTTTAAGATTTAAAGTGTATTTAAAACCCAACCAGAAAAATCCCATGTAGACTTTTACATGATTTTTTTATTTTTTATTCCACTGTTAATCCCTGGAAATCCTGCCATGAAGGTCTCTTGTTCACGCACTTCCTGTTTTAAGATGACAACACTTTGTTCCTATCACCTAATGTACTGTTGTGTTGTCACCCTGTCTCATGGACTTCCAATGGAGATTGCAAGTGGCTGTTCCAACCAGTGGTGTATTTAGGTTTTGTGCTGCCCTAGGCAACACAAAAATAGCCCCCCACACGGAGAGACCCTAACACCGACCAACACCCCCCTCCCCCACGAAAAGTGCCTGACATTGACCAACAACACCCCTACCACCACTCCCCATACACTGGCACCTCCTCCCACCCCAGCAAGAGAGAAGACACTCACCTTCACAGCTCTGGACATCTCCTGGAACAAGAGTCAGGCTCTGCATAAACCATCAAGCAGCCCGCAGCCTCTCTCAGATCCCAGCTAGTTCCCATCCTATGTGTGTCTCTTCTTCCACCCCTTCTTTAGGGGGGGCGGCGCTGCCCTCCTGAAAAATGCCGCTGCCCTCCTAAAGGATGCCGCCCTAGGCAAATGCCTTGTTTGCCTTGTGGTAAATACGCCCCTGGTTCCAACACACATCACGCAGGCACGGTCTACTGTGGTCACCATCAAGAAAGCCACCTTGAAAAACATTTTGTAGCCATTGCTGAAGTGCATGTAAGCAGCAAGTGACTGTAAGAAGGGAGCAGGAGGTCAACAGCACTGAGGTGCAACAAAGGATAAAACCTGGTGAAAACAAGTATTTTTATACAGCAATCATCCATAACCTTATGATCACTGACAAGTAATGTGAATACCATTGATTATATCATTACAATGGCACCTGAAATTGGGTGGCATTTGTTGGACAGCAAGTGAACATGTTGTACCTGAAACTGATATGTTGAAAGTAGAAAAAGTGGGTAAGCTTAGGGATTTGAGCTTTGACAAGGACCAAATTGTAATGAGTTAGAGCAACTCCAAAACTGCAGCTCTTGTAGGATGTTCCCTGCAGGGGTCAGGACCGACCAAAAGTGCTCCAAGGAAAGAAAACCGGTGGACCAGTAACGGGGTCATGGGCAGCCAAGACTCGTGGATGCACATGTGGAGCGAAGGCTGACCCGTGTAGTCAGATCCGATAGAAGAGCTACTGTAGGTCAAATTGTTTAAAAAGTAAATTCTGGTTCTGGTAGCAAGGTGTCAGAACACACAGAGCATCACAGTTTGTTGTGTATGGGGCTGTGTAGCCGCAGACTGGACAGGGTGCCCATGCTGACCCGTGTCCACAGCCCAAAGTGCCTACAATGGGCACATGAGCATAAGAACTGGACCACAGAAGGTGGCCTGGTCTGATGAATTCAAGAATGGTTTGAGGAACAAAATAACAAGTTTGAGGTGCTGACTTGGCCTTCAAATTCTCCAGATCCCAATCCAATTGAGCATCTGTGGGATGTGAAGAAAAAACAATTCTAATCCATGGAGGCCCCACCTTGCAACAAGCAGGACTTAAAGAAACCGGTTGGTGCCAGATACGACAGCTTACCTTCAGAGGTCTAGTGGCGTTCATGCCTTGACAGGTTATGGTGGGTGATAATAATGTTAAGGCTGATTGTATAAAACAATGGTATTATTATTATTATTATTATTATACAGGATTTATATATATTATTATTATTATTATTATTATTATTGTTATACAGGATTTATATATTATTATTATTATTATACAGGATTTATATATTATTATTATTATACAGGATTTATATATATTATTATTATTATACAGGATTTATATATTATTATTATTATACAGGATTTATATATATTATTATTATTATACAGGATATATATATATTATAATTATTATACAGGATTTATATATTATTATTATTATACAGGATTTATATATATTATTATTATTATTATTATTATACAGGATTTATATATTATTATTATTATACAGGATTTATATATATTATTATTATTATACAGGATTTATATATTATTATTATACAGGATTTATATATTATTATTATTATACAGGATTTATATATATTATTATTATTATTATAAAGGATTTATATATTATTATTATACAGGATTTATATATATTATTATTATACAGGATTTATATATTATTATTATTATACAGGATTTATATATATATTATTATTATTATACAGGATTTATATATTATTATTATACAGGATTTATATATTATTATTATTATACAGGATTTATATATATTATTATTATTATTATTATACAGGATTTATATATTATTATTATACAGGATTTATATATTATTATTATACAGGATTTATATATTATTATTATTATACAGGATTTATATATTATTATTATTATACAGGATTTATATATATATTATTATTATTATACAGGATTTATATAATATTATTATTATTATACAGGATTTATATATTATTATTATTATACAGGATTTATATATTATTATTATTATTATACAGGATTATATATTATTATTATACAGGATTTATATATCGCCAACAGTTTGCTCAGCGCTTTACAATATAACGGGAGACAATACAGCAACAATACAGTTCAATACAGGAGGGATAGGAGGGCCCTGATCCTGGGAGTTTACAATCTAGGATAGTGTTTATGATATACAGTGCTTTAGCAAACTAAAGCTAGCCATACACGATTAGAAAACCATTCGAAAATACTGTCGGATTTATTAAGATCTGTCGAACATGCATGCAATAACGCCATTATTGTATCAACATATTTCCCCTAATTGTTAACAGATTATCGATCGTTAACAACATAAATGGTACATTTTTTGTCGATCGGTTGAAATGATGAAAGTTTTTTTGACCTTTGTGAACCCTCCCGCTTGCCAACTGTATTTAAAAGAAAGATGTTTCTTTTTTTTTGCTTGTACTTCCTTTGGATCTTAACATGTGCATGCGCTGTAGATTTCTTTAAACTGTTTTCAATCGATTCTAGTAACGTTTATAAAGTCGATCTTTTGTCTCAAAAAAATCAAACATGACGGTTCGTTTTTTTTGCCATAAAACTTTGCATTTCGATAATCGAAACTAGCCCGCTAACGTTTCAAAAGTCAAATGATCGCATGTATCAAGTGCTTTTTTTCGAAAGATTTGCTGGGTATGGCTGGCCGGCATAACGGGTATATTTAATAAAACTGGCGCACTCAGAATCTGGAGCAGCTGTGCATGGTAGTCAATCGGCTTCTAACTTCAGATTGTTCAATTAAGCTTTGGCAATAAAATCTGGAAGCTGATTGGTTTCTTTGCAGGGTTGCACCAGATTTTTCATTCTCCAGTAGTAAATAACCCCCTGACCCCCAGTTCATATCTATGCGGCCGTGTGGCTCGCGTTTTGCACGGGCCCATTCATTTGAATGGACTCCCGTGCCCGGGACACGCAGGGAGGAAGTCCCTGCACTTCTTTGGAAAACGCAGCCCGCACGGGAACCTCGGTTTCCAGTACGGTTGCGTTTTACAGTGCAGGCGGCGTGCCATTAGAAATAATGCCACCCGCCTGCGGGTCTGCATTTGTCTGTGCGGGTGGTGCAGCTGCACGGATTTTCGTGCAGATCCGCAGCGGCACCACCCGCACAGATGTGAACCGAGAATAAATGTCATCTAGTTAGTTTTTACATCTGCGTAAAAACACATCCACTGTACCATTTAGGCCACAGAACACTTAGCACATCTTTCTCTCATATCTGCTGAACTGTATTTGCAGAGAGTGTAAAGGTGTCAATTTCACTGTACCGCGTCACGGTTCTCCAGGTAGATAAATACGCCGTCCGCTCTGTAATCGGCGTGTAATTCTCTTTTAGCACCGTGAAAGGTCGATGCTGTCATGAACGTTAATATATGCAGGAGAAGCAATATCAATTCTCTGTATGTAGCGCAGACCCTCTTGTACGCCTCAGGACACTTGTCCGTCCGTCTCCGGTTTATTAATAATAACAGCCTTTCCATGCTAGTATTCAATCAAATCCGACATCATAAATTATCATGGCAGGAGGGTAATAAATCACACATTCATGTACGACAGGAACTGTACATACAGTTGACTGATGGCTGCTCGGAAGAATGTTTGCTAAGCAATTTTATGTATTACTGTATAAATTCATGGCTTATAAGGACACTCTGTCACAATGACATTGGCAGGTTCAGTATCTGGTACCTCTAGGAATATTGGCAACCAGGCTTTCCTTTGGTGAAGACTTTGAGTTAATATTCCAACAAGTATCTACGGCCAAAGGTTTGGAGACACCTGACCATCATACAGGCTGTGGAGGAGCCGGGCACGGCTGGCTCAGGCTCTCAGTTGCGCGCCAACGAGAGGCTGAGCCAACTTGCCAATCAGGCATCTGGTGGGATCTCGACCTTGAAGACAGAATCCTTCCAGAGCCTGGTCCAGCTCTGTGACGTCAGCCAACAGTAGGCTTTAGCCCGCTATTGTCTGAATCTGGGTCAAAAGAGTGCAGAATTAAGGGCACTTCTGTGTCCCAGAAGAGAAGTATTGCCAATAGAGTTTTGGCCATATTTCTCCTTTAAAGTATTAGGAAACCTCTCCAAATTTTTGAGTCCTGGTGTTTCCTCTGAAGGGTATTGGTAATTCTACAGCATACAAAGACATTTTAGACAATTATGTGCTGCCAACTTTGTGGTAACTGTTTGGTGAAGGCCCTTTCATGTTCCAGTATGACTGTGCCCCTGTGTGCAAAGCAAGCACCATAAAGAGGTGGCTTTAAGAGTTTGGTGTGGAGGAACTTGAGTGGCCTGCACAGAGCCCTGACTTCAACCCTACGAAACATCATTCAGATGAATTGGACCACTTACTGCCAGCTAAGTCTTCTCATCTAACATACAGTGTGAGGGATGAGCTTGGGTTCCATTCAAAACCCAGAAGTTAGCTGTATTTGCTGGGTTAGCAAGCTTCAAATGGGCGATTACCCACCCTGCAGCTGCATGTATGCAAAGGGGCAGGTGTGCTTGTAACATCATTGACCTAATATGACCATGGATCCCTAATAAGTCAATGATGTGTTTGTCTTCTTGAGAATCTCCTGCCCGAAGCTCATTAGACTAGCAATGACGGCTAACTTCTGGTATTGGAAGAACTTTGGTTTGACTCAAACCCATACCTGAACCCAAGCTTACTACCCCCCATGCTATTCCCACCAACTTTTTCTTTGGGTTATCAACAAAAACAGTACAGTGGTGTTCTGAAAGGCTCCAACACTCCTCCGCTTTACAATCAGTCCCATGCCACCATCTTCTTCTCTGACACCATCGGGAGCTGGTTGCCTCTTCAAGCTTCTTGTAGCGAGCCCAGTGACGACATCCATGCACCGTATTATCAGGTGGCCAGCTGCAAGAACTAGAAAAGGACGGGCAACCCTCTAATGATGTGCCGTGTCACATGCTTGGTAGAGTACTCCGGTGCAGGGGCGGACTGACAACTCATGGGGCCCCCGGGCAATAGGGGATCATGGGGCCCCTGTGTCCTTGCCCAAACTCAAAAACGCCTATGAAAAAGGTACCAGGGGCATCTCATGGGGCCCCCTACTGACCCCGGGCCCTCGGGCAGTGCCCGAGTTTCCAAATGGTCAGTTCACCCCTGCTCCGATGACATGCATGATGTGGATATCCCAGGAGGTTGCAGGCTATTGTATATATCATTCACAGACTAAAATATAAATAATAAAGCGAGCGCTTCTCAATTTATAATTAAAAAAGAGGTTTCAGTGACAGGACAACACCAGCACTAATGTGTCTGGAATATGGTGTGGATTCATCATCTCTGGACTGAGGCATTGGAGACACTGAGGCACCTTGCTCCAGCTACTTAAGGTGGATCTCCTTTTGATGCTGAGCTCACAAAAAAGAGAACATAATGGTGCAATACGGTTTTTTCATTTATCTCTTTAATAGAAACTCACAAACAAGGTGTCCAGCAGACACCAGCTTCAATCATGAAAACAGGTTGAGATACAGTTAATGCTCACTGCAGATCTCTCCCATACAGCACAGAACAGCAAGGCTCTCTAACATCCACATTGAGTAGGCTACACCCTTAGCCTACAGCACCTGGTATTCCCAGGTGGTCTCCCATGCAGGTACTAACCAGGCCCTACTCTGCTTGGCTTCTGATATCAGACAAGATCAGGCATATTCAGGGTGATGTGGCCATGGGCATAGCCTGCAGCACCTGGTATTCCCAGGCGGTCTCCCATCCACGGTACTAACCAGGCCAAGACTACAGCACCTGGTATTCCCAGGTGGTCTCCCATGCAGGTACTAACCAGGCCCTACCCTGCTTGGCTTCTGAAATCAGATGAGATTGGGCGCATTCAGGGTGATGTGGCCGTAGGTGTAGCCTACTCGATGTGGACGTTAGAGAGCCTTGCTGTTCTGTGCTGTATGGGAGAGATCCACGGTGAGCATTAACTGTATCTCAACCCTTTTTTGCGATTCAAGCTGGTGTCTGTTGGACACCTTGTTTGTGAGTTTCCTTATACCTTTTTTATTAAAGAGATAAATGAAAAAAATGTATTGCACCATTATGTTCTCTTTTTTGTCCCTGAGTGTACTGCATGCTCTCATGGAGGTATGAGAAAGAGTGGAGAAGTTCATCATAAGAGCTCGGGCTGCAAAGTTGTTTGTCTGTGATTATTATTATCTGGAAGTATCTGAAACATCACCATATCTATTTGGACATCGGGTTCATTGCTCCCAGAGCACAAGCGCTGTTGCTGGTTTATAATCTGACCAGCCATTAGCTCTGGTGAGTTCATTTAATCTCCTTTGGTGGTGGATTTTTCACAATTGGTTCAAGTCACTGAAGATATATATATTTTTTGGACACTATAATTATTTATTTAAAACACTAATGTTTTTTGGATGATGATATACACCTTTGTATAAGTTTGTTATTAGCGCATACCTTTTAATTAGGATATATCATTCACGCCTAGGAGAGAATCCAGGGAGTGTGGGGAGGGTTCCCTGCAAAAAGTGATTAAAAAAAGTCAGATTCTCAGGAGGGGGGGGGATTGAGACAACTGAAAGTGGATGGGAAGGGTGAAGGTCCACTTTAATTTTGATATGACATTAACATCTTCAAGTTTGAGATGTTAATGACTGGGCGTAGATGTAATTTATTGGATAACAGTTTATGCATGTGTCAGACATTTGTACATTCTTTAACTACTTAGATTGGTCTGTGTAACAGCTAGTGTTTGAAACTATGTTTCCCATATAGATATGGCAATACATAAACAACCTTTTCTTATTCTTTCATCACTAGTTTTACGGCCTACAGAGATTGGAAACATAATTATTTCCATTTATATCTCGCAGACCGCGTCCAATAAAGATTCATTTATAGAGCCATCAGTCATAGTGTGGAACCGCTTACAATCCCATGGGCTTTATATTGCCTAAGGAGAATCATCTCTCCTATATATTACATCTTCCCTATGTAATGCGCACTCCTTATTTTCATTTAAATTAATTTAACGGAAAGCCGGGAAGAGCAGGAAGCAGTGCGGGGCCAAGGATGCAGAGGGATAAAAGCAGATGATATAAGATGAATAGAACAGAAAAATGAACATGGAGGAGGAAAATTAATTACAGTGCGCTGTCATATCGTGTAACCGAAGAGTACGTGAAATACGGATATGCGTAATATAGGAACCTCAAAAACGATGTCACCACATTACTGAGTCAAACACATAGTATGTATACTTTTATTTTATTCTCCTACATTTTTTTTTCTGGTATGCCTCAAAGATTTATTTATAGAGATCGCTTAATATTTTGCCCTGAAGTTTTGCCTACTCCTTTTTCAGTTTGTAAAAGCCTGACACTGATAGTTGAGATGTTGGATGGCAGTGAAAAAAGAAAAAAGGTGACAGATTGTCAAAAAAGAATTAAGAAAACTGAGCGTGACATTTATTCTCCTTCGTGAAGAGAGTTTGTCCTCTCCAATCTGTCATTTAAAATTTTGGTGGATGCTGGAGAGATAAACCATCCCAGGGTTCTATCGCTTGGGGGGCTCTTGGGTCCCACCTGCTGTGGCCATTATGAAGGGTACCCGCTCTTCCTGTTGGATTTAGCTCCTGGGTCATGTGTAGTCTTGCTCAGCTTTGATTCATGGGCAGTTCAGTTGAACAGATAAAAATGTTCGGGATTCAGAAGATATTGGATCTGAATCTCATTGAAGTAAGAAAAAATTGTGTACTTAACATCCTTTCAGATAAGACACTTGCAACATGGCAGGTCAGCACCTCTAGAGGATGGTAGGCAAGTTACAGCCAGTGGTCTTTCTCAAACACCCAGTAGTCCTTTGGGGTCTTTCTTCACTTCTGAGGTGGTTGGTATCCAAAATTGAGCCAACATCTTCGTTGACCAACATGGACAAGCCATGCACGGGAGACCTATTTGGGCAAGGCCTTCTCGCTGCTGCCTTAAGAAGGTTTACAATGCTTTTGTTAAGACACTTGCAACATGACAGGTCAGCACCTCTAGAGAATGGTAGGCAAGTTACAACCACTGGTCTTTCCCAGACACCCAGTAGTCCTTGGGGGTCTTTCTTCACTTCTGAGGTGGTTGGTATCCAAAATGGAGCCAACATCCTTGTTGACCAACATGGACAAGCCATGCATGGGAGACCTATTTTGGAAAGGCCTTCTCACTGCTGCCTTAACAAGGTTTACAATGCTTTTGTTAAGACACTTGCAACATGGCAGTTCAGCCCCTCTAGAGGATGGTAGGCAAGTTACAGCCACTGGTCTTTCCTAGACACCCAGTTGTCCTTGGGGGTCTTTCTTCACTTCTGAGGTTGTTGGCAGGGGCGGACTGACCATTTGGAAACTCGGGCACTGCCCAAGGGCCCGGGGTCAGTAGGGGGCCCCATGAGATACCCCTGGTACCTTTTTCATAGGCTTTTTTGAGTTTCGGCAAGGACATAGGGGCCCCATGATCCCCTATTGCCCGGGGGCCCCATGAGTTTTCAGTCCGCCCCTGGTTGTTGGTATCCAAAATGGAGCCAACATCCTCGTTGACCATCATGAACAAGCCATGCATGTGAGACCTAATTGGGGCAAGGCCTTCTCACTGCTACCTTAAGGTTTACAATGCTTTTGTTAGATGTTCCTTGCTGATGGTGGTTCCACTGCTGCTGTCTGCTTGTCTTCCATGGGTAGTATAGCTGTTATAAGTGTCTGAGGCCAGAGGTGTATTTGCCACAAGGCAAACAAGGCATTTGCCCTGGGGCGACATTTTTCATGGGGCTGGGCCTCCCCCGGCAGAAATGACACACGTGGTAGCTGGTGATGATTGAGAATGGAGACCAGGTAAGGCACAGGCACAGCAGTGCGGACTGCTGAAGGACGTCTGACTCTCAGATCATTGTCAGAAGTCAGCGCAGAAGGAAGATGTCTGGCTTTCCTAATCATTGCTCCTGGGGTTGCCGGTGGGTGAGTGCTGGAATCTCTCCTACCACATAGGGCAGGGGAGCGCAATTAATCTTGCCTAAGGCAGCACACAACCGAAATACACCACTGGCTGAGGCATCCCTGCAGCCATCGGGAAAGTCTTTGTACAAGCACCCCCTTATAGTGACAGATTGGGATTGATTTACTAAAGCTGGAGAGTGCAAAATCTGGTACAGCTGTGCACAGAAACTAATCAGCTTCCAGGTTTTATTGTCAAAGCTTAATTGAAGAAGCTAAAGTTAGAAGCTAATCGGCTACCATGCACAGCTGCTCCAGATTTTGTACTCTCCAATTTTAGTAAATTTCCCCCATTTTGTCTTTATTTCTTGCAATTGGAATGCAATTGCAAACCATTTTTTAAGATCTGAGAGAGTGGTATAAGGCCCTAAAGAGGATCTTTACCAAAAATTAGACAGGCCTTGGATCAGAGGAAGCTGTCTCCAAAAAAAGAAAAAAAATGTTTGTTTTTTATGTAATATATTTAAAATTGTTCTAGTTTGATTTAATTCATTTATGTATGTATTTCTTCTTTTTTTTTTATCTTTTTATATATATTTACTATTATTCTTTTAATTGGTGAACCCACCAGGGGTAAGTGCTACCTGTGGCCAAGCCTGCCCATGGTGAACTGTTGCGGTGGCCCACTGAATTTTCATGGGAACATCACAGTTGTTCAGTTCCAGTGTTTCTGAATAGTATGCACAAAATATCCCTACTAAGGAGAGAATTTCACTACCTGAACTTGAGCAGCTATATTACCCACGATCCTATCCAATTAAATCAATAAAGGTTTGAGCAGTGTCTCTGGTCAAGAATGCTAGATTGCAGCTTTTTCGGGCAGGATTGCAGCCTCCCCATATGGAAGAAAAAGATATTTGAAATATACTTTAAAAATATTCTTCCCAAATATATTGACATATATTTGAAATACTACAATTTTGGCCATATTATATATATATATATATATATATATATATATATATATATATACTGTATGTTGAAATGTGTTTTTATTACAAAATATATGAAAAATATTTTTAAAAATACATTTCAAATATACTGTATGTCTTTAAAAGTACAAATTTATATATATTTTGAAATATATTTAATATGGCCAAAATTGTAGTATTTCAAATATATGTCAATATATTTGGGAAGAATATTTTTAAAATATATTTCAAATATATTTTTCTTCTATGTGGGTCTTGCCGTTTAAAGTCATCTCACAAAATCTAATATGTGGATAGATTTTATGTCTTTAAAAGTACAAATTTACATTTTACATTTTTGGAATGCATTTACAAATATATGTAAAAATATGTTAAAATGATTTTTTAAAAAAAATCTGAAGAATATTTTAAAAAATATATATAAAATGCATTTCAACATGCAGTGTATATATATATACAGTCATGGCCGAAATTGTTGGCACCCTTGATATTTTTCCTGAAAATCAAGTATTTCACACAAAAAAGGTATTGCATTAACACATGTTTTGCTATACACATGTTTATTCCCTTTGTATGTATTGGAACAAATATAAAACAGAGGCAGAAAAGCAAATATGACATAATGTCACACAAAACCCCAAAAATGGGCTGGACAAAAGTATTGGCACCCTTAACTTAATATTTGGTTGCACACCCTTTGGAAAACATAACTGAAATCAGTCGCTTCCTATAACCATCAATAAGCTTCTGACACCTCTCACCCGGAATTTTGGACCACTCTTCCTTTGCAAACAGCTCCAGGTCTCTCTTATTGGAAGGACACCTTTTCCCAACAGCAATTTTAAGATCTCTCCACAGGTGTTCAATGGGATTTAGATCTGGGCTCATTGCTGGCCACTTCAGAACTCTCCAGCGCTTCTTTGCCATCCATTTCTGAGTGCTTTTTGACGTATGTTTGGGGTCATTGTCCTGCTGGAAGACCCAGGATCTTGGACGCAAACCCAGCTTTCTGACACTGGGCCCTACAGTGCGACCCAAAATCCTTTGGTAATCCTCAGATTTCATGATGCCTTGCACACAGTCAAGGCACCCAGTGCCAGAGGCAGCAAAACAACCCCAAAACATCATTGAACCTCCACCATATTTTACCGTAGGTACTGTGTTTTGTTCTTTGTAGGCCTCATTCCGTTTTCGGTAAACAGTAGAATGATGTGCTTTACCGAAAAGCTCTATCTTGGTCTCATCTGTCCACAAGACGTTTTCCCAGAAGGCTTTTGGCTTACTCAAGTACATTTTGGCAAACTGTAGTCTTGCTTTTTTATGTCTCTGTGTCAGCAGTGGGGTCCTCCTGGGTCTCCTGCCATAGCGTTTCATTTCATTTAAATGTCGACGGATAGTTCGCGCTGACACTGATGCTCCCTGAGCCTGCAGGACAGCTTGAATGTCTTTGGAACATGTTTGGGGCTGCTTATCCACCATCCGGACTATTCTGCGTTGCAATCTTTCATCAATTTTCCTCATCCGTCCACGACCAGGGAGATTAGCTACAGTGCCATGGGTTGCAAACTTCTTGATAATGTTGCGCACTGTGGACAAAGGCAAATCTAGTTCTCTGGAGATGGACTTGTAACCTTGAGATTGTTGATATTTTGCCACAATTTTGGTTCTCAGGTCCTCAGACAGTTCTCGTCTCCTCTTTCTGTTGTCCATGCTTAGTGTGGCACAGACAGACACACAATGCAAAGGTTAAGTGAACGTCTCTCCTTTTTATCTGCTTTCAGGTGTGATTTCTATATTGCCCACACCTGTTACTTGCCCCAGGTGAGTTTACAGGAGCATCACATGCTTGTAACATTCTTATTTATCCGCAGTTGTGAAAGGGTGCCAATACTTTTGTCCAGCCCATTTTTGGAGGTTTGTGTGACATTATGTCGAATTTGCTTTCTTTCCTCCCTTTTTTTGTTTTGTCCCAATACACACAAAGGGAATAAACATGTGTATAGCAAAACATGTGTTAATGCAATACGTTTCGTGAGAAATACATGATTTCCTGGAGAAATATCAAGGGTGCCAACAATTTCGGCCATGACTGTATATATATATATATATATATATTTTTTTTTTTTTTTTGTCATATTATAATATAATTTTTAAATATGTAGATTTTTATTTTTAAAGACATACAGTATATTTGAAAATGTATTTTTACAAATATTTTACATATATTTTGTAATAAAAACGCATTTCAACATACAGTGTATATAATATAGTATATGTATATAATATATAATAATGTATATAATATATATATATATACACATATATATATATTGAAATATATTTTGAAATATATTTAATATGGCCAAAATTGTAGTATTTCAAATATATGTCAATATATTTGGGAAGAATATTTTTAAAATATATTTCAAATATATTTTTCTTCTATGTGGGTCTTGCCGTTTAAAGTCATCTCACAAAATCTAATATGTGGATAGATTTTATGTCTTTAAAAGTACAAATTTACATTTTACATTTTTGGAATGCATTTACAAATATATGTAAAAATATATTAAAATGATTTTTTAAAAAAAATCTGAAGAATATTTTAAAAAATATATATAAAATGCATTTCAACATGCAGTATATATATATATATATATATATATATATATATGTTTTTGTTTTTTGTTTTTTTTGTCATATTATAATATAATTTTTAAATATGTAGATTTGTATTTTTAAAGACACACAGTATATTTTAAAATGTATTTTTACAAATATTTTACATATATTTTGTAATAAAAACGCATTTCAACATACAGTGTATATAATATAATATATGTATATAATAATGTATATTATATATATATATATATATATTGAAATATATTTTGAAATATATTTAATATGGCCAAAATTGTAGTATTTCAAATATATTTTTCTTCTATGTGGGTCTTGCCATTTAAAGTCATCTCACTAAATCTAATATGTGGATAGATTTTACCAATAACTTTCTGGGTCTGAGCCTTTAATTAAGTGTCAGTCCATCCACAACTAATTTTTTAGTTATAGGTGCAGTAGGGTGGGCTGAGTAAACCCCTGGCTTGCTATATGTCTTGAATACTCCAACGATGAGATCTCGCTACTATAATTTTCATCTCTGTTCCTGTCCATGTGGGACTTTCAGGTGATTCTGACCAACTACTAAATGTTACCTTTCAAAAACATTCAGTCTGGAGTGTGGAAGTCCCTCATCATGGCCACTGCAAGACCCAAGAATTCAGTGCAGAGATTTTTTCCAATAGGGTTTCCAAGAAATATAAGAAACTGTCGGGCAGTTTTGGGTGGATTGACCTTTATTTGTAGGTACAGGTGTACGACAATATCAGGCACAACATTAAATAAAATTCTTGGTATGGATACATTGGTCCGAGCTGAACCAACATCCGTAGCTGAATTCTTCTTTAATTAATGGGAAAGCAGATATTCATCAACATCGTATGACTTGTGTTGGAGACATAAAATGCCCAATTTGGTTAACTGGTGTGATTTCAAGATATTCATTTATCCAGAAATGTTGGTAAAGGTGAAAGTACCCTTTAACACTCCTCAAGAATCCAAAATGTTATAAGCAGAGGCGACAATACTTCACCTGGAGCTGTTTGTGGAGAAAACGAAAAAAAAATAATAATACGCTGACTGGCCAAGAGCTAAAAGATTGCTTTCTGTGTTCTTTTGACCCCAGCACAGAAGGCACCAGCAATTTAATGATGGACTTCACTTCTACACATCTCCGGATAGACATAATTAGCATTAGAAAATTGTTTTTCCAGCAAGCTGTCAATAAGAGTGACACGTATCTCGTGAGGTGATGTGATCACTCTCCACATGACCCACTTTTTTCCGGGACTTAATGAAACTCTGAATTTTAATAATTCCTTAGAATAACTGCCAGGTTTAGGCAAATTTTACCTTCACCTTTGTTCCTTAAGAAAAATTGAACAGGAATTAAACTTGTTCAACCATCATATTCCTTAGTAGCCTCCCTAGCGGTCTGATTATGTCATTATTTCTGTGCTCAAAGCGGTACTGTTCTTTCTGCCTGGAAACTGAGAAACGTCCATGGCGCCCAAAAGGCGTCCCTTTAGGTCAAAATCGGTTTTAGACCGGCTAGAGAACAGAGATAGTAAATCAGAACCACTTGCAGAATTGAGTGATAATGATTTGTGGGGAAATTTGTCATCAGACACTGAAAACGATTCTCCGACTTTGCTCAGCGATGTGCGAACTTGGCGCTCTATTTCACATTTCAGTGTTTTTGGTTTGATTATATTATTGAATTAAATGTATTATTATTATTTTTTATGATTATTTATTAAATTATAATTTATGATTTCGCGTTTCAAGTT
Source organism: Staurois parvus (assembly GCF_062004578.1). Lineage (NCBI taxonomy): Eukaryota > Metazoa > Chordata > Amphibia > Anura > Ranidae > Staurois > Staurois parvus. The sequence continues at coordinate 863,673 of NW_028318336.1, read as the reverse complement.
TTATCATCCCCGGGATGTTACTAGACTCTTGTTCGGACAGATTTCAGTGAGTTATTCCTAAGAATTACAGGCCTACAAAAAAAAAAAAACTACATATTTCCATGCCAAAAAATGTACCGCTTTGAGCACAGAAATATGGACATAATCATACCGCTAGGGAGGCTACAGTCCAATAAAGTTTCTGTGCCTAGAATGAGATGATGGCATCAGCTGGCTGTATGTCCCATCCGTCCAGGATTCCACGTGACTTTCATGGGATCTCACATTGGACTGTTGAAAAGTGTGAGGTGGGGCATAGCTTAAAGCTTGAGCAGGAAATGAGGTGTCTTCATAATGTATGCCCTGGATTGAGAATTTAAATAAAGAGCTGCTTGTTAAAAAATACAGTCATGGCCAAAAATATCGGCACCCCTGCATTTCTGTCAGATAACGCACCTCTTCGCCCAGAAAAATGTTGCAATTACAAATGTTTAGGCATTCTCATGTTTATTTCTTTTGTTTGTATTGGTATGACACAAAAGAATGGAGACACAAAAAGCCAAATCTGCCACATTCCACCCAAAAAATGGACTGGACAAAAATATTAACAAAAAGAAAATCAGCGAGCGCTAACAGAAATAGCAGCTATATGCACCAAAAAAGGAACTACAAGTCCTCTCAATAAAATCAAATGTACCAAGGGAAAGTGCAGCGCATGAAATAAACCAATAAATATCTGAATTTATCTAAAACATCATGATCCTCAATCAGAATAAAGTCATGATCATCAATCAAAAAAGTAGTAAAGAGCACATGTAAACACATATGTGAGTCCCAATATGTATGCTCTATGGTATGAAGGTGCTATTGAAAGTGAAATTCCAGCAGGCTGTGCGCAAAAATTCTGGAAGTCAGGAATCAACTATAAAATGGGAAGTGATAATCATCTGGTGATGTGCGATAGATTAGTGGGATTGCAAACTCACCAGAAGCGCAATCTTAATGCGCATTAGCTAATATTTGCCAGCCTGGAGATCTCCCTTCAATGGAACCTGGTCTGGTCTGAAATTCTCTCCCTCTGATGGTGTGGGCGTTTAAGGTGATGTCAATCAGAGGTCCCTCTCATGGATGGTAAGAAATGGTCTGGTCATAGAGGAGTTATTCCATCCTCCGGATCGGATGGGACCTGGGTCCAGTAATCCTGAAAGCACACAGGAGGCCGTCTATAGAAAGCATCCCTCAGTCCGAAATGGCTGCACACTCCCGGATCCTGCTGCTCCCCCGGCCAGGCATCCACCCCGCACACACTACCGGTCCGACTGACAGCACGGCACAGCCAGCCCGGGGACCGAACCACTCCCAGCGGTCCCATATTTTTTTGCTGGTTGGCTTTCTAGTTTTTGGTCCTATTTATATGGCTTAAAAGTGTGGCAGGAAACCCCTATGTATATTGGTTTGCCCATGTGCACCTTTTCTTGTTTGTGAGTATTAGGAAGATCAAAATGGCTGCCACTGCTGTTTTTTGGATTTGGCGCAGGCACATACCGGAAGACTTCAACTGCTTTGTAAAGGTGATGTCTGCACTTCTAGTGTATTGCTATAGATGTTTAATTAGGAATGGACTGACTCCAGGTAAGCCTGCTCTCTGCTTGTGCTTTGCTACGTATGTCTCATAGTCAGGGGCGGACTGACCATTTGGAAACTCGGGCACTGCCCGAGGGCCCGGGGTCAGTAGGGGGCCCCATGAGATGCCCCTGGTACCTTTGTCATAGGCTTTTTTGAGTTTGAGCAAGGACACAGGGGCCCCATGATCCCCAATTGCCCGGGGGCCCCATGAGTTGTCAGTCCTCCCCTGCTCATAGTTATGATACTTAGATAATTTAGAGTTGAGGATCACACTTATTATTATTATTATTATACAGTATTTATAAAGCGCCAATGGTTCACTCAGCGCTGTACATTACAAAGGGGCACAGAACATGTGACAGAACAATACCAATACAATGCAAAACATGAGGGGATCGAGGGCCCTGCTCCTTGGAGCTTACAATCTAGGAGGGAGGGGATAGTGGTATAGGAGGAGATAGCTGCGGGGGATGGAGTGGTAGGAAGAGTGGAGGAGGTCGGCAGGTTTAGCAGGGGGTGGGGTAGGCTTCCCTGAAGAGATGGGTTTTCAGGGTGCGCCTAAAGGAGAGGAGAGTAGGTGATAATCTGATGGGTTGGGGCAGGGAGTTCCAGAGGATGGGTGACACCCTGGAGAAGTCCTGGAGGCGGGCATGGGAGGAGGAGACCAGGGAACTAGAGAGAAGGAGGTCTTGTGAGGAGCGGAGTGTGCGTGTTGGGCGGTACTTGGATATTAGGTCAGTGATGTAGTTCGGGGCAGTATGGTGGACAGCTTTGTACGTCAGTGTTAGGATTTTGAATTTGATCCGTTGGGCAATCGGAAGCCAGTGGAGGGATTGGCAGAGGGGGGTGGAGGACACTGAGTGGAAGCCAGTGGAGGGATTGGCAGAGAGGGATGGAGGACACTGAGTGGAGGCCAGTGGAGGGATTGGCAGAGAGGGATGGAGGACACTGAGTGGAGGCCAGTGGAGGGATTGGCAGAGAGGGATGGAGGACACTGAGTGGAGGCCAGTGGAGGGATTGGCAGAGAGGGGTGGAGGACACTGAGTGGAAGCCAGTGGAGGGATTGGCAGAGAGGGGTGGCGGAGATGGACTTCTGATAAGACGCAGCCGTGTGGCTTTTATACATAATTGCAAATTTATTTTTAACCTGAGAAGTTGAAACAAATTAGGTTTTTTTCTCTGGATGGCTTGAAAGTATGCTGGGGACCTTTGTACCTCTTTGGACGTGTGACATTGTTCACCATTAAGAAGATAATAAGAGAGCATGAGCACACCGCTCTATAGATACAGGCAGTCTGAATCTAAGGACAAAAAATAAACTTCAAGGGGGCAACAGTATACTGTATATTGAGATTTTTTTTTTATTGTGGAATTAAAAGTACTGACGCATCTCATGGTCCATAAATAGATGAAAATACCAGGTCATCCCTGCTCTATGAAAAGGACAACATCAGTTACAGCAAAGAAGCTTCAATGAGGCAACCAGTATTGATATATTGTGAAGTTTTTCCTATTGTGGGATAAAAGAAGAGATGACTTGTTTCTTTGTTCCATAAAAAGATGAAAACAAGGAGTCATACTCACACTGTCGTAGAGAATGGGAGAACGTCTGTATCATGTTCTATAAATAGTTGGAAATAAGCGTCCATTACTATGACTATGTAGAAGGACAATGTCTACCCACTCAAAGCACTCTACTGTAGCTTACAACCACCAAGGATTCTGATTTTCTCTATGTTTCTTGCAGCTTGATATGCCTTTGTAAATGGAAGCTCCACGTAATTGTGGTCAGGGCTTTTTTTCTCAGCCCTCCTCTAGCCGGTGGTAGTGTTCCTGGGTTCTGGTTAGAGTGAAGATCCCGGGAACCACGGGAGGAGGGGGGGGGGGGGGGTCACCGCACTGCTGGCTTTGTGGCTATGGAGCTGCTGCATCACTTTCCAGTGGCTGCATTAGGCAAATTAGGTGGCCTTGAGGCCCCTGTGAGCACGAGGTCTTAGGCGACTGCCTAATATGCCTAATTAGAGAGCCACCTCTGCCCCCCTTATGTGTTTGTAGCACTACCCCCTTACAAACATTTTGGGTCCCCCTATAGTCCTGCACAGCCAGGCAACACACATTTCCACATAGGCTTGCATCCAGAGTCAGAGATCAATCCTTGAGCTTTGGTTTTGTTATTTTTATTAGGGGATTCAAACTGGGATAGGGTTAGGGGTGTACAGGATGCCCAATGGAACCAATGAACTAAGGACAGCTTCCTGGAACTATTTACAAGCCTTCACTGCAACACAGTCTGTGTTGGAGAGCTATCCAGCTTCTCCTAATGTACCACCCCAAGTCCTAGATAAACTCCTCTTCCTTCACCCAGCAGTCTGGAGGTATCCCTGAGCAGGGGATCTGGTGCCTGTTGCTTTAAGAAATAGACAGTCCTAGATAGACAGGAGTCTGGTTTCCCACCAGAGTGCCCTTCCCCCATCTGCCCAGGGCGTTCAGGGGTACTCACTCAGATCTCCTGTACCGCTGATGGGTTGGTAGCTGCTAACAGGTCTTCTAGTTGAGCCGCTCCTTCCCTGCTGTACAGGTGGTCCTCACTCTGGGGGCCAATGAAGCTCTAAGCTTCCTCCTTTCCAGCTCCCTGCCTGCAGGTGAGCCTCTCTCTCCATCTGGGCCCCTGTCAGGGATCCCGGGCTCTCGGCAAGGTCTTGTTCCTGTTCCTGTAAGTACGTTTCCTTGTTGCCAAACTCTGCCTGTTCTGATTTATGCTGACCCTCTCCTGCTCTGACCCCAGCTCGTTCCTGACCATCCTTCTGCCTGACCCTCGGTACCGCGCTGCCCGCTACCTGCTGAACCTGGCTTGTGACCCCGACCATTCTCCGCTTGCTCCTCCTGTACCACGCTGCCCGCACGATACTGACCCGGCTAGTCTGACCTCGCTCACTCCTAGCAGTCACCCATCCATCCTGCTCGGATCGGGACCTGTCATCCCATCCATCCCGCTCAGATCGGGACCTGTCATCCCCTTCACAGCAGGCTCATCCTGGGCACACACCCTCAGCGGGACCCCTCTACCATTGCCAGGGGTGCCCAGGGGCACGACCTGGTTCCAGTCTTGCACCAAGTCCATCCCAGCCATCAGGGGTTCTGGTGAAAAGGCAGACTGGGACTTAGACTCCACGTCCTGGGAAACCCCGTGCTGTGGACCACTAGAGATCCCGTTGGGTGGAGCCTGACAGCCCCTTCCCAGGCTCCTGCCTTCAGCCTCACATCTTCCTCCTGTCTTCCACCCGAACTCTCCTGCAGCTGAAGCAGTCTTCCACCCAAACTCTCCTGCAGAAACTTTTAAAGGTTGTCTCAGATCCTTTCCAAGCTTCCTGTTGGGGAATGGCCAGGATCCTTCAAGAGTTCAGGCCAGCCACTCCTCAGATCCACCCACTGCTTCTAGACCTTTCTCCAAAGATCATGAGCAGAGGGATATTCCAGAGGGCTGGTCTGCAGAGCCTCTCAGCTCCTGACCCAAATTTGACCTCCTGGCTATTGCATCCAGGCTGCTACTCAGCCCTCCTCTCTAACAATCAGGACTTTAGCTCCCCCTACCTAACTAGGAGGGCACAACATATCTATACATGGTGGTCATCTATACATGGTGATCATAACCCCCCCCCCCTTATGTAATAAACTGAGTTCAGCTAATCTTTCCTCAAAGCCTTTAGGGGACACTTTACTTATTTAGAACATTTTGTCAGTTCTGAGGCTGTTAAGAGGTATTCTGGATTCCAGACTTTCTGGGAAACTGAGATACTATATTCAGTTGATGCTGATATACTGGTGCTGCTATATTTGGTTTGTGTAATGCACTCTCTCTTCCTGCCCTGTGTATTGACATTGTCTGTTTTTTTTTTTACAATGTCCTAAAACCCAATAAACTCAATGCTTAAAAGAAAAATTAAAAAGAAACTACATTTGCATACAGCTTGCCAAGCTGTCCGATCTCTGATCCAGGGAGACAAACAAAATCAGTGTGCCTTGGTTGTACACAGTGTACCAGTCTCTGTACTGACAAGGGAGAGGTGCATAATGACAGAGCTTCTTTCATAGAGAACATCACATAGCATAAAATTGCCAGATTTACATAATATCACCGCGGTTAGAAATGTGAGGTGTAGCAGGAATTACAGATTTTCAAAACGTATCCTTTGGGGAATCTAGAAATGGATAAAACTTAGTATTTCTTTTGTTGCTCTTCTTAAAAGAAATAAGTTTTGGTTCTGAATAAAACAGATCTCCTGGGTATTGAGGATAGGCAGAAAGTGATGAATATTTTTCCCAACAGAGATTGTTAGGTGAACACTGTTAGCCCATAGGTACTATATTTCGTTATTCTTTACTTAGTTTAGTTGGGCTCACACTAAAATTGATAGAGCCTAATATTTCTTTTGTTGTTCCTCTTTTAAAATAAAAAACAACCTTTAGATTTTGAATTAAAAAGATTTCTCAGTTATTGAGGATAGAAAGTAATGAGTATTTCCCCCAATAGAGATTGTAAGGTGTTGTCTAGGAAATTCGCTTTGAACTAATTTCTCCTTACCGTGAGTACTCGCAGTTGGATGCGCAGAAATCCCCCATAAAGCTGTGCGAATCTCGCTTACCACGACTGCAGCTAAACTACATGATTCCTGCCCCTCCAACTGGGTTAGCTATCTTGAGATGTGGGGAAATGGAGTTTCGGTTACCCAGGAATGATCAGGCGACACTCTCAGGTTGCTGTTGGAATTCACAAAGAGGCGGATCCAACTCTAGCCTCCGATTTTTATTTACAAGCAGACACACGCTCCCCAAATCAATAAGGTCAATCCCCTCCCACAGAACAATGCAATGGGGAGTGCCTATACACAGGATGTACATTCCGATTGGAGCATAGCCTTTCCTTTTATCTATCACCAGTCCTCCCCTCCCCCCCCATGCTCTGAGGAGAGCAGACTTCCTGTCCTACTAGCTCCTAGTGATATGTAAATTCTCTGTACAAGCATCCCCTAGATTAAACAGTGTCTGTATCTGATTGGGCCCGATACGATCTTTATTAAAACACATCCATCCAGATACAGTTTCAGGTTGGTAATGGCTTGTAAGATATATATGAGCCTACCCGCGGAGTTCGCACTGCTTGGCGCCTTGCGGTACGGAGTCCACGTGGTACTATGCTGCTGATATGTGGATACACATCCGCGGCCTACCGCCGGTAGCATTCGCATCGAATGCCGTGGCGGTATACACGCCGGTCTATAAGCGCAGATCTGCCATCTCATCCATTACCGAGCTGAGTACTGTAATACATACATTGTACATGCGCATGGCCCAATTGCAGCCTTCAGAGCTTTAATTAAGCCACACGAGAGACATATGAATAACACTCATATATGACACATTTAAAGTTCAACCAAAAATACAAAATTTCCATGACAGTGTGAATACTGTTAGCCCATAGATACTTCTATTCCTTATTCTTTACTTAGTTTAGTTAGGTTCATACTAAAATTGAAAGAGCTTAAAATTTCTTTTGTTGTTCCTCTTTTAAAATAAAAAACAACCTTTAGATTTTGAATTAAAAAGATTTCTCAGTTATTGAGGATACAAAGTAAAGAGTTTTCCCCCCAACAGACATTGCAAGCTGTGAACACTGTTAGTCCATAGGTACTTTCTTTTTTATTCTTTGGTTGAGTTCGCACTGAATTGGGTAGAACATAATATTTCTTTTTTTCTATTCCTCTTTAAAAAAATATGTTATTAATAAAACAGGTTTAGTAGTTATTGAAGATAGCGAGAAAATAACACTGTTCAACAGGTAAAAAGTTTTGGGCATAAAATTAGCTAATCTTACATAATTTTGGGGTGCTGAAAGCGAAAATGACCCTAAAAAATGTTGATTGGCTCTAGTTTCCATGATATATTCACCCATCTAATGACGTAAGCCATTCAAAATGATGATGCAACTTCAGCTGCATATTGCGCAATTGATACTGGTGACCAATAGAAAATTGCATGTATACTGAGATGATGCAATATTAGCCTTTAATTGCATCACTTCACTGCATAAAAGCTGCAGTATCTGTAGCTGATTGGAGTTCCACAGCGTCTTTACATTTCGTTTTATGCTTATATAGGCTACTCAGTAATGCCTCGAACTTGTGTGAATAAAGCAGATAATTTCTGCTATATCTGCGGTGAAATAACTTTTATCTCACAAAAAAGGAGGATAACAGGAATGATTAAGCCTACAACTTGTATTTTGGCTGCAAGATAGGAGACCAGGACAAGAGCTGGGCACCACATATATGCTGCAATTCTTGTGGGACGGCACTGGAGCAATGTTGAATGGAAAAAAGGCATCTATGCCTTTCGCTGTGCCAATGATTTGGAGAGAGCCAACAGATCATGTTAGTAATTGTTACTTTTGTATGGTGCCTCCAATTGTAAAAGGGCTAAATAAGAAGAAAAAGTTATCTGTGCACTATCCAAATATTCCATCGGCAATACGTCCAGTTCCTCATGGAGAGGGGCTACCAATTCCTAAAGCACCAGAATCCTTCGTGGTTGAGTCAAATGAGGAAGAACCTGAAGCGTGTAGTCACGTGCAGTTGTAAGAGATAGCCCTTTCCTCGAATACAAGAGAAAAGCCAAGAGAAGCAAAACCGACACAAACTGAAGACAAAACTAGTGAGAATCCTAAGTATTAAAATGATTCAACTTAGCTTATGGCTATAATTTTTCTTGGTAATCCTATGCAATATATTATGCCATTTAGGCTTTGTTATGTAGTCAATATCACTTGCTTTATATTTGTGGAAAGACATCTATCTATATAATTATTGTGCATTATGTAGTCATTACGCCTATAGTAGAAAACTTTCCGTTTACAGAAAAACTAGAGCCAATTGACAAATTTCATTGTTATATTTGAACTCAGAATGTGAAATTCATTAAGAAATGGATCCTTTTGTTTCCAAAACTGGCAAAAAATAAAAATTTGTTGAACAGTGTAATTAGTATTTTCCCTTATAGAGACTGTAAAGTGTGAAGACCATTAACTCCTTATTCTTTGCTTAGTTTAGTTGGGTTCAGGCTGAGTAGAAGTTAATATTTATTTTGCTGTGCTTCTTAAAAAAGAAAATGTGTTCTTAATAAAACTGGTTTTCTGGTTATTGAGGATAGACAGAAAATAATGAATATTTTCCTCAATGGAGATTGTAAAGTGAACACTGTTAGTCCATAGGTACTTTCCTTCCTTATTCTTTACTTGGCTTAGTTGGGTTCACACTAAAATTGATAGAGCTTAATATTTCTTTTGTTGGTCCTCTAAAAAAAAAACCCCAAAGATTAGATTTTAAATTAATTCAAAATATTTCTCAGTCATCGAGGATTGAAAGTAATGAGTATTTCCCCATAGAGATTGTAAGGTGAACACTGTTAGCCCATAGATACTTCTATTCCTTATTCTTTACTTACTTTAGTTGGCTTCATACTGAAATTGATATATTGTAACATTTTTTCCATCACTAAATGGGTTTTTTTTCTGTTCCTCTTAAAAACAAAAGTTTAGGTTCACACTGAAAGGAATAGAATGAATAGAATATTTATTTTGCTGTTCCTCTTTAAACAAAAATAAAAAAAAAATGAGGTTCTGAAAAAAAACAGGTTTCCTAGTTATTGAGGATGGAGTGAAATTAACTCTATTCCACATTTTCACACCTTTTACATTAAGAAGTCTGTAAAGTTTAAATCTCTTTTCCTCCAGATGTAAAGAGTGCCCCCTTGTCCTTTGTAATGATCTGAAATTGAATAGATAATGTCTGAGGAGCATGCACTGAGCATGCTGACATCAGGAACAGCCCATTTACAAGACCACTGGGAGGGGGGTGGGGGTGGAACCGAAAGGACCAGTCTTGTGCGGGGAAGATGGGCTGGTCAGGTGAGTATATCTTCAGTGTCCTCTCCCCTGGAACAAAACAAACATTTGACCCATGGAATGCCAGCACAGCCCCACTGCACAGGACATAAAAAATGTTCACGGATTTCTGCTTTAAAGGTTCCCTTTTTTAACAAAAATGCGTATTTACTGTTTTTTGTTTTGGAAGCTTTAAAGCATTTCACCAGCGATCAGCACATTTCTGGTGCCATACAGGGCTCCTGATGACCTGTCAGTGCATCTGTCCGCTTGTAACTCATACAGGCAAGCAGATACACAATGACAGGAAGAATCAATGAACTGTGGAGCGCCATGGTAGTTCACTGAGAATCACAAACTGACAGCAGCAAAGGCTGTTGGAACTTGTAGCTCTCCCACTTTCAGAATGCTGTGAATGAGTGACATGGCCAAGTGGGCAGAGCCCCACATGGCCACATTTTTTTTAACCACTTCCCATCCGGCCATTGTATATAAACGGCCGGATGGTGGCAGTGCAGGGGCGGGTTGCCGTTCATAAATGGCGCCCGCCATTTTGGATTGTGCGCTCTCCCTGGGAGCGCGTGGCACCACAATCCGGTGCCTGTTGTGTCCTCCGGACACAGCGGAACACCGATCGTTATACAGGACCTCTGTGTGAGGTCCCGATCATGTGATCACTGATTGGCCAATCACTGATCACATGAACAGTAGTAAGCAAGATGTCACTTCCTGACATCATTGCTTATCACTTGTGAAATCTGTGAATGATCACAGAGGTCACATGGTACAAGGCTATTCACAACAGTCTTGTACCATGTGACAAGCTGTGACCAATCACAGCTCACACAGTAGTTCTCAATGGCTGCAAGAATTCAGCCAGAGAGAAGGAGAAATGATTGCTTTTACAGCCTATATGGGTGGAAAAGCAATCAGTGTAAAAAAAAAAAAAAAAAAATCTTCATCACCCCCACAAGTAGTACAGTGTCACTATGGTAACACTGTACTACTAGGGTGACAGTATGTTAAAAGAAGAAAAAAAACATAAATAATAATATAAAAAAATAAAATAAAAATGTAAAAAAAATGTTTTGAAAAATTATAATTTTTGGTTATAAACTCATTTGGGTAAATATTTTTTACTAAAAAGATAACTAAATACATTTTGGCCAAGATTTATGAAGAAAGATTATTTATTTGCAAAATTTTACTTTTTTTTCAAAATGTTTGTTTCATTTATATAGCAAAAAAAATAAAAATCCCAATGGTGAATAAATACCACCATAATAAAGTTTTATCTGTCTCAAAAAAATGCTAAAAAATTCATATGGGTACAGTGTTGCATGACCGCGCAATTGTCATTCAAAGTGTGATAGTGCTGAAAGCTGAAAATTGGCCTGGACAGGAAGTGGGTGAAAGTGTCCGGACTGGAAGGGGGGAAAAGTGTCCGGACTGGAAGGGGGGGAAAGTGTCCGGACTTGAAGTGGTTAAATTGTGACAGCTGGGGGGGGGGGAGAAGATCACACCTAACAGGGGATCGGGGAGGAGCAGGGGCTGATCATCTAGTAACATGTTACATTTTATACCCTAAATACCCTGTTACGAAAAGTGAACTTATCCTTTAATTTCTTATTCTTTGCTTAGTTGGGTTCAAACTGATATCGCTATAACCTAAAATTTCTTTTGCTGTTTCTCTTAAAAAAAAAACTAATTTTAGGCTCTTAATAAAACATATTTCCAAGTTATTGAAGAAAGAAAGTAATGAGTATTTTCCCCAGTAGAGATTGCAAGGTGTGAACACTGTTAGCCCAGAGGTGCTTTCATTCCTTTTCTTTAGTCGAGTTCACACTGAAATATATAAAACTTAATATTTATTTTGCTGTTCCTCTTAAAAAAAACGTTTTGATCCTTAATAAAACAGGCTTCCAAGTTATTGAGGATAGAGCAAACGTAATGAGTATTTTCCCCAACAGAGACTGTAGAGCGTGAACATCACTAATTCCCTATTCTTTTCTTAGTTTAGTTGGGTTCACACTAAAATGGATAGAATTTAATATTTCTTTTGCTGCTCTACTTAACAAAAATGTTCAGTTCCTAATAAAACAGGTTTCCATGATACTGAGGATAGAGCGAGAGTAATGACTATTTGTTCCCGGTGGAGATTGTAAGGTGAACACCATTAGTCCATAGGTACTTCCATTCCTTATCTTTACTTAGTTTAGTTGGGTTCACACTAAAATCGATAGAAGATAATATTTCTATTGCTGTTCCTCTTAAAAAAAAAAAAGTTTAGGTTCCTAATAAAACGTATTTAGTAGTTACTGAAAAAAGAAAGTCATGGGTATTTCCCCAATAGAGATTGTAAAGTATGAACACTGTTAGTTTAGCTGGGTTCACACTGAAATGGATAGAATTTAATATTTATTTTGCTGTTCCTCTTAAAAAAACGTTTTGATCCTTAATAAAACAGGCTTCCAAGTTATTGAGGATAGAGAAAATGTAATGAGTATTTTCCCCAACAGAGACTGTAGAGCGGGAACATTAATAATTCCCTAGTTTAGTTGGGTTCACACTAAAATCGATAGAAGATAATATTTCTATTGCTGTTCCTCTTACAAAAAAAAAAAAGTTTAGGTTCCTAATAAAATGTATTTAATAGTTACTGAAAAAAGGAAAGTCATGGGTATTTCCCCAATAGAGATTGTAAAGTATGAATACTGTTACTTTAGTTGGGTTCACACTGAAATGGATAGAATTTAATATTTCTTTTGCTGCTCTTCTTAACAAAAATGTTCAGTTCCTAATAAAACAGGTTTCCATGATATTGAGGATAGAACGAGAGTATTAAGTATTTGTTCCCGATGGAGATTGTAAGGTGAACACTGTTAGCCCATAGGTACTTCCATTCCTTATCTTTACTTAGTTTAGTTGGGATCACACCAAAATCAATAGAAGATAATATTTCTATTGCTGTTCCTCTTAAAAAAAAAAAGTTTAGGTTCCTAATAAAACGTATTTAATAGTTACTGAAAAAAGGAAAGTCATGGGTATTTCCCCAATAGAGATTGTAAAGTATGAACACTGTGAACCCCTAGGTACTTTCATTCCTTATTTTTTATGTAGTTTAGCTGAGTTCTCACTAAAATAGATAGAACTTAATATGTCTTTTGCAGTTCCTCTATGTGCTAATAAAACAGGTTTCCTAGTCATTGAAGGAAGAGTGAAAGTAATGAGTATTTTCCCCAATAGAGATTGTAAGATGAGCACTATTTAGCCCATAGGTACCTTCATTCCTTGTCTTTACTTAGTTTAGTTGGGATCACACTAAAATCAATAAAAGATAATAATTCTATTGCTGTTCCTCTTAAAAAAAAAAGTTTAGGTTCCTAATAAAATGTATTTAATAGTTACTGAAAAAAGGAAAGTCATGGGTATTTCCCCAATAGAGTTTGTAAAGTATGAATACTGTTACTTTAGTTGGGTTCACACTGAAATGGATAGAATTTAATATTTCTTTTGCTGCTCTTCTTAACAAAAATGTTCAGTTCCTAATAAACAGGTTTCCATGATATTGAGGATAGAATGAGAGTATTAAGTATTTGTTCCCGATGGAGATTGTAAGGTGAACACTGTTAGCCCATAGGTACTTCCATTCCTTATCTTTACTTAGTTTAGTTGGGTTCACATTAAAATCAATAGAAGATAATATTTCTATTGCTGTTCCTCTTAAAAAAAAAAAGTTTAGGTTCCTAATAAAACGAATTTAATAGTTACTGAAAAAAAGAAAGTCATGGGTATTTCCCATTTCTCCTTCCTACCCCACATCCAACTGCTATCTAGATCTTGCAGGCTCCACCTCCGCAACATCTCCAAGATACTCACATTCCTCACCCCAGACACCACCAAACTACTCATACAATCCCTCGTCATCTCACGCCTGGACTATTGCAATTCCCTTCTCACTGGCCTACCCAAACGATCGCTATCCCCCCTCCAGTCGATCCTAAACTCAGCGGCTAGACTCATCCACCTCACCAACCGCTCCACATCTGCCTCCCCCCTCTGCCAGTCCCTTCACTGGCTCCCGATTGCCCAACGCATCAAATTCAAACTGCTAACCCTGACCTACAAAGCCATTCACAACGTCGCCCCAAACTACATAACTGACCTGATACCCAAATACTACCCTACCGTGCCCTCCGCTCCTCACAGGACCTCCTACTCTCTAGCTCCCTGGTCTCCTCCTCCCACACCCAATTGCAGGACTTCTCTAGGACTTCCCCCATCCTCTGGAACGCCCTACCCCAATCCATCAGACTGTCACCTACCCTCCTCACTTTCAGGCGCACCCTGAAAACCCTCCTCTTTAGGGAAGCCTACCCCAACCTCACCTAACAACTGACCTCACCTAACAACCTCCTCCACTCCTCCCTCCACTCCATCCCCCACAGCCATCTCCTCCTGTGCCACCTTCCCCTCCCTCCTAGATTGTAAGCTCGAAAGAGCAGGGCCCTCGAACCCCTCGTGTATTGTATTGTTACTGTCTTGTCTCATGTTCTGTCCCCCCCGCTACTGTACAGCGCTGAGCATACCCTTTGGCGCTATATAAGTACTGTATAATAATAATAATAATAATAATAAATTCCCCAATAAAGATTGTAAAGCATGAATACTGTTACTTTAGTTGGGTTCACACTGAAATGGATAGAATTTAATATTTCTTTTGCTGCTCTTCTTAACAAAAATGTTCAGTTCCTAATAAAACAGGTTTCCATGATACTGAGGATAGAGCGAGAGTATTAAGTATTTGTTCCCAATGGAGATTGTAAGGTGAACACTGTTAGCCCATAGGTACTTCCATTCCTTATCTTTACTTAGTTTAGTTGGGTTCACACTAAAATCAATAGAAGATAATATTTCTATTGCTGTTCCTCTTACAAAAAAAAAGCTTAGGTTCCTAATAAAACGTATTTAGTAGTTACTGAAAAAAGGAAAGTCATGGGTATTTCCCCAATAGAGATTGTAAAGCATGAACACTGTGAACCCCTAGGTACTTTCATTCCTTATTCTTTATGTAGTTTAGCTGAGTTTACACTAAAATAGATAGAGCTTAATATGTCTTTTGCTGTTCCTCTAGGTGCTAATAAAACACAGTTTCCTAGTCATTGAAGGAAGAGTGAAAGTAATGAGTATTTTTCCCAATAGAGATTGTAAGATGAGCACTATTTAGCCCATAGGTACCTTCATTCCTTATTATTAGTTTAGTTGGGTTCATACTAACATTGATATACAGTGCTCAGCATACACTCCTTTTCAAAAGTCAGATTTTAATCAACATCTCAATGAACACAAGAACAATTTCCAAATATTTGACAAAACTGAGTTGTATAGAAGATTTGTTTAGCTCATTACATGAAGAAAAGGTTAATAATAGAACTTAGAAGACAAAATCTTCAGTTTTACTCAAATGAGTTGATGCAAAAATGAATCCACCCCACAACAAAAACAACTCCATCGAGTGTTTTGTATGACCTCCATGATTTTTGTAAGGACAGCACCAAGTCTTCTAGGCAAGGAATGAACAAGTTGGCGACACATTGCAACATCGATCTTTTTCCATTCTTCAAGAACGACCTCTTTTAGATCCTGGATGCTGGATGGAGAGCAATGCTCAACTTGTCTCTTCAGAATTCCCTCCATAGGTGTTCCATTGGGTTCAGATCAGGAGACATACTTGGCCACTGAATCATTTTTACCCTGTTCTTCTTCAGAAATGCAACAGTGACCTTAGATGTGTGTTTTGAATCATTGTCATTTAGGAAAACTGCACGACGACCAAGGGAACGGAGTGATGGTAACATCTTCTCTTTCAATATAGAGCAGTACATCTGTGAATTCATGATACCATCAATGACATGCAGCTCCCCGACACCAGCAGCACTCATGCAGCCCCACAGAAGGTCACTGCCACCACCATGTTTCACTGTAGGCACCATGCATTTTTTTTTGTACTCCTCACCTTTGCAGAAGCATACAGTTTTGAAGCCATCAGTTCACTATATGAACCACTGATGTATTTATACATGGAGATCATATCCCCCCTTATGTATTATACATGATGATCATATCCCCCCTTATGTATTATACATGATGATCATATCCCCCCTTATGTATTATACATGGAGATCATATACCCCCTTATGTATTATACATGATGATCATATCCCCCCTTATGTATTATACATGGAGATCATATCCCCCCTTATGTATTATACGTGGAGATCATATCCCCCCCCTTATGTATTATACGTGGAGATCATATCCCCCTTATGTATTATACATGGAGATCATATCCCCCCTTATGTATTATACATGGAGATCATATCCCCCCTTATGTGTTATACATGGAGATCATATCCCCCTTATGTATTATACGTGGAGATCATATCCCCCCTTATGTATTATACGTGGAGATCATATCCCCCTTATGTATTATACGTGGAGATCATATCCCCCCTTATGTATTATACGTGGAGATCATATCCCCCTTATGTATTATACATGGTGATCATATCCCCCTTATGTATTATACATGGAGATCATATCCCCCCTTATGTATTATACATGGAGATCATATCCCCCCCTTATGTATTATACATGGAGATCATATCCCCCCTTATGTATTATACATGGAGATCATATCCCCCCTTATGTATTATACATGGAGATCATATCCCCCCTTATGTATTATACATGGAGATCATATCCCCCCCTTATGTATTATACATGGAGATCATATCCCCCCCTTATGTATTATACATGGTGATCATATCCCCCTTAATCTCCTCTTCTCAGTAGAGAATACATTCAGTTCCTCTAATCTTTCCTCATAGCTGATCTCCTCCATGCCTCTTATCAGTTTGGTTGCCCTTCTCTGTACTTTCTCCAGTTCCCCTATTTGTGAATTTTTGTATATTACTGAGATCGTGTATTTTTTGTCTTGTGCAGGTAATCTGCCTTTAAAGTCCCATTTGCAGGGGAATTCCTCTTTTCTATAGCCAGTGTAGGGATGATGGCAGCTCCAGACTCTTTTCGCCACAATACTTTTTATTCATAGATTACTGTGGGTGTCAAAATCCCTTAGGCCAATGTCTTTCCACTCGTCATTCCTAGCGAGACATCATCTCGTTTACGGCCACCCTTTGAATCTTTGGCCTCTTTTAGCCGAGTTGACAGCAAAAAAAAGGTATTAACGCAGCGCTCCCAGCAGTTCCCCGAAGTAAGATAACCATTTCTCCTCTGATAATTGGCTGGCTGTGATCATGTAATCATAGGGCAGCGTAGATATCCACACTGAACTCTGCAATCATTCCATCCTCATCTCCTCCACCCTCCGGAGCAGCTGTAAAATGAAAAAGCTATTTTTAGTCATTTCAATAATCAGGTTGAGACATTTGCCCTCCTCATTCAGCCCCTCCGCTGTCGCTTCAAGTGAGTTCCGTAGTTTTTCTTGCCTACGGCGAATTTGCTGGTGGCTAATAACATTCATAGAGTAGTGAGCAGGTTCAGCGATTCTGATGTTGTGCGACCCGGGAATAGATAGGAAACAACAATTATCTGTGATGTGCAAAGTCCTCGCGCGCAGATAAATAGTTGTTATTCGGCTTTAACTGAATGGAGGTGCAGCTTGAGCGATTTGCTGATGGAAAGATGGTCTGACAAACAAAATAACCGGTTGTGCGAGAAAATCTGGATTTGGAGAGAAACGGGACCTGCCTACCGTTCCACTACGCCAAGGAGAGGTCTACGAAACACTGTTATTGCTGCCTGAGGGGCTGGAGTTTGACCCCAAACCAGGGGCGGACTGACCATTTGGAAACTGGTCCCGGGGTCAGTAGGGGGCCCCTTGAGATGCCCCTGGTACCTTTTTCATAGGCTTTTTTGAGTTTGGGCAAGGACACAGGGGCCCCATGATTCCCTATGGCCCAAGGGCCCCATGAGTTGTCAGTCCCCCCCTGCCCCAAACTGATATTAACTCCTCGCCCTCCAGAGGATTTACCCCCCTTCATGACTGGGCCATTTTTTCGCGACACAGCGCTGCGTTACTTTAACCCCCATGGTATTCCAGAGTGTAGCTCGGGGTAAAGTTTCAGCACCACAAGCGGTAACCCCCCCCGAGCTACACTCAGGAATACACTGCAGCGTTGCTCCGGGATCTCTTCTTCACTTACCTTGTCCTGCGCTCCCGCGATGTCCCCCCTGCAGTGTCCCCGGCCATCTCCTCCGCCCAATGCCGGCATCCGTGTTCTGGGTTCAGTTCCCGGTGAGCGTCGGGATGTACGGGGGATGGAACTGGCGGGAAATTTAAAAATGTGAAAAAGTGACATTCACTAAATACACTAAAATCACATAGTATAACATTCCCGTATCAAACCATTTCACATACATTTTGTCCCGAGTGCTTTGTCCGGCGCCCTGCCTGCATTTTTACTGTTCTTTCTGCCTGGAAACTGAGAAAAATCCATGGCCAGGGGTGGACTGACAACTCATGGGGCCCCCTGGCAATAGGGAATCATGGGGCCCCTGTGTCCTTGCCCAAACTCAAAAAAGCCTATGAAAAAAGGTACCAGGGGCATCTCACGGGGCCCCCTACTGACCCCGGGCCCTCGGGCAGTGCCCGAGTTTCCAAATGGTCAGTCCGCCGCTGTCCATGGCGTCCTGTGCCCTGCCTGCCTTTTTACTCTTCTTTCTGCCTGGAAACTGAGAAACGTCCATGGCGTCCAAAAAGCGTCCCTTTAGGTCAGACGCGGTTTTAGACCGGCTAGAGAACAGTGATAGTAAATCAGAACCACTTGCAGAATTGAGTGATAATGATTCGTGGGGGAAATTCCTCATCAGACACTGAAAACGATTCTGCGACTTTGCTCAGCGATGTGCGAACTTGGCGCTCTATTTCACATTTCAGTGTTTTTGGTTTGATTATATTATTGAATTAAGGTGTCCGTTTATGAACCAGCAGTAATAGATCACTGCTCAGTTCTCTCGGCATTCTCGGAGAACACAGTTCTCCTGTGAATGCAGTTTATGAAGCAGTTCTCCGAACGAAGGGAGAACGGTCTCCAAACGCTGGAAAACGGCTGATTTTACTATAATCTCGCGAGATTACAGTAAAAGATCAGTTTACTAAACAGAGGTAAATTATCTCTGCTTAGTTTTCGGTCCCTCCGATTCTCCAGCTCTGGGCTGGAGAATCTGGAGGGAGAACACAGATCTCCAGAGAAGGGCTGACATGATCTCCTGAGTGTCATAAACTGTGAATGACCAGAGAATAGCTGAGATCTGTTGAATCGCAGCTATTCTCTGTGTCATAAACGGACACCATAATGTATGATTATTATATTTTTTTTTTTTATGATTATTTATTAAATTATAATTTTGATTTCGTGTTTTAAGTTTACTAGACTCTTGTTCGGACAGATTTCAGTGAGTTATTCCTAAAAATTACAGCCCTACAATAAAAAAATGACATATTTCCATGCAAAAAAATGTACCGCTTTGAGCACAGAAATATGGACATAATCAGACCGCTAGGGAGGTTAAATACCTTGGACTCTTGGCAGGGGTAGACTGACAACTCATGGGGCCCCGGGCAATAGGGGATCATGGGGCCCCTGTGTCCTTGCCCAAACTCAAAAAAGCCTATGAAAAAGGTACCAGGGGCACCTCATGGGGCCCCCTACTGACCCCGGGCCCTCAGGCAGTGCCCGTGTTTCCAAATGGTCAGTCCGCCCCTGACTCTTGGACATGTGTTGGGCGCTCATTGGATTGTATGTATAGTCCCAAAATGAGGTGAATTCAATATATATTCCCGTCCTGGGATGTCCAAAAAGTTCATATAGGTGTGATAGTCAGGTGACCACATATGCGTATTATAAGTCACTGTAATCCTATGGTTTACCTAACATAGCTTGTGTAGAAGTGTTCCTCCGTGCAGAAATGGAAGCTTTATCTGCAGTGAAACCCGCTGACCCCGGGAAAAGTGGTTCATATAATGTTCTCGCTTTCACTGTCACCTGCCCGCTCTGCATTGATGTCACATGCGTTCGCTTGTCTAAAAAGGAATCGAACGGCGGCACTTTACCAGTAAAGAAAAAAGCTTCTCCTTGGCGGAATTCTTTCATCCTGGAACAATGAATGTCTGTAATAATCATTTTAGTGTCATCCGCACACACATGATCACAGCGTTATCTCCGCCGCCTGGGGGGACGCGGCTTCCATCGCCTACACTTCAAGAGCGCTGGTGCCAATTTTTTTTTTTTTTGCTTTCAGCAAATCGCAAAGTACAGATATAATGGCTTTTCCTTTCTGTGATCAAATATTAATTGAATATCATATATTTTCCATAGAAACTTGTTATGAATAATTTAGAAGAAAAAAAAAAAAGGGGGGGGGGATGGTCAGAGAACGGCGATTTAAGCCATAATGTGCTATTTTGGTAAATGCACAATTTTGTGATGATAAATCACAAAATGATTACTGTAAAATGATTACTGAATTTGGAAATGAGAAAGAATGAAGAAGTTTACACTCACCAGCCACTTTAATGGCATGGTAACGTAAATTGCTAATCAGCCAATCGCATGGCAGCAACTCAATGCATGCAGGCATCTAGACGTGGTGAGGATGACTTGCTGAAGTTCAAACCGAGCATCAGAATGGGGAAGAAAGGGGATTTAACCTCCTCCCGTCCGGCCGTTGTATATAAACGGTGGCAGTGCAGGGTCAGGGGGCCTCCCCGCCCCCTGCTTGTGCACACTCCCTGGGAGCGTGCAGCACCGCGTTACGGTGCCCGCTGTGTCCGATCGTCATACGGGACCTCTGTGCGAGGATTTTTATATTTAAAGTGGTTGTAGACCTTTCCATATACCCAGTGAAGTGACTGCCCTCAGGTGATACACAGAGAAACAAATCCTCCTACATAAGTTGTACCTGTTTATCTGCAGTCTTCTCCTCTCTAAAACTGTTTAAAGTGTTGAATTTATAAAGCTTGTCTTAGAATTCAGACTAAAGGGGCGGAGAGCTGAAATTACCTCAGAGCTCAGTGAGGAGAGCTCTGAGAGATGATTTGAGGGAAGAGACACACCCTCCTCCACACAGCACACAGGAACAGACCTGAGATTGTCAATCTGCTGGAGGTCCCTCTCCCGTCACCATGTTTCTCTCTGTGTCAGCAAGAATTGTTAGAAGTGATTCATGCTGATAGCAGAGGAAGGAGGCAGCAGACAGAAATGACACTTAGTGCTCTGGACTGAGACAAGTACACACTATAGAGGGATGTGCTTTGTTCATATTTCATGTCCGAGGTTTATGTTAACCGGTCCAGTTAGCATACCGCAGATTTATTGCGTCAGAGAGCCCCCCCTGTACATGTACGTACATGTACCATTCCCGGCAGGACCAAGGAAAAGGGGGTACCAACAGTCCTCCTGTTTGGGGCCAAGGCCAGCAGGGGGCCTAGGCAGCTGGGTGAATTGGCAGAGGGGTGCTTGGTGGGGTGGGGGCAGTTACTGGAACCAATCCCCTGTATAGCTATCTCTGCAGCAGCTGTTTCTCTTGGTATCAGGAAAACTTGTTAGAAGTGATTCACTCTGATAGCAGAGGAAGGAGGCAGCAGACAGAAATGACACTTAGTGCTCTGGACTGAGACAAGTACACACTATAGAGGGATGTGCTTTGTTCATATTTCATGTCCGAGGTTTATGTTAACTGGTCCAGTTAACATACCGCAGATTTATTGCGTCAGAGAGCCCCCCCTGTACATGTACGTACATGTACCATTCCCGGCAGGACCAAGGAAACGGTGGTACCAACAGTCCTCCTGTATGGGGCCCAGGCAGCTGGGTGAATTGGCTGTGGGCAGGGAGGTGATTGGTGGGGTGGGGGCAATTACTGGAACCAATCCCCTGTATAGCTATCTCTGCAGCAGCTGTTTCTCTTCGTATCAGGAAAACTTGTTAGAAGTGATTCACTCTGATAGCAGAGGAAGGAGGCAGCAGACAGAAATGACACTTAGTGCTCTGGACTGAGACAAGTACACACTATAGAGGGATATGCTTTGTTCATATTTCACGTCTGAGGTTTACAACCACTTTAATCAAATCATTATCTTTGTTTTCTATATTAAAAGACAGCCGTAGGATGGAGCGGTGGAAGGGAAGGTCAAGACCCTTGTTATCATTTTTAGACAGTTGGAGGAGGCCTGCTGTGGGGTCTTTGCTCCATCTGCCTGAGGCCGGGACCACATGCGGGCAGAGTTGGGTGAAAGTTGGGGTGGTTTGAGGGAATTATGCATCCTTCGCAGCTGGTGCGAAGCGATTTCTTCAATTGCCATGACAACTGACAGTGAGATACCGTGAGGTCCGACGGCCAGGCAGATGAATGAATCGGACTCACTTTAGACAGGATCACAGCTGCCCTGTGCACAGCATTTCCCGGGGGGTTGTGAGAGATAAGCACACGCTGTTCCCCGTCTTCCTTTCTTCTCCCTTTGCAAGCTGCGCTGTTTCCCTCCAATACTCTCCCCTGTAACTGGAACTCGGCGATGGAGCCTCTGACAATCTTCTCACGTCCCAGAAACTCCTGGGGGGTGCATGGCGAGCCATTAAGAATACTGATCACTGGAATTGGTCAGGTCCTTCAAAAACGTACTCCTGGCACAAATGCTGCATCGCTTATGGTGACAGTTTGCCGGCTTTGAACCATGGCGCCGCACTTATCTCTGCAGAAATGATCAATCTCAGCGGGGAATCAGATGGAAAACTCCAACCCAGGAATGGATTACATTTCTCTGATGATGGAAGGATATCTAGTGCAGTCATTTTATATTCTGTGTGCTAACTTTCATACCTGCGATTATCATTCAGTATTCGCGCTCCCTACCAATATATATTAAAATATATATTTTAAAAATATTCTTCCAAAATATATTGACATATATTTGAAATACTACAATTTTGGCCACATTCAATATACTTCAAAAAATATATTTCAGTAAATATATATATATACACATATAGTATATAGTGTGCCCCCGTCCAGCCCTCTACCCACGACACCCCTGATATAAACATGACCCAGAGCAATCCATGTTTAATGTCACCTCGGCTCCCTCTAAGCTGTGTTTATTAACCCCTTCACAGCAGAGCATAATGGCATTTTAATTTAAAGTGTAACTGTGGTCAGGCTTTGGACAAATGTATGCACATTATTAACCAGCAGTAATTCAGCTGTAAAACAAGTACTCACTCACCTTTGTAGCTGCAGGCACTGTGGAGTAATTCATCCTCAAAGTTCACTGCAGAAGCACTGAATTCATTCTCTCAGCAGCTCTGCTCACCCTGCTTCCCCTTCTAGCAATGACTCAACAGCTCTGCTCGCCCTGCTTCCTCTCCCAGCCATGACTCACAAGCTCCGCCCACCCTGTAGCCTCTCCCAGCAGTGACTCAGTAGCTCTGCTCACCCTGCTCCCTCTCCCAGCAGTGATTAAGCAGCCTTCTTATCCCCCTCTTAGCAGTTGTTCAGCAGCGCTGCTTATCCTGCTCCCTCTCCTAGCAGTGACTCATCAAACAGTAGCTCTGTCCCCCCTTCTCACCGCACCCAGCAGTGGTTCAGCAGCTCTGCCCCCCCTTCCCGCCCCACCCAGCAGTGGTTCAGCAGCTCTGCCCCCCCCTTCCCGCCCCACCCAGCAGTGGTTCAGCAGCTCTGCCCCCCCTTCCCACCCCACCCAGCAGTGGTTCAGCAGCTCTGCCCCCCCTTCCTGCCCCACCCAGCAGTTGTTCAGCAGCTCTGCCCCCCCTTCCCGCCCCACCCAGCAGTGGTTCAGCAGCTCTGCCCCCCCCTTTCCCGCCCCACCCAGCAGTGGTTTAGCAGCTCTGCCCCCCCTTTCCCGCCCCACCCAGCAGTGGTTCAGCAGCTCTGCCCCCCCTTCCCGCCCCACCCAGCAGTGGTTCAGAAGCTCTGCCCCCCCCTTCCTGCCCCACCCAGCAGTGGTTCAGCAGCTCTGCCCCCCCTTCCCGCCCCACCCAGCAGTGGTTCAGCAGCTCTGCCCCCCCCTTCCCGCCCCACCCAGCAGTGGTTCAGCAGCTCTGCCCCCCCTTCCCGCTCCACCCAGCAGTGGTTCAGCAGCTCTGCCCCCCCTTCCCGCCCCACCCAGTAGTGGATCAGCAGCTCTGCCCCCCCTTCCCGCCCCCCACCCAGCAGTGGTTCAGCAGCTCTGCCCCCCCTTCCCGCCCCACCCAGCAGTGGTTCAGCAGCTCTGCCTCCCCTTCCCGCCCCACCCAGCAGTGGTTCAGCAGCTCTGCCCCCCCTTCCCGCCCCACCCAGCAGTGGTTCAGCAGCTCTGCCTCCCCTTCCCGCCCCACCCAGCAGTGGTTCAGCAGCTCTGCCTCCCCTTCCCGCCCCACTCAGCAGTGGTTCAGCAGCTATGCCCCCTCTTCCCGCCCCACCCAGCAGTGGTTCAGCAGCTCTGCCCCACCCAGCAGAGGTTCAGCAACTCTGCCCCCCTCCCTACCTCACCCAGCAGTGGTTCAGCAGCTCTGCTTATCCTGATCCCTCTCCCAACAGTGACTGAGAGAGAACAAGAGCTATGGGAGTGGAAATCAGGTGGGCTGAGCTGCTGAGTGAAGAACTTGGACAACATCGGTTCTTCTGCTGTGAACTTTGAGGTTGAATTACTTGATAGTGCCTGCAGCTACAGAGGTCTACACAGATGAAAAACATATTTGGGAGTTGTTTCACCTACCAAATAAAAGCATATCTGCGCATCCAGTCCTGGGATTCACACAGCTCTGCCACATAGCATAGCCCTCTTTGGCAGGAAGGGAAACAGACAGGCGTACCTCGGTTTACGAACGCCTCGGTTAACATCATTTTCGGTTTACGAATGAAAATCCATTGAAAATATTGCCTCGGTTTAGAAGTTTTTTTCGCAATACGAATGGATTAATTGGTTTTCAATGCATTTACAAATTTTTTTTAATCATGTCCCTGTACAGTATTTATGCCTTTAAAATCCACTCTATAAAGAGTTGTGAACAGATAGACTTTTTTTTTACTTTTTTCTGACCTCCGCAACGGATTAATTGGTTTTCAATGCATTTACTATTTTTTTTGTAAATCATGTCCCTGTACAGTATTTATGCCTTTAAAGTGCGCTCTATAAAGAGTTTTGAACAGATAAAATACTTTTTGTTGACTTTTTTCTGACCTCCGGAACGGATTAATTGGTTTTCAATACATTTACGAATTAATTTCTAATCATGTCCCTGTACAATATTTATGCCTTTAAAGTGCACTTTATAAAGAGTTTTGAACAGATGAAATCCTTTTTTTTAACTTTCTTCTGACCTCCGGAACGGTTTAATTGGTTGTCAATGCATTGCAAATTTTTTTCGCAATACGAAGGGATTAATTGGTTTTCAATGCATTTTGAATTCAAATTACAAATTTGAATACAAATTAATTTTTAATCATGTCCCTGTACAGTATTTATGCATTTAAAGTGCACTTTATAAATAGTTTTGAACAGATAAAAGGCTTTTTTTGGACTTTTTTCTGACCTCCGGAACGGATTATTTGGTTTTCAATGCATTTTGAATTCATTTTTAATCATGTCCCTGTACAGTATTTATGCCTTTAAAGTGCGCTCTAAAAAGATTTTTGAACAGATAAAACTTTTTTTTATTTTTTCGGACCAACAGAATGGATTAATTGGTTTTCAATGCATTCACAATTGTTTCTAATCATGTCCCTGTACAGTATTTATGCCTTTAAAGTTCACTTTATAAAGAGTTTTGAACAGATAAGACTTTTTTTTACTCTTTTCTGACCTCCGGAACGGATTAATTGGTTTTTAATGCATTCCTATGGGAAACCGTGTTTCGATTTGCAAATTTTTCGCAATACAAAAAGTTCCACAGAACGCATTAAATTCGTAAACCGAGGTACGCCCGTATAGGTTTTGTCCCTCCCCCAGCCTGTGACTGGATAGTTAAAGGAGAAGCAGCAAACCGATGAGCTGTTTGGCACTCCTCTCCTTTCTCCTATCAGGATGCTCCTTGCACTGCAGCACACGTGATTGGTGCCAAGGGCTGCTTCTCCCTCTCCCAGTCCCAGCTCTGCTGTACAGTGAATCACAAGAGGCTGATATGTCAAATGCAGGCATTTATATTGCTTGCATTAAAAAAAATATATACATCGAATTATGTGTTAACGAATACACAGCTGCAATAACATGTCTGTTATATCTGCCCGGAGGTTAGCTTTCATTTACTGATGATCCGTATTACAATTCAGGTGATGCCAAGTCCTGGTGAAAATAAAAAAAGAATTGGCAGGCAACCAGTTAGCTGGATTCCTCATTTGCATAGGACAATTATGCAGAAAACACCCTGGTGATTGGACCGCATTCATCATTTCAACCCCTGAAAGGGAGAATTTGAAGGATAATTTGCAAAAACAGCTCATCAAAGCTTCACTTATTGTTTCAATACGGCATGGGAGTAGAGGGAGCCCCGGGAGCCTCTGTGTTTCGCTGTTCTAAATTTCCCTCGAAGCTGTATTCCATTAAGCTCTCTGCTCCAGTGATAAGGTGCAGCAGTGGGGGGCGCTACTGTCCCCTGGGAAAAGATATTTATCCAGGCATGTCTTTGAAAAAAAAAAAAACAAAGCAGCCTCTTTCTATTTTGGACAGGGGCACGTGGCATCGCATTACCATGGTGTATTGTTGGGATTTGGCCTTTTGTAGTTTCCCTGGCTGGCCACCAGATGCCCCCCTAGGTGGAGCATGAGCTGTGGGCTTAAGTGACGGCTCTGCACCGGGGGAGAGGCACCATGGGAAGAAAGGGATAGAGATATTGGTTGGTGGAACACTGGTAAGGTAGCAAAAGGGACGGACTGACCATTCCGGCACTCGGGCACTGCCAGAGGGCCTGGGGTCAGTAAGGGACCCCATGAGATGCCCCTGGTACCTTTCATGAGTGTGGGCGAGGACACAGGGGCCCCATGATCCCCTATTGCCCGGGGACCCATGAGTTGCAAGTCCGCCACTGGGTAGCAGACATTACTGGGAGACATGGTCATAGACATGGTCATATGTATTCCCTGAGGTTGGACCATCAAGGCTCAGAATGTCTTCACAAGGCCTTCATCTTGGGTTTCCCCCTTGGGGCAGAACAGGGTGGTGCAAGAGGACTTTGCATTCTGGGACTGCGCACATCCCCCTGTTTGGGGATACTCCCGGACATCCTTCCTATCGATACGGGTCTCTTCCCTTGTCTATTCTCCCGTTGAACCCTACTCTCAACTGGTGATGGACTGCTTGTAACCTCAGGACTCGTTTACACTTCGACTTTACCACACATTAAGGCACCTACCGCTTCAACAGGCTTTTTAATGTGTTTTTGATGCTTTTTTAAAGCTTTAATGAAGCTTGGTGAAATGCCCTGTGTGTGTGTTAATTGTTCTTTGTTTTAAAGAGGCTCAGGAAAACCCTGGCTCAGTGGCACCCCCACTCAGCAGATCCCCAGCTCATTAGTACCCTTGTTTGCTAGATCTCCTGCTCAGTAATACCCCCAGCTTTATTGATGCCCCATTCAGTATTAACCCCCAGTTCTGCTGATTCCCCGCTCAGTAGTAACCCCCAGCTCTGCTGATCCCCCAATCAGTAGTAACCCCCAGCTCTGTTGATCCCCTACTCAGTAGTAACCCCCAGCTCTGCTGATCTCCCACTCAGTAGTAACCCCCAGCTCTGTTGATCCCCGCTCAGTAGTAACCCCCAGTTCTGCTGATCCCCCACTCAGTAGTAACCCCCAGCTCTGTTGATCCCCCCTCATTAGTAACCCCCAGCTCTGCTGATCCCCCACTCAGTAGTAACCCCCAGCTCTGCTGATCCCCTGCTCAGTAGTAACCCCCAGCTCTGTTGATCCCCCTTCATTAGTAACCCCCAGCTCTGCTGATCCCCTGCTCAGTAGTAACCCCCAGCTCTGCTGATCCCCTGCTCAGTAGTAACCCCCAGCTCTGCTGATTCCCTGCTCAGTAGTAACCCCCAGCTCTGTTGATCCCCCCTCATTAGTAACCCCCAGCTCTGCTGATCCCCTGCTCAGTAGTAACCCCCAGCTCTGTTGATCCCCCCTCAGTAGTAATCACCAGCTCTGTTGATTCCCCCTCAGTATTAACCCCCAGCACTGCTGATCTCTCCCTCAGTAGTAACCCCCCGCTCTGCTGATCCCCAACTCATTAGTAACCCTCAGTTCTGCTGATCCCCCGCTCGATAGTAACCCCCAGCTCTGCTAATACCCTGCTTAGTAGTAACCCCCCGTTGACTAAGCAACATTTCAGAGTCTCGCAGGACCCCTTTAGCAGGCATGTGACCAAGCAACATTTCAGAGTCTCGCAGGACCCCTTTAGCAGGCATGTGACCAGGCAACATTTCAGAGTCTCGCAGGACCCCTTCATCAGGCATGTGACCAGGCAACATTTCGGAATCTTGCAGGAACTCTTCATCAAGCATGCAACCAGGCAACGTTTCAGAGTCTTGCAGGAACCCTTCATCAGATATGTGACCAGGCCCTCAAGTCGCATAAAAGTTGGACCAAAGTAGTGCAGGAACTACTTTGTAGTCCCTGCAACTTGAAGTCGCACAGATATGAATGGTACCCATTGAGCAACACAGTGGCCAAATGGTTAGAACTTCTGCCTGGCAGTATTAGGCCCCATGTACACGGGACGTTTCTGAACAATGGAAACTGACTGCTGGAAAACGTAGGTAAAAAAAGTATGTTTAGCTGCGCTTGCATAACGCGTTTATGGGCATTTATGCGTGTTTGCGTTTAGAATCGTTTTTTAAAGATAAGCACAGGAGAATCTCCCAAATGCCCACAATGCACTGAAAAGTGGTAAATTATTAACTATTTCAGATTGTTTCAGAGAAATACAGAGAGTAGAAGCAGAGACAGTAGTATGTGTTGAGATAATTAGGTGTGAGTTGCTGATTAACATATCTTTTGTTTCTAAGGGTGGGAGAGGTCTGAGGTGTGAATTGGTCATTACAATGTGTGATAAGCTTGGTAGGAACATCCTGTGTTCAGTGTTTTGTCCATCTGAGCACCTTGAAAACTCTTTGCATGCATTTTTCATGATGAAAAAAGGCTCTGCACAGCATCGGGAACTGGAAGAGTTAAAAAACTTTCAAACACAAACACATTAAAATGCGATTTGCCACGTTTAGATGCGTTTAGCCACGTTTACAAGTGTTTTGCGTTTGAAACGCTGATAACATCGGTGTCTGAACGCAAGTTTGTTGCGTTCAAAAAAAAGACTGTAAACTCAACTGCCTGTAAACGGCTGTAAACAATGATGTGTACATGGACACATAGGAAAACATTAGGGAGAGTTCAGGGGCTGCTGAAAAAAACGGTGAACAGCTCCTGAACATGTCGTTGGTTCGAATCCCAACCATAGCAATACCTACCTGCAGTTTGCATGTTCTCCCTCTGCCTGTGTGGGTTTCCTCCGGGTACTCCAATTTCCTCCCACACGCCAAAGACATGCTGGTAGGATAATTGGATCCTGTCTAAATTAGCCCTAGTATGTGTATGTATGAATGTGAGTTAGGGACCTTAGATTGTACACCCCTTGAGGGTTAGGAACCTTAGATTGTACGCCCCTTGAGGGTTAGGGACCTTAGATTGTACATCCATTGAGGATTAGGGACCTTAGATTGTACGCCCCTTGAGGGTTAGGGACCTTAGATTGTACGCCCCTTGAGGGTTAGGAACCTTAGATTGTACGCCTCTTGAGGGTTAGGGACCTTAGATTGTACATCCCTTGAGGATTAGGGACCTTAGATTGTACGCCCCTTGAGGGTTAGGGACCTTAGATTGTACGCCCCTTGAGGGTTAGGGACCTTAGATTGCACTCCCCTTGAGGGTTAGGGACCTTAGATTGTACGCCCCTTGAGGGTTAGAGACCTTAGATTGGATGCCCCTTGAGGGTTAGGGACCTTAGATTGTACGCCCCTTGAGGGTTAGGGACCTTAGATTGTACGCCCCTTGAGGGTTAGGGACCTTAGATCGTACGCCCCTTGAGGGTTAGGGACCTTACATCGTACGCCCCTTGAGGGTTAGGGACCTTAGATCGTACGCCCCTTGAGGGTTAGGGACCTTAGATCGCACGCCCCTTGAGAGTTAGGGACCTTAGATCGTACGCCCCTTGAGAGTTAGGGACCTTAGATCGTACGCCCCTTGAGGGTTAGGGACCTTAGATCGTACGCCCCTTGAGGGTTAGGGACCTTAGATCGCACGCCCCTTGAGAGTTAGGGACCTTAGATCGTACGCCCCTTGAGAGTTAGGGACCTTAGATCGTACGCCCCTTGAGGGTTAGGGACCTTAGATCGTACGCCCCTTGAGGGTTAGGGACCTTAGACTGTACGCCCCTTGAGGGTTAGGGACCTTAGATTGTACACCCCTTGAGGGTTAGGGACTGATGTGAATGTACAATATATATGTAAAGCGCTGTGTACATTGAAGGCGATATATAAGTACCTGAAATAAATAATTGGGAAACATGGGGGGTGACTTTGGAGTCGCATGATAAGTCTGAATGGGCTCTAAGCTCTTGCAAAGTGCTCAGTCTATTTTCTTTTAGTAAATCACCCCCTTTAAGTTCCTCAGACCGTCATAAAATGCCCCATCATCCTGCACAAATCCCCATTTCCACCTCCCATGCGCTCAGCCTCGTGTTCGTGTTCAGAAAAGCGACGACTGCTGAGCCTAATGAGTCATAAAATTACATATGCTTCTGTTGTAGAGAAAAGTTATGTCACGGGAGAAGACCGCAAAAAAAAAAAAAGGAAAAAGTTGATACTTGCCATCTCTCGGAGTTTATATCGCGGTTATTGTTCTAAGTACACCCAAGCCCACTTGAAACAGATTTATTTGTTTGCAGATGACAGCCGCGGCCTTTCGGAAATACCGCGCCTCGCGGAGAATAAAAGCGCTTAGGAGACCTGACAGTTGTAGCTGAAATCTCATCATCATCCTGTCAGCGGATCTCTGCGTGATATTCGCGCCTCTTAACTGCACTCGGTGTTCCTTGTGTTTATTGCTTCCCCTCCTGCGACAAACTTTTCTACGGAAAAACAAATTGAAATCTACAGGAAAAAATTGCAGAGAACGCTCGCTGGCGGGTTTAGAAGGCTGAATAAAGTTTTTTTTTTTTTTTTTGCAGGTGTCTGGAGCAAACCTGGGCGATCCACGCGCATGAGGGAGAAGAGAGCCGACTTCGTCGCTGGGTACTTGGGGGGCCGCGTGATTGCTGCGGGAGGACTCGGTGAGACATCCAACTACGACCCGTGTGTAACATGGCCTGGGGTACAATGTGTAATCAATCCATGTTTATTCAGGAGATACAACTTCTTCTTTATGGGTTTGTCCACCCAAGAGATCACAGGTAAAAGTCAGGTTTACTGATCACCAGTGGAGCTACAGAAAGATTTAGGTGACCAACTGCACCCCCCCTCCCCCCACCTGCAGAGACACAGCAGGCACTAATACAAAGGATGGGGCACTATTCCTCCCACTGACAAAAATGATGGGGCACTATTCCTCCCACTGACACCAATGATGGGGCACTATTCCTCCCACTGACACCAATGATGGGGCACTATTCCTCCCACTGACACCAATGATGGGGCACTATTCCTCCCACTGACACCAATGATGGGGCACTATTCCTCCCAATGACAAAAATGATGGGACACTATTCCTCCCACTGACACCAATGATGGGGCACTATTCCTCCCACTGACACCAATGATGGGGCACTATTCCTCCCACTGATACCAATGATGGGGCACTATTCCTCCCACTGACACCAATGATGGGACACTATTCCTCCCACTGATACCAATGATGGGGCACTATTCCTCCCACTGATACCAATGATGGGGCACTATTCCTCCCACTGATACCAATGATGGGGCACTATTCATTCCACTGATACCAATGATGGGGCACTATTCATTCCACTGACACCAATGATGGGGCACTATTCCTCCCACTGATACCAATGATGGGGCACTATTCCTCCCACTGATACCAATGATGGGGCACTATTCATTCCACTGACACCAATGATGGGACACTATTCCTCCCACTGACACCAATGATGGGGCACTATTCCTCCCACTAATACCAATGATGGGGCATTATTCCACCTACTGACATCAATGATGGGGCACTATTCCTCCCACTGACACCAATGATGGGGCACTATTGCTCCCACTGACACCAATGATGGGGCACTATTTCTCCCACTAATACCAATGATGGGGCATTATTCCACCTACTGACATCAATGATGGGGCACTATTCCTCCCACTGACACCAATGATGGGGCACTATTGCTCCCACTGACACCAATGATGGGGCATTATTTCTTCTACTAATACCAATGATGGGGGCATTATTCCTCCCACTGACACCAATGATGGGGCACTATTCCTCCCACTGACACCAGTGGTGGGGTACTACTCCTCCAATTGATAGAAGTGATGGGGCACTATTCCTCCCACTGACACCAATGATGGGGCACTATTCCTCCCACTGACACCAATGATGAGCCACTATTCCTTCCACTAATACCAATGATGGGGCACTACTCCTGCCACTGACACCAATGATGGGGCACTATTCCTCCCACTGACACCAATGATGAGCCACTATTCATCCCACTGACACCAATGATGGGGCACTACTCCTCCCACTGACACCAATGATGAGCCACTATTCCTTCCACTGATACCAATGATGGGGCACTATTCCTCCCACTGACACCAATAATGAGCCTCTTTTCCTCCCACTGACACCAATGATGGGGCACTATTCCTCCCACCAATACCAATGATGGGGCACTATTCCTCCCACTGATACCAATGATGGCGCACTGCTCTTCCCACTGACACCAATGATAGGGCACTATTCCTCCCATTGGCACCAATGATGGGGCACTATTCCTTACAATGACACCAATGATAGCGCACTATTCCTCCCACTGACACCAATGATGGGGCACTATTCCTCCCACTGATACCAATGATGGGGCTCTATTCCTCCCGCTGACACCAATGATGGGGCACTATTCCTCCCACTGACACCAATGATGGGGCACTATTCCTCCCACTGATACCAATGATGGGGCACTATTCCTCCCACTGACACCAATGATGGGGCACTATTCCTCCCACTGATACCAATGATGGGGCACTATTCCTCCCACTGATACCAATGATGGGGCACTATTCCTCCCACTGACACCAATGATGGGGCACTATTCCTCCCACTGACACCAATGATGGGGCACTATTCCTCCCACTGACACCAATGATGGGGCACCATTCCTCCCACTGATACCAATGATGGGGCACTATTCCTCCCACTGATACCAATGATGGGGCACTATTCCTTCCACTGACACCAATGATGAGGAAGTATTCCTCCAACTGACGCCAATGATGGGGCACTATTCCTTCCACTGACACCAATGATGAGGTAGTATTCCTCCAACTGACATTAAGAATGGGGCACTATTTCTTAGACTGTCACCAAATATGGGACACTATTCCTCCCACTGACAACAACCAAGCCTAAGGCATTATTTATTCCCACTGACACCGGACCCCTAATATCTGAAGGACAGAAATCTAACCCTTTGTTTAGAAATTTTGGAGACCCCTGTTATAGACAGTAGCAGAGGGGGGGGGGGGGGAGTTCTGTGGTCCTGTTTCTGTTGTCCTGATACAGCACAGTGAGTGAGTGTTGTCACCCATGGACAGGAAGTGTTTTCCTGACAGGATCACCAGGTGAAAGTAAAGGGGAAAAAAAGTTGAATAAAAAAGTAAGTTATACACCACACTATGTAGTAATAAGCTACAATGTATTCCATTTTTGTTTTTAGGTTTATATACACTTTAAGCCCCCAGTCACAGTGGGTGCAACTTGGCATGTGATTTGCATGCCATATGATGTATATATACATCAGTGGTTCATATAGTGAACTCGGTGTAGTTATTCACCCTGAGGTCATCACAGAGGACAAGGGGGCGCTCTTTACGTCTGGAGGAAAAGAAATGTAATCTCCAAACACGGAAAGGTTTCTTCACAGTAAGAGCTGTGAACATGTGGAATAGACTCCCTCAAGAGTTGGTTGTGGCCAGCTCAGTGGATTGCTGTAGGAAAGTCCTGGATTCTTTCTTAGATACACAGAATATAACTGGATATAACATTTATGGGGAAAGTTGATCCAGGGAATATCTGATTGCCTCTCGGGGGATCAGGAAGGAATTTTTTCCCCTGCAGGAGCAAATTGGATCATGCTTTGCTGTTTTTTTTTTTTTTTGCCTTCCTCAGGATCAACTGTGGGTGTAGGATTGTAACTTTTTTATTTTTTGTAGGTTGAACTGGATGGACTTTTGTCTTTTTTCAGCCAGACTAACTATGTGACTTGCAAATCGCATGCCAAGTCGCACCCTATTGTCTGCAATTACAGCTGTCATATCGGTGCGGATCCAACTTGGTTGGAGCCGCACTGATTTCTACATTCACTACTTTTGCTGCAAGTTGCATAGACATCTGTGTCAGATGTCTAGCAAATCGCACCTCAAATGGGAGTGTCATCCGACTTTGAAATCGTGCAACTTCACTGTAAGTCGCATGATTTCAATGTCGGGATTGCTGTGACTGGGGTGTATAGGCACCCCTATGATAAAGGCAGAGGTTTTGTTGCTCGTGAATGCTTGAAGCAATGCCTTGAACACAAGCAGCTGTAAAAGGAGGAGGGGCGAAACGCGTTGACGCATTTCCGGCTTCGCCGTCCAACGTACCACGTCACTTCTGAGTGGTGTCTGGTGATCCTGAAGGCTGGCTATATTCCTGTCTGGAGTAGGGGAGATCCAATATTATCTGGTGTTTGGAGGGTTATTGACTGGATCTAGGATCCCAAAAAAACCCTAAAAGGCGTTTTTTTTCACCAATATCTGGTGAGTGCGGTGTGGTATTTGAGCACTATTTTGGTGGAAACACGGGTCAAACTTTTTTTTGAGAAAAGACTTTTATGAATATGTTTTTTTATTTTTCACTTTATTGATTTGGAGTGGGACTTATTAATTTTCATTTTTTATATATTTTTTTTAAATTATTATTTATTTAATTTTTCACTGGAGTGTATATTTATATATCTGCACTGTTTTAATGTCTTAGATTATTTTTGGGTGTTTACACTAATGAGCAGCAGCATTTATTGATTTATTTAGTATTTCGTTTCACGGTTTTGGCGCTGGGGATTTTGTTCTATGTAAAAGGAGTTCAGATTGTAACTTCAGTGAACTATAAGAAAGTGTTTGAATCCCGAACACAGGAGCAGAAAGAGGAAACCCCAGAGACACTTTATCTGAGCTCACCTCATGTGACCTCAAGCTGTCAGCATCTAAATGGAGATGTCTAATTCTCACACATGGGGAGATCAGAGCTAATGGAAGAAGACATATCCATGTGGAAGAATGAAAAAGAAATCTGCAGGGATAAGGAAAGAAGCAGCAGATCAAGAAATGGATGAAACAGTCTGAGATCATTGTTGGTAAATAGGGCACAAAAATTATACAACGCGTTCTGGAGGCCAAACCGCTCCCCCCTTCATCAGGGCTAAATGAACCAACTAAAACATAACCATGATTATGGAAAATCGTGTCCAAATTGTTTGAATGTTCCATCATTATGTGTTCCTGGGAAAAAAATGTAAACAGGTGAGATCCCTGAAGACAGCTTGTAGCCCCCCTGGCGGTATTCCCGAGCGTAGCTCGGGGTAAAGTTTCAGCACCACAAGCCGTATCCCCGAGCTACACTCGGACTTACCATGTGGCGTTGCTCCGGGATCTTGTCAGGGCTCCCGGGGTATGACCAGAGATATGTGAACTGACGCAGGGAAACGCAGACTTCAGATAAGTTATAAACAATCTAATTTATTAAAGACCAACAATACAAACATAAACGCAGTGCAATACTAGAACGTAACACAGTGCAAACAAACCAAACCACCCACAGATAACAGTACATACAATGCAAGCGTCGTCAGGCAGGCCGGGTCAATAACAATCGGGCAGGTAGGTACAGGGGGTCAGGCAGAGAATGGTCGGGGTCACAAGCCAGGGATAAACAGGAGAAGTCAGCAGAGGTCCGGATCAGGCAGGGTCAGCAACGAATCAGACAGAGACAGGAACAGGAACAGGGATGCAGGAACAAGATACAGGGCCCAGGAAAACCACACACCAAGGCAGAGACTGCAGGTCTGGCCATCCCTTAAATACACCTGCATGATCAACTTCAGGTGTTTGGCTGGCTGCAGGGTTGAGTCTCTGATTGCCGGGAGCACCCGCTGGCCAGCCCTGGTACTGCAGCCCACAAGGCAGGTGGGTCCCACCATTACTGGCAAGTCCATTCCTGACAGATCTCTTCTGCACTGACCTTGTCCTGCGCTCCCACAATGTCCCCCCTGCAGCGGCCCCGGCCATGTCCCCCGGCTGATCTGTCTTCTGTGTTTCATTCCCTGCGACTTCGGGACATACGGGGGATGGAACTGGCGGGAAATTCGAAAATGACAAAAAGTGACATTCACTAAATACACTAAAATCACATAGAATAACATTCCTGTATCAAACCATTTCACATACATTTTGTCCCGAGTGCTTTGTCCGGCGCCCTGCCTGCATTTTTACTGTTCTTTCTGCCTGGAAACTGAGAAACGTCCATGGCGTCCAAAAAGCGTCCCTTTAGGTCAGACGCGGTTTTAGACCGGCTAGAGAACAGCGATAGTAAATCAGAACCACTTGCAGAATTGAGTGATAATGATTCATGGGGGAAATTCCTCATCAGACACTGAAAACGATTCTGCGACTGAGCTCAGCGATGTGCGAACTTGGCGCTCTATTTCACATTTCAGGGTTTTTGGTTTGATTATATTATTGAATTAAATTTATTATTAGTAGATTATTATTTTTTATGATTATTTATTATATTATAATTTATGATTTCGTGTTTCAAATTTTATCATACCCGGGATGTTTACTAGACTCTTGTTTGGACAGATTTTAGTGAGTTATTCCTAAAAATTACAGGCCTACAATAAAAAAACGACATATTTCCATGAAAAAAAATGTACCGCTTTGAGCACAGAAATACTGACATAATCAGACCGCTAGGGAGGTTACAAGAGGCGGTTGGTTTACTAAAGTCAAATAGACGGTGCATTTTGCAAGTGCAGTTGCTCCAGAGCTTAGTAAATAAGCTGAAGCTTCACTTTGGAAAGAATACCCAATCACCTGCAAGGAACTTAAAAAAAAAAAAAACAGAATTTTTTGCTTGCATGTGATTGGATGATAGACATTAGCAGAGCTTCTCCTCATTTACTAAGCCGTGGAGCAACTGCACCTGCAAAGTGCACAGGCTATTTGCCTTTAGTAAACTCAAACCCTGTATTTTTAAGTGTTATCCATTTACCGGGATAGTAAATACAACTAATGTGTTTCTGTCTTTTAAATGACTCCTAGACCAACCCAGGGGCGGACTGACCATTTGGAAACTCTGGCACTGCCCAAGGGCCCGGGGTCAGTAGGGGGCCCCATGAGATACCCCTGGTACCTTTTTCATAGGCTTTTTTGAGTTTGGGCAAGGACACAGGGGCCCCATGATCCCCTATTGCCCGGGGGCCCCATGAGTTGTCAGTCCGCCCCTGGACCAACCATACACTGAACAATCTGTTCGTATAACCTCCTTTAGATCCACAATCAACTTAGTAGTGCAAGGGCCTGTCTGATTTGATACAAATTGATTGAATTGTTTTGGTGAGCCCTCCTATTACAAAGCTTTGGTCAGTCTAAAGCAGACTGTAGCTGGCCGCACACTATACAATCTGGTTGTACAAATCTCTATCTTTATCTTTGCCAAGACATGGCTGTAACCCATGCAGGATCACTTTAACCTCTTCACACCGTCCACACACAAATGTGCGGCCTCCCGGCGTCTGGGCCTAGACGCCAAGCAGCCGCACATTTGTGTTCTATTAAAAAAGGACATATGTGCCGAGAGTGAGCGCCCTGCGCGCTCCCAGCACACATGTCCGGTAGTCACAGAAAGGTCCCGATCTCTTCTTTTGATCGGGACCTTTCCCGATCATGTGACCGCCGTGACGGCGCATCACGGTTGTCACATGACCCTAAACCCCGCCCCGCCTCCGGGCTTCTGGAACCCTTAAAGAGCCGGGAGGCGCCAGCGTGAAGGGGTTAAGTCCTCACGCACACGGGACGTTTTTACAGCGGCTGTTTTTAGCTGTTGACATTTTTTTCTACAGCCAGTAAACCCCCCAGCATGTTATCCTATGTGTCCATACACATAGACTGGAATCAGCATTTTTTGGCTGGGAAAAAAACCCAGGACTAGTGGGCTTCTAGAGGAGTTTTCTAGATGTAAAAGCGCTCTAATGCTGAAAAATGCCACAAAGAAGCATTTTCATTTATTACAGCTCCATCAATTTGTACAGCACTTTACATATATATTTTACATTCACATCAGTCCCTAACCCTCAAGGGGCGTACAATCTAAGGTCCCTAACCCTCAAGGGGCGTACAATCTAAGGTCCCTAACCCTCAAGGGGCGTACAATCTAAGGTCCCTAACCCTCAAGGGGCGTACAATCTAAGGTCCCTAACCCTCAAGGGGCGTACAATCTAAGGTCCCTAACCCTCAAGGGGCGTACAATCTAAGGTCCCTAACCCTCAAGGGGCGTACAATCTAGGGTCCCTAACCCTCAAGGGGCGTACAATCTAAGGTCCCTAACCCTCAAGGGGCGTACAATCTAAGGTCCCTAACCCTCAAGGGGCGTACAATCTAAGGTCCCTAACCCTCAAGGGGCGTACAATCTAAGGTCCCTAACCCTCAAGGGGCGTACAATCTAAGGTCCCTAACCCTCAAGGGGCGTACAATCTAAGGTCCCTAACCCTCAAGGGGCGTACAGTCTAAGGTCCCTAACCCTCAAGGGGCGTACAATCTAGGGTCCCTAACCCTCAAGGGGCGTACAATCTAAGGTCCCTAACCCTCAAGGGGTGTACAATCTAAGGTCCCTAACCCTCAAGGGGCGTACAATCTAAGGTCTCTAACCCTCAAGGGGTGTACAATCTAAGGTCCCTAACTCACATTCATACATACACATACTAGGGACTATTTAGACAGGAGCCAATTCACCTACCAGCATGTCTTTGGAGTGTGAGAGGAAATCAGAGTACCCAGAGGAAACCCACGCAGACACAGGGAGAACATGCAAACTCCAGGCAGGTGGTGTCACAGTTGGGATTCGAACCAACAACCCTAGTACTGCCAGACAGAAGTGCTAACCATTTAGCCACAGTACTGCTTTTGAACTTTTTTTACCAAAAAAAAGTATTTTTTTGCTAAACAAAATGCTAAAAAACGGAAAATCTGAAAAAATGTGGGAAAACGCTAATCGCGGCAAAACGTTGCTAAACGCTAATGCAAAAACTCAAAAAAAAGCTGAAAAACTCTGGTTTTTAATGTGTCTTTACACAGCTAACATTACCAGCCTTATCAGAACATCCCGTGTGTATGAGGACTAAAACTCAAAATACTTTAATTAAAAAAAGAACCTTCAGCAGGAGTTAAAAATAAAGAAAAGTAGCTCTGGCTGCAATATTTACCTTCAATCCAGAGTTGTCCCATGCAGTACTCCTTTTACCCCACAAGATGCCCTCAGTCTTCCGAGATTGAATGAGCCCCAGTGTCACTCCACCTGAAAGACTGAGGAGATACTGAGAGTTCAGGGTGTCATAGACTCATGCTCACGGGGGGGGGGGGGTCTTTGTTTGCTGTGTAATGATGCAGACCATACTGAGAAGTGTCCCTTCATTCCTCTAGGCCAGGGGTACGCAACCTGCGGCTCTCCAGCTGTTGCAGGACTACAAGTTCCATCATGCCTCTGCAAGTCATAGCTGTAACTTTGAGTTTTGTAATGTTGCAATGCCTCATGGGAAATGTAGTTCCACAACAACTAGAGAGCCGCAGGTTGCCTACCCCTGCTCTAGGCAAAGGTATAAGCAAAGGTGCAAAGGAAAGGTAAGTACAAGCAGCTGCGGGTGCCGGGTTTTATCGGTTTGCCCAGCATACTCAAAGCACAGGTTCCCTTGAAATGGACGAATCACAATCTCTCTGCTGTACGGCCATGACGTGAACATCGTCTGTCACAGTTACATAGTTAGTCTGGCTGAAAAGGCAAAAGTCCATCCAGTTCCACCATTAAAAAAAAAAAGTTATAATCCTACACCCACCGTTAATCCAGAGGAAGGCAAAAACCCCGCAGCAAAGTACGATCCAATTTGCTCCTGCAGGGGAAAAAATCCCCTCCTCATCCCCCGAGAGGCAATCAGATATTCCCTGGATCAACTTTACCTATAAATGTTATATCCAGTTATATTCTGTGTATCCAGGAAAGAATCCAGGACTTTTTTAACTAGTTGCCGACCGCAGATAGTCAAATGACGGTTGTACTGCAGCCGGCCAGTTCTGGGTGGCTGTCATATCACATCCTCCCAGAACGCGCTCTCCTGCGCGCCCCAGGGAGCGCGCACCCAGCCATCTCCATGATCACTGTGTCCTACGGACCCAGCTGATGACGTGATGTGGTAAAAGGCCAATCACAGCGGCCTTTTATCACGTGATCAGCCGTGTCCAATGACGCGCTGATCAGAGGGAAATGCAATTGCCGGTTCTCGGCTGCACTTTCCTCACGCTGTCAGAGCGCGAGGAAAGTACTGACGAGAACCGGCAGTTGTCAGAGCGGGGATCGGCACCGATCATCAGTGCCCTGATAATCGGTGCCCAGCAGTGCCACCCGCCAGTTCCGCCCATCTGTGCCCAGCAGTGCCACCCACCTGTGTCCAGCAGTGCCCACCAGTGTCACCCACCAGTATCACCCACCAGTGCCCATCAGTGCAGCCCAGCAGTGCCGCCAGTTAGTGCCGACTATCAGTACCCATCATCAGTGCCAGTTCATCAGTGCCCATCATCAGTGCCAGCTCATCAGTGCTGCCTATCAGTGCCACTTCATTAGTGCTGCCTATCAGTGCCCATCAGTGCCGCCTATCAGTGCCCATCAGTGCCACCTCTCAGTGCCCATCAGTGCTGCCTATCAGTGCAGCCTCATCAACGCACATCAGTGAAGGAGAAAAATTACCTGTTTGCAAAATTTTATAATAGAAACAAAACTTTTTTTCTCAAATATTTTGCTCTTTTTTTGTTTATAGCACAAAAAATAAAACACCCAGTGGCGATTAAATGCCACCAAAAGAAAGCTCTATTTACGAGAAAAAAATTATAAAAGTTTCATATGGGTACAATGTTGCATGACCGCGCAATTGTCATTCAAAGTGCGACAGCGCTGAAAGCTGAAAATTGGCCTGGGCAGGAAGGGGGTAGAAGTGCCCGGTAGGCAGGAAGGGGGTAGAAGTGCCCGGTAGGCAGGAAGGGGGTAGAAGTGCCCGGTAGGCAGGAAGGGGGTAGAAGTGCCCTGTAGGCAGGAAGGGGGTAGAAGTGCCCGGTAGGCAGGAAGGGGGTAGAAGTGCCCGGTAGGCAGGAAGGGGGTAGAAGTGCCCGGTAGGCAGGAAGGGGGTAGAAGTGCCCGGTAGGCGAGGGGTTAAAGCGATCCACTGAGCTGGCCAGAACCGACTCGTCGGCAGAGGCGAAGCTCCGATTTCTAAATGACACCATCAATACTTGTAGCTGATAAAAATAACAGCGTGGGAGAGTCGGTTTACAAGATTATCTTCTAATTTATCCCCCGAACGTGTTTCCATTTTTAACCGACAGATTGCAATTAATGGCTGGCATTAACCGCGGCGCGCGGCTTCGTCTGGGTTTAATTATCAGTGCACGTTACATCGACTTTAAATAGGTGTTTAAGCCGCCATGCATCTAGGCTGGGCTCCTCGACCGGCCGGATATAACGCGACATAATTAATGCACGAGGGTTTCTAAAAGGGCCCGTGTTTATATTTATACTGGGATGTAAGTAATTGTGTCGCTATTTGTAGCGATTCTGGATACACGGGTGGCCCATGGAAATAGGAATGATTTGCATGGCTCCCAACACGGTCCTTGAAGGGACACTAAACTATATTCTTGTTCTCCGAAAATAATCCATACACGGCTACTGCTCCCTATAATCTGGTTTTCATGAAATTATTCCTTGCTGTTTCTTTCTGCCTACATGCAGCTTTTTTTCAGTGGGAACGTGGGGGAACGCAGCACTCAATGTATCTAATGGCAAAGGGTGCTGGGGTGTGCTGGAGGGTCTATTGATGTTGGCTGCTGGGGTTTGCTGAAGGGTCTAATGATGCTGGCTGCTGGGTGTGCTGGGAGTCTATTGATGCTGGCTGCTTGGGTGTTCTGGAGGGTCTATTGATGCTGGCTGCTGGAGTGTGCTGGGAGTCTATTGATGCTGGCTGCTGGGGTGTGCTGGAGGGTTTATTGATGCTAGCTGCTGGGGTGTGCTGGAGGGTTTATTGATGCTGGCTGCTGGGGTGTGCTGGAGGGTCTATTGATGCTGGCTGCTGGGGTGTGCTGGAGGGTCTATTGATGCTGGCTGCTGGGGTGTGCTGGAAGGTCTATTGATGCTGGCTGCTGGGGTGTGCTGGAGGGTCTATTGATGCTGGCTGCTGGAGTGTGCTGGAGGGTATATTGATGCTGGCTGCTTGAATGTGCTGGAGGGTCTATTGATGCTGGCTGCTGGGGTGTGCTGGAAGGTCTATTGATGCTGTCTGCTGGGGTGTGCTGGAGGGTCTATTAATGCTGGCTGCTGGGGTGTGCTGGAGGGTCTATTGATGCTGGCTGCTGGAGTGTGCTGGAGGGTCTATTGATGCTGGGCTACTGGGGTGTGCTGGAGGGTCTATTGATGCTGTCTTCTGGGGTGTGCTGGAGGGTCTATTGATGTTGGCTGCTGGGGTGTGCTGAAGGGTCTATTGATGCTGGCTGCTGGGGTGTGCTGGAGGGTCTATTGATGCTGGCTGCTGGGGTGTGCTGGAGGGTCTATTAATGCTGGCTGCTGGGGTGTGCTGGAGGGTCTATTGGTGCTGCCTGCTGGGGTATGCTGGGGGGTCTATTGATGCTGGCTGCTGGGGTGTCTATTGATGCTGGCTGCTGGGGTGTGCTGGGGGTCTATTGATGCTGGCAACTGGGATGTGCTGGGGGTCTATTGATGCTGGCTGCTGGGGTGTGCTGGAGGGTCTACTGATGCTGGCTGATGGGGTGTGCTGGGGGTCTCTTGATGCTGGCTGCGGGGATGTGCTGGAGGGTCTATTAATGCTGGCTGCTGGGGTGTGCTGAGGGTCTATTGATGCTGGCTGCTGGGGTGTGCTGGGGGGTCTATTGATGCTGGATGCTGGGGTGTGCTGGAGGGTCTGTTGATGCTGGCTGCCGGCAGATCTGTAGCTGCTGCCAT
Source organism: Staurois parvus (assembly GCF_062004578.1). Taxonomy (NCBI): domain Eukaryota; kingdom Metazoa; phylum Chordata; class Amphibia; order Anura; family Ranidae; genus Staurois; species Staurois parvus. The sequence continues at coordinate 820,527 of NW_028318336.1, read as the reverse complement.
AGGTCTATTGTTGTTGCTGAGGGGTGTTTTGTTACGGGTGGTCCATTGTTGCTGGGGAATCCACTGTTGCTGGGGGGGTCTATTAGTGCGGATGGATCTATGAATGCGGGGGGGGATCTATTTGACACTTTCCTTGCTATCATTAACAAATTCCATACAAATGAGTTAACATTCCTCTTCCAAATTTACATACAAGCCCACTGATTTCACCCAGCAGCTCAGAGTGTGGCTGCCTGCCCCCACCTTGTGCACACATGTACAGTTGAGCAGGGCTGAACAGAGCAGGGAGGGGCTGTAGTGGGCTGGGTTGGGGGGCTGAGCAGAGAGTGCACTGCTGCCCCCACCTTGTGCGCACGTGCATGGCTGAGCAGGACTCAGTAGAGTGGGGAGGGGCTGTACTGGGCTGGGAGGGAGGGCTGAGAAGAGAGTGCACTGATGCCCCCACCTTGTGCGCACGTGCATGGTTGAGCAGGGCGGAGCAGAGCAGGGTGGGGCTTTAATGGACTGGGTGGGTGGGTGAGCAGAGAGTGCACTGCTGCCCCACCTTGTGTGCACGTGCACGGTTGGGTAGGACTGAGCAGAGCAGGGAGGGATTGTACTGCACTGGGGGGGGGTGAGCAGAGAATGCACTGCTTCCCCCACCTTGTGTGCACATGCATGGTTGAGCAGGACTGAGCAGAGCAGGGAGGGGCTGTACTGGGCTGGGTGGGGGGGTGAGCAGAGAGTGAAGGTGAAACCAGAAACACAGAAGGCTCAGGATGGGTCTGGGTGTTCCCCTGCCCAGCTGGCCCTGGCCCTCTGTGTTTATTGAATTACCTACGCAGGGTGACGTTGCAGGCGCTTTTCTCCAGCGACACAGCGTAAAAGATAATGTGACAAGGAGGCCACGTGGGCGAGCATGGATGGGGTCGTCATTGTGACCCCTGTGACCCCTCAACCTCCACCCATGCTTAAAACCTTCCTAGAATAGTGGAGGCTGTTACAGCCACAAAGTGGGGTTCAACACCAGAATAATGCCAATGAATGAATATGGAATTGGACGTTGGAAAAAGGAGAGACCCCCTAACACTGGGACTAAGGGCTCAGAAGGTACTAGAAGTATTAAAATTGGAATTGGACGTCGGAAAAAGGAGAGACCCCCTAACACTGGGACTAAGGGCTCAGAAGGTACTAGAAGTATTAAAATTAGAACTGGACGTCGGAAAAACGAGAGACCCCCTAACACTGGGACTAAGGGCTCAGAAGGTACTAGAAGTATTAAAATTGGAATTGGACGTCGGAAAAAGGAGAGACCCCCTAACACTGGGACTAAGGGCTCAGAAGGTACTAGAAGTATTAAAATTAGAACTGGACGTCGGAAAAACGAGAGACCCCCCTAACACTGGGACTAAGGGCTCAGAAGGTACTAGAAGTATTAAAATTGGAATTGGACGTCGGAAAAAGGAGAGACCCCCCTAACACTGAGACTAAGGGCTCAGAAGGTACTAGAAGTATTAAAATTAGAACTGGATGTTGGAAAAACGAGAGACCCCCTAACACTGGGACTAAGGGCTCAGAAGGTACTAGAAGTATTAAAATTGGAATTGGACGTCGGAAAAAGGAGAGACCCCCTAACACTGGGACTAAGGGCTCAGAAGGTACTAGAAGTATTAAAATTGGAATTGGACGTCGGAAAAAGGAGAGACCCCGTAACACTGAGACTAAGGGCTCAGAAGGTACTAGAAGTATTAAAATTAGAACTGGATGTCGGAAAAAGGAGAGACCCCCCTAACACTGGGACTTAGAAGGTACTGGAAGTATTAAAATTGGAATTGGATGTCCAACAATTTCATATAAGTGTGACGGTCACAAACGTGTGACCATAAAGTGTCTAATCAAAAGTATATTAAGCACTTTCTCCTGCTTCTCTGTCAGGGGTCACGTAGCGAAGAGCCGCCATGAAATATAATATAACGCGCAAATTGGATGTTTCATAACTAGATTTCTTCACAGGAAGGACAGTGTTTTCCAGAGATACAACGTTACCGCTTCCACTTGTGAAAACCCAACCATCTTGTTAATAGCTGATGAAATCTCTTAGGGGGGAGGACAAAAAGCTTCAAGTTCCAATTCATTGAATCCCATTCTCATCTTAAAGTCTAATTCCTGATGGCAGCTGCTGGATTTATTAAAGGCAATGTCCTAATTTGTCTCAGCGGCTCATGCTCCGCTACACAGTCATTCAGGTTTTTATTTTTCCCTTCTAGCATTGTATGCTGTGATCACTTTGCTGGATCCGGGGCGTGATGACTTCATCGAGTATTAGTGTGAACTTGCTTTATTTCATATTGCAGATTCAACCAACCAAGCCTTCAATTTCCCCTCGTGTTGCCACAGAAAAGAATTTTCGTGGCCAAGAATTTTCTTTTCTTTCCAGGTCACAGCTCAGGCTTATGTCTTTTTCATTTATATTTCTCGCTCGATTCTCCCATCATTGATTACAAATTAGTTCATTTTTCGAAAATTTCCCAATCACTCAAATTCGATGGTTACACAAAAATCGGCCGTATCTGTGGCCCACTAATGGTGCCGAATTCAAAACGAAAATTCTTAGAAAGCAGCTATTCTTCACAATAAATTCAGATCGATTTGATATTTTCGATTCAAATTGGATTTGAATATTTTGAATCGATTGGAAAAATCTGACTCCGATCGAACACGGATAAACGAAACTAAAAGAAACAATTTTTGTTATGAATGAAGGAAGACAAAATGAGTAACTTAATGAATCGATCCGGAACAATTCTTTTCATTCTGAACATGTCTACCCTATTCTTTCGCTATCCAGTGGTGTATTTAGGTTTTGTGCTGCCCTAGGCAACACAAAAATTGGCGCCCCCCCCCCCCTAGAAAGAGTCTGACATTGACCAAGAACACCCCTGCCCTCCACCCGAGCCTTTCACTACCGCTGCCCCCCATACACCAGCCACCATCCCCCATGGTGAGAGAGAGAAAGACATTCACCTTTACAGCTCCAGACATCCTCAGGAACGAGAGTCGGGCTGTGCATACACCGCCATGAAACCCACAGCCTCTCTCGGAGCCCACCAGATCCCCATGCCATGTGTGTTCCTTCTTCCGTCCCTTCTTCCAATGGGCAGTGCTGCCCCCCTGAAAAATGCCGCCCTAGGCAAATGCCTTGTTTGCCTTGTGGTAAAAACACCCCTGTCGCTATCCAAAACTTTAAAAAAAAAAAACATTTATGAAATTTTTGGTGTGGTGTAGCTTGTAACAACATTGATCTGTACATTGACTATCAGTAGCCCCCATTGTACATAAATGTTTTCCATACAACGTCTTCTATTTTTACATAGCTCTGCTTCATACTAGAATTTGTGTTTGCGAAAATTCCATACAAGGTAGTAGCAGCCACATTCTCCTGGATTTGTTCTGCATTACTAATGATGTTTTACCTCTGATCTAAGTGCCTTCCACTGGTCTAATGAGTACTGGGAATGTCGCCCACTATTTATAGCCACATGGGTCACCTTCATCTAATTACCACGAAAGGTTTCAAGACAGATGTTCATTGTTTCCTAGACCACAAGGAAGATGTTAAAGACTGTGAACCAACTGTTCTAATTGATCTAATCCAATCACCAAGAGGCCATGAAGTCTGTGACTGATGCTAATTGTTGTACATAGTTAATTGTTGATTAATTGCTGTATAATATGTGAATGGCAAATGGCATTGAAAGCCCTGTCCCAGCCAAGGATGGTTGTTTCCGGTTTGACCCAGGTTGCCATTTTGAAGCATCTTGGAACCAGTTATGTTCTCTGTCCAAAACACCAACCTCACTGTCCTCTAAAGCAGAGGTCACCAACCCTCAGGCCGTGGATCGGAGCTGGCTGCATGGGGGGGGGGGGGGGGGTTGGCGGTGGGCTAGCAGGCCAACACAACCTGCACTGCCACCCTCCAGCCACCAGAGAGTGACCGTTCTGCACCACTCCTCCCTTCCCTTTCTTGGCCACGTTGGCATCACATGGAAAGGAAGAGCCTGGGCCGGGGACGGGATTGTCCTAGATCACTGCTATGGTCTATAGGAGAGAAAGAGACTACCATGTCCTGGGGGCTTCATACTGAGCTGACTTCAGGTGATTCCCCCCCCCCCAGGTGACAGGCTCTACCCCCACAGTACGTGAAGGGGTTGTCGTCCGTGAGGCCAGTCAGGGAGGTTGGGGACCGCTGCTCTAATGAATGTCCCTTCCCCTCATACACATTTTGTAAAGGAAGGACAACTGTTTTGTAATAGGACAGCCATTCCTAAACAGGGGTTTGGGACCTCCAACAATTAACAATGGTCTCAGACATAGTGACAGCATGGTGATTGGTTTATGTAAACTAGACAACCGTGGTGCCGTGGTTTGAATCCCAACCACGGCACCACCTGCCTGGAGTTTGCATGTTCTTCCTATGCCTGTGTGGGTTTTCTCTGGGTACTCCAGTTTCCTCCCACACTCCAAAGACATGCTGGTAGGCTGATTGGATCCTGTCCAGGGGCAGACTGACAGCTCATGGGGCCTCTGGGCAATAGGGGATCATGCAGCCCCTATGTCCTTGCCCACACTCAAATCACACACAAAAAAGCCTGTGGGGGGGTGCCAGGGTGTCTTGTGGGGCCCCCTGCTGGCCCTGGGCCCTCAGGTGGTGCCCAGGTTCCCCAATGGTTGGTCTGCCCCTGTTCCCATCTAAATTGACCCTAGTATGTGTATGTATGAATGTGAGTTAGGGACCTTAGATTGTACACCCCTTGAGGGTTAGGGACCTTAGATTGTACGCCCCTTGAGGGTTAGGGACCTTAGATTGTACGCCCCTTGAGGGTTAGGGACCTTAGATTGTACACCCCTTGAGGGTTAGGGACCTTAGATTGTACGCCCCTTGAGGGTTAGGGACCTTAGATTGTACGCCCCTTGAGGGTTAGGGATCTTAGATTGTACACCCCTTGAGGGTTAGGGACCTTAGATTGTACGCCCCGTGAGGGTTAGGGACCTTAGATTGTACGCCCCTTGAGGGTTAGGGACCTTAGATTGTACTGCCCTTGAGGGTTAGGGACCTTAGATTGTACGCCCCTTGAGGGTTAGGAACCTTAGATCGTACGCCCCTCGAGGGTTAGGGACCTTAGATCGTATGCCCCTTGAGGGTTAGGGACTTTAGATCGTACGCCCCTTGAGGGTTAGGGACCTTAGATCGTACACCCCTTGAGGGTTAGGGACCTTAGATCGTACGCCCCTTGAGGGTTAGGGACCTTAGATCGTACGCCCCTTGAGGGTTAGGGACCTTAGATTGTACGCCCCTTGAGGGTTAGGGACCTTAGATTGTATGCCCCTTGAGGGTTAGGGACTGATGTGAATGTACAATATATATGTAAAGTGCTGTGTAAATTGATGGTGCTATATAAGTACCTGAAATAAAATAAATAAACACCTACACTAATAAAGTTCATGGTGATTGGATGAAAGTAACTGATTTACTTGTGTGGTTATAAATACTGAGGTATGCATTTTTCGTTTTTTCGCACTTCCGCGGACGAAAAAAAAAAAAACAAGCCCAGCTGGACGTGACCATCTATACTAGCTATACCAAGATCTGGAGAAATTAAAACCCTCACAGACAAAATTCATACCGTTACAATGATTTTATTTTAATCAGCTGGGGAGCCCTCCAAAGGTGTCAGAAGACGTCCCCAGGGTACATGGACCACTGGCTGTTTTCATGTGGAATAGAGTATGAAAAGATGTCACTGGAAGGAATGAGGAGGTGGATTGCTCAGTAGTCTCTACAGAACAGTGACTATGGTAACAGATGATTAGGGTATTTGATAGGCTTCCCTGAAGAGATGTGTTTTCATGGAACGTTTGAAGCCTTCGATATTTGAGAAAAATATAAAAAAATAGAGCAAAAAAAGCATTCCAGAGTAAAGTCACAACATGAGAGAAGTATTCAGGGACATGGTACCCAAAGGGGGGGTGACAGTAGTATCAGAGTGTTTACATAGCAGCCTGTACCTGTCAATGATAGACTTCTATCCTGCTAGCTCTCGCTGCCGGTACTAATGTAGTGTGATAGAATGAAAGGGAAGGCCATAGACTGACAAACCTTTCCTATCTAAAATGCTCTTCTAACAGGACCGTTTTTTTAAAAAATGATATTTATGGAATCTGTGTTTTTACCGCCCATATATTTCATTGCTTACCATGTGTTGCCACTTCTTCTCTGGTCCTAACGGGGCATATCTGTCACCCTTGGGCCAGGAGAAACAAACAATGAGGGTATGAAACTGGACTTGGAATAGATTAGTAACTATCAGCTGTTACTAATCCGGATTCAGGCAACGCGTCTGCTAACCAGTGAGTGATGAGATCGCAGGACCCCTTCTGCAGGCTTGTGACCAGGCAACGTTTTGGAGGCTCATAGGACCCCTTCATCAGGCATGTGACCAGGCAATGTTCTGGAGTCTCGCAGGACCCTTTCATCAGGCATATGATCAGGTAACGTTTCGGAGTCTCGCAGGACCCCTTCAGCAGGCATGTGACCAGGCAACGTTTCGTAGTCTCCCAGGACCCCTTCATCAGGCATGTGACCAGGCAACGTTTCGGAGTTTCACAGGACCCCGTCATCAGGCATATGATCAGGCAACATTTCGTGGTCTCCCAGGACCCCTTCTGCAGGCATGTGACCAGGCAACGTTTCGGAGTCTCGCAGGACCCCTTCAGCAAGCATGTGACCAGGCAACGTTTCGTAGTCTCCCAGGACCCCTTCTGCAGGCATGTGACCAGGCAACGTTTCGGAGTCTCGCAGGACCCCTTCAGCAGGCATGTGACCAGGCAACGTTTTGGAGTCTCGCAGGACCCCTTCATCAGGCATGTGACCAGGCAATGTTTTGGAGTCTCGCAGGACCCCTTCAGCAGGCATGTGACCAGGCAACTTCTCTTCTTGCTTTGGTGATAACTAAAAATGTTTGTGATTCCCCTCCCTTTCTGCCTCGGTATGAGCGATCATCAGGACAAATAGAGATGCTGATCCCGGGTTCACACTGATGCAGTGCTTCACATCGCATGAGATACTCACAGGAACCGCACCACAATCATATGCGATTTCTGTGCGGTGCAATTTGAGCCATACATCTTGTATGGCTCAAACCGCACCAAAAAGTACAGGACCCTTTTTTAGTCCGCACCAAAATCAGAACGCATGGGTGTTCACATTTATGTGATCTGATTCTGCACAGCGCACCGCGTTTTGCGAACTGATTTCGGAGCGTCCTTAACTTAACCACTTCCAGTCTGGACACTTTCCCCCCCTTCCAGTCCGGACACTTTCCCCCCTTCCAGTCCGGACACTTTCACCCCCTTCCAGTCTGGACACTTTCCCCCCCTTCCAGTCTGGACACTTCCCCCCCCTTCCAGTCCGGACACTTTCACCCCCTTCCTGCCCAGGCCAATTTTCAGCTTTCAGCGCTATCACACTTTGAATGACAATTGCGCGGTCATGCAACACTGTATCCATATGAATTTTTTAGCTTTTTTTTGAGACAGATAAAGCTTTATTTTGGTGGTATTTATTCGCCACTGGGATTTTTATTTTTTTGCTATATAAATGAAAAAGTCCACAAATTTTGAAAAAAAAGTGTTTTTCTTATAAAATTTTGCAAATAAATAATCTTTCTTCATAAATATTGGCCAAAATGTATTCAGTTATCTATTTAGTAATAAAAAAAATAACCCAAATTAGTTTATAACCAAAAATTATAATTTTTCAAAATTTAGTTTTACATTTTTATTTTTTTTTTATATTATTATTTATGTTTTTTTGGGTTTTTTTTAACATAATGTCACCCTAGCAGTACGGTGTCACCATGGTGACACTGTACTACTTGTGCGGAGTGATAAAGATTTTTTTATTTTTTTACACTGATTGCTTTTACACCCATAAAGGCTGTAAAAGCAATCATTTCTCGTTCACTCTGGCTACATTCTTGCAGCCATTGAGAAATACTGTGAGAGCTGTGATTGGTCACAGCTTGTCACAAGGTACAAGGTTGTTGTGAATAGCCATGTGATCTCTGTGATCATTCACAGATTTCACACGTAGTAAGCAATGATGTCACAAGTGACATCTTGCTTACTACTCTTCATGTGATCAGTGATTGGCCAATCAGTGATCACATGATAAGGACCTCACACAGAGGTCCTGTACAGCGATGGGTGTTCAGGACACAGCGGGCACTGGCTCGTGGTTCCACGCACTCCCAGGGACCGCACACAGGCAGTTAATGCAACTCGCTTCGGCACTGCTCCCGTCCGGCCGTTTATGTACATGGGCTGGACAGGAAGTGGTTAAAATACACACCCGCAGCGGTTCGTATGAACTGGGGTGCGATTATGATGCGGTGCGGAAATCACACAGGAACCAATGCGAATTCCGCATCGCATCAGTGTGAACCCGGGCTGAATGGTAAGTTATTAGCTGCTCCTGGGTACCAGAGAATACAGAGATACGGGATTCAGCTTCTTGTTTTGATACAATGTTTCATTTTTTTTTCCTTCTTCTTGTTAATTAGAATAGATTTTTTCTCTGTGTAGATGGAAATAATAGAAGCTGTTTGCGCCGATGTTCCAAAAAGGTCATTTATCACTCGCTAGAGCTAAAAAGGATCTTTTTTTTCTTTTCTTTTCTTTTTTTTTTTTTTATATGATGAAGAAAAATAATGACTTGCAGGAAACTGGTTCGGGGGTAGAAAGAAAACTAATTTCCTGCCATTTCTGGGAAATCAATTTATCTAGTGCCGACTTTCATTCTGACGACAAGTAGAAGATATTTAGAGGGAAGTCGGACAAAGTGGAATTACTGTCTGGAGTAACTATCCTGCCAAGAATCACCGGGGAGCAGCAGGAGAAGTCACCGGTGATAAAGCCGGTCTATGGCGACGGACCATTGAAAGCGAAATCAGGATCGGGGCTGTGCTTCTGTTCATCTATACGGGGATATAAATATGTCCCAGCGGGCAATCTAGATGGAAAATCTAAAGCTGGCCCCTGGACACATTTATTATTTATTTATTTCAGGTACTTATATAGCGCCGTTAATTTACACAGCACTTTACATATATATTGTACATTCACATCAGTCCCTAACCCTCAAGGGGCGTACAATCTAAGGTCCCTAACCCTCAAGGGGCGTACAATCTAAGGTCCCTAACCCTCAAGGGGCGTACAATCTAAGGTCCCTAACCCTCAAGGGGCGTACAATCTAAGGTCCCTAACCCTCAAGGGGTGTACAATCTAAGGTCCCTAACCCTCCAGGGGCGTACAATCTAAAGTCCCTAACCCTCAAGGGGCGTACAATCTAAGGTCCCTAACCCTCAAGGGGCGTACAATCTAAGGTCCCTAACCCTCAAGGGGCGTACAATCTAAGGTCCCTAACCCTCAAGGGGCGTACAATCTAAGGTCCCTAACCCTCAAGGGGCGTACAATCTAAGGTCTCTAACCCTCAAGGGGTGTACAATCTAAGGTCCCTAACCCTCAAGGGGCGTACAATCTAAGGTCCCTAACCCTCAAGGGGCGTACAATCTAAAGTCCCTAACCCTCAAGGGGCGTACAATCTAAGGTCCCTAACTCACATTCATACATACACATACTAGGGACAATTTAGACAGGAGCCAATTCACCGACCAGCATGTCTTTGGAGTGTGGAAGGAAACCAGAGAACCCGGAGGAAACACGTTCGGGGGATAAATTAGGAGACAATCTTGTAAACCGACTCTCCCACGCTGTTATTTTTATCAGCTACAAGTATTGATGGTGTCATTTAGAAATCGGAGCTTGGACTCTGCCGACAAGTGTCGGTTCTGGCCAGCTCAGTGGATCGCTTTAACCCCTCGCCTACAGGGCACTTCTACCCCCTTCCTGCCCAGGCCAATTTTCAGCTTTCAGCGCTGTCACACTTTGAATGACAATTGTGTGGTCAAATAAATAATAAACATTTTTTATTTCAGGTACTTATATATTGCTGTCAATTTACGCTGCGCTTTACATATATATTGTACATTCACATCAGTCCCTAACCCTCAAGGGGCGTACAATCTAAGGTCCCTAACCCTCAAGGGGCGTACAATCTAAGGTCCCTAACCCTCAAGGGGCGTACAATCTAAGGTCCCTAACCCTCAAGGGGCGTACAATCTAAGGTCCCTAACCCTCAAGGGGCGTACAATCTAAGGTCCCTAACCCTCAAGGGGCGTACAATCTAAGGTCCCTAACCCTCAAGGGGCGTACAATCTAAGGTCCCTAACCCTCAAGAGGCGTACAATCTAAGGTCCCTAACTCACATTCATACATACACATACTAGGGACAATTTAGAGAGGATCCAATTCACCTACTGGCATATCTTTGGAGTGTGGAAGGAAACCGGAGTATCCGGAGGAAACTCACGCAGGCACAGGGAGAACATGCAAACTCCAGGCAGGTGGTGTCATGGTTGGGATTGGAACCAACAACCCGAGTACTGCCAGGGGGAAATGCTAACCACTTACCCACTATGCTGCCCTTAAATTTATTCCTTAACCACTTCAGCTCCAGGTTTTACCCCCTTCATGGCTCAGCCCTTTTTTTTTGCTATTCAGCACTGTGATGCTTTAACTGAGGTCATGCAATACTGTACCTGCTTGAAATTTATATCATTTTCTTTTCACACAAATAGAACTTTCTTTTGATAGTATTTGATCCCCACTGGGTTTTAAAATTTGCATTATATCAACCAAAAGGTTTTGAAAAAAAAAGGTTTCTGCTACAAAAAAAATATCCAATAAAAAAAATCACGTTTCTTCATAAATTTAGGCCAAAACGTATTCTGCTACGTCTTTGGTAAAAAAAAAAAATCCCAATAAGTCCGGGTTTACAGTGATGCGGTGCGGAATTCTCAGCGTTTTCTGTGCAAATTCCGCACCGCATCAGAATCGCACCCCGTTAATGCGAAACGCTGCGGGTGTGTATGTTAACAACACCCTGAAATCAGTCCGCAAAATGCGGTGCGATGTGAGGAATCGGATCGCATAGGTGGGACTACCTATGCGATCCGATTCTAGTGCGGACCAAAAAAAGGGTCCTGCACCTTTTTGGTGTGGGTTCGGTGCAATTAGATTCATACAAAATGTGCAGCTCCGATCGCACCGCACACAAGTCACATGTGGTTTGCACAGGAATGTGGTGCGGTTCCTGTGCGAATCACATGCGATATACCACGCCGCATATGTGTGAACCTAGCCTAAGGCTCCATTCACACCAATGCAGTTTGCTTTTTGACCGTTGTGCAGTGCTTTCTGCAGTTTGTTTTGCGTTTTTCTACAGGTGTTTTTGTAGCGTTTTGAGTTTTGTACAGCTTTTTGTTTTTGCTGGGCAGAATGAAAATGCAAAACGCAGCAAAATTGCTGCAAAAACGCATTACCATGCATTTCAGCAGTTTCTCCATTGAACTCTATTGTAGCAAAAATGCTGCTTTTTGCTTTTAAAAAAGTCCCCAACCCTTTCCAAAAACGCAGCAGCTCAAAAAAGCATAAATGTGAACATGTTAGATTCTACGCCCCCTGAGGGTTAGGGACTGATGTGAATGTACAATATATATGTAAAGTGCTGCGTAAATTGACGGCGCTATATAAGTACCTGAAATAAATAAATAAAATGTTAAATGGATTGTAGTACGTTTCTGCAAAAAGCACTAAAAAACACATTGGTGTGAACAGAGCCTAGGTGTATATTGATTGGTTTGTGTTAAAAATCTAGTAATGACAGTGATCAGTATAGTGGGACTGTCATAGTACGGAGGGCAATTTGACACTAACTGGCACTGGGTGGGGACTGACTGGCAATGACATCAGTAGTGACACTATTGCAATGATCAGTGATAATACTATACACCGTCACTGTACTAATGACATTGGTTGGGAAGGGGTTAACATCTAGAGCAGCAACGGGCAAACTACGGCCCGCGGAGCGTGGCAAACATCGGCTGTCAGGATGTGTGTAGGCGGGGCAGCGTGACGAACGTGAGGGGAGCTAGGCTCCTCTCACAGTCCGCCCTGAAGAACGGAACGGCGCGGGAACGCGGCGAGAGGAACGCGCGGAGCAAAGGTAAGTGAATTGACACAGGGGGGACTTGGCTTACTACTTGGGGGGGAATAGTACTATGGGGGATGAAATACTATATGGGGGATGAATTACTATAGGGGGGATGAATTACTATGGGGGATGAATTACTATGGGGGATGAATTACTATATGGGGGATGAAATACTATATGGGGGATGAATTAATATGGGGGATGAATTACTATATGGGGGATGAATTACTATGGGGGATGAATTACTATGGGGGATGAATTACTATATGGGGGATGAATTACTATATGGGGGATGAATTACTATGGGGGATGAATTACTATATGGGGGATGAATTACTATGGGGGATGAATTACTATATGGGGGATGAAATACTATATGGGGGATGAATTAATATGGGGGATGAATTACTATAGGGGGGATGAATTAGTATATGGGGGATGAATTACTATGGGGGATGAATTACTATATGGGGGATGAAATACTGTATGAGGGATGAATTAATATGGGGGATGAATTACTATGGGGGATAAAATACTATATGAGGGATGAATTAATATGGGGGATGAATTACTATATGGGGGATGAATTACTATGGGGGATGAATTACTATAGGGGGATGAATTACTATATGGGGGATGAATTTCTATGGGGGATTAATTACTATAGGGGGGATGAATTACTATATGGGGGATGAATTACTATATGGGGGATGAATTACTATGGGGGATGAATTACTATATGGGGGATGAATTACTATGGGGGATTAATTACTATAGGGGGGGTGAATTACTATAGGGGGGATGAAATACTATATGGGGGATGAATTAATATGGGGGATGAATTACTATATGGGGGATGAATTACTATAGGGGGGATGAATTACTATGGGGGATGAATTACTATAGGGGGGATGAATTGCTATATGGGGGATGAATTACTATATGGGGGATGAATTACTATAGGGGGGGTGAATTACTATGGGGGATGAATTACTATATGGGGGATGAATTACTATATGGGGGATGAATTACTATGGGGGATGAATTACTATATGGGGGATGAATTACTATGGGGGATGAATTACTATGGGGGATGAATTACTATATGGGGGATGAATTACTATGGGGGATGAATTACTATGGGGGATGAATTACTATATGGGGGATGAATTACTATGGGGGATGAATTACTATATGGGGGATGAATTACTATAGGGGGGATGAATTACTATATGGGGGATGAATTACTATGGGGGATGAATTACTATATGGGGGATGAATTACTATAGGGGGGATGAATTACTATATGGGGGATGAATTACTATGGGGGATGAATTACTATATGGGGGGTGAATTACTATGGGGGATGAATTACTATATGGGGGATGAATTACTATGGGGGATGAATTACTATACGGGGGATGAATTACTATGGGGGATGAATTACTATATGGGGGATGAATTACTATGGGGTATGAATTACTATATGGGGGATGAATTACTATATGGGGGATGAATTACTATATGGGGGATGAATTACTATGGGGGATGAATTACTATGGGGGATGAATTACTATAGGGGGGATGAATTACTATATGGGGGATGAATTACTATATGGGGGATGAATTACTATGGGGGATGAATTACTATATGGGGGATGAATTACTATGGGGGATGAATTACTATATGGGGGATGAATTACTATGGGGGATGAATTACTATGCTTACTATGGGGAAATATTACTATACTTACTATGGATGACACATACACATCATTCATCTACTCTTGGTCCGGCCCCCGGGTCCAATATATGAACCCATTGCGGCCCTCAAGTCAAAAAGTTTGCCCACCCCTGATCTAGAGGCAATCAAAGAGTTAACTGTGTGCCTAACAAGTGTGATGTGTGTCGCTTTTACTAAAAAATATTTTTGTCTTTCCTCTCTGCTTTGCAGGGAAAAAAACAAGCACATCACTACTGTCCATTCACAGCCCTGTGTTGTTTACTAACACAGAGCTTTGAACTGTCATTCGCTAAGATGATCAGCAGGTCCCGGCCATAAATCATTGACTGGGATCTGCTGATCGGCTTGTGCTGTAGCGAATGACAGCACAGAAGGGGTGGCATGCCCCCTACCCAGAAATCAGGGCTGCTGTTAGAAACCACGGGGCCCCATACAGTCAACCTGACAGGGCCCAGCCTCATAAAATAATACAGTTAACTAGGCTTCAGCTGTGAATGAACACAGTGAGTGATCGGTACCGATCGTTCATTGTGTTCATTCAGGAACAAAAGGGGCTGGTAAATGTGTAATATTTAAAGGGCCCTTTCCCCCACTCTCTATCTGTAAGAATCCTATTGTGTGCTCGCAGCTGCAGGAGGGAAGGAGAGGAGGGAAGCCTGGGCAGCAGGGGGAAAGGAACAGAAATGATGATGGGTGCGGTAGGGGGGAATTACTGGAACCAATCCCCTATATGGCTCTTCTCTGCAGCAGCTGAAAGCCAGCGGGAGGGAGAGGAGAAGAAGTCAGCTTTCAGCTGCTGCAGGGAAAGCCATACAGGGGATTGGTTCCAGTAACTGCCCTCCCACACCACCACCAATCACCTCCCTGCCCACAGCCAATTCACCCTGCTGGCCTGGACCCCATACAGGAGGGCTGTTGGTACCCCCTTTTCCTTGGTCCTGCCAGGAATGTATAGGGGGGGGGCTCGTTGACGCAGTAAATCTGCGGTAGTCGGTCCTGGACCAGTTAACATAAACCTCAGACATGAAATCTGAACAAAGCACATCCCTCTATAGTGTGTACTTGTCTCAGTCCAGAGCACTAAGTGTCACTTCTGTCTGCTGCCTCCTACCTCTGCTATCAGCATGAATCACTTCTGACAAGTTTTCCTGACACCAAGAGAAAAATGGTGCCGATCCGTCCTCTGACAATTGCTGGCTATCGGCTGTACTTTCCTCATGCCGTGACAGCATGGAAAGTGCAGCCGATAACCGGCAACTACATTTACTGGTGATCTGCGGTGTCATTGGACACGGCTGATCACGTGGTAAAAGGCCGCTGTGATTGGCCTTTTACCACGTCACATGATCAGCTGTGTCCGTAGGAGGGCGCGTTCTGGGAGGACATCATATGACGCCCTCCCAGGATTGGACAACCTGTCATTCGGCTATAGTGCGGTTGGCAACTGGTTAAATGCAAAACGTTGCGTTTTTGGTTCTACGGACTTCAATGGAGATGCTGCAGAAAAGCATGTCGTGCGTTTTTTATGCGTTTTAATCTGCCTAGCAACAAGAGAAAAAAACGCAAAATACATCAAAAAAAGCAAAACGCGCCACAAAACGCAATGCAGAGACAGATCAGACGCAAAGTGGTGTGATCCTGGCCTTAGTCCTGCTTCAATGAGGACCACCATGACCCCCTCATTTATTACACGGATTGTCGGTCAGAGACACGGAGACGAGACGTGAAAGGTGATTGTGCGTTCTGTTCCTCCAAAGATAAAAAAGAAAAATATATTATGGATCAATAAAAACCTCAATCCTGCGACTTGTCAGCGAGAGAAAAAGACGGAAACGGCTGATCTGTGCCGGTGATGTGTCGTGGACTAGCCCCGGAGTCGCAGAGAGCGCGCTCAGACAGCGGCGGCAAAGTGTTCCGAGAAGAAAAGACACGAATGAGATGGGATTATTAAATAAGTCGAGACGACCCCATGGATTTCCATAGCAACAGTCATTGTCTAGGAAGTCGCACGGCGGATCAGCGCCTGCGTTGCCACCCAAAGAGAGCCGGTTCTCTTCTCTACTGAGAGCCGCCTGACCTTCTACAATACAAACCTCTCCCAGAGAGAAAAGAAACCTCCCTGAGGTCACAATGACAGTCAGCAAATGTATGATCGCATCTTAATCAGATCCTATGTCTTCAATGCAAAATCACCTCCCATTGACTTCACTTCAAAATCGCATCCCATGACTTCAATGCAAAATCACATCCCATTGACTTCAATTCAAAATCGCATCGCATGACTTCAATGCAAAATCACATCCCATTCACTTCAATTCAAAATCGCATCGCATGACTTCAATGTAAAATCACATCCCATTGACTTCAATGCAAAATCTCGTCCCCATTGACCTCGGTGTAAAATTGCATCCCATGACTTCAATGCAAAATCGCACCTCATTGACTTCAGTGCAAGTTAATCAGATCAGGGTGTTTGCTATACATACCGTGCGTTTTATGTACTTGTTTGTCTTTTGTAACCGCTTGAAGACCAAGCATATTCTGGCACGTTTAAGCCCAGTTTCACACTGATGCGGTGCCCATTGACTCAATGCAAAATCGCATCCCATCGACTTCAATGCAAAATCCCAGCGACTTCAATGTAAAATCGCATCCTATTGATTTCAATGCAAAATCACATTCCCATTGACTTCAATGCAAAATCTCATCCCACTGACTTCAATGCAAAATCGCATCCCATGGCTTCAATGCAAAATTGCATCCCATGATGTCAATGCAAAATCTCGTCCCCATTGACTTCAGTGCAAAATTGCATCCCATGACTTCAATGCAAAATCGCATCCCATGACTTCAATGCAAAATCACATCCCATTGACTTCAATGCAAAATTTTGTCCCCTTTGACCTCGGTGCAAAATTGCATCCCATGACTTCAATGCAAAATCGCGCCCCATTGACTTCAATGCAAAATCCATGTCCCATTGACGTCAGTGCAAAAACGCCTCTGTTTAAGTTAATCAGATCAGCGTTTTTGCTATACACGCCGTGTGTTTTATGTACTTGTTGTCTGCCTTTTGTAACCGCTTGAAGACCAAGCATTTTCTGGCACGTTTTGCTTACAAGTTTAAGCCAGGTTCACACTGATGCAGTGCGTATTGACTTAATGCAAAATCGCATCCCATGACTTCACTTCAAAATACCATCCCATTGACTTCAATGCAAAATCGCATCCCATGACTTCAATACAAAATCAGATCCCATTGACTTCAATGCAAAATCTCGTCCCCATTAACCTCGGTGCAAAATTGCATCCCATGACTTCAATGCAAAGTCGCGCCGCATTGACTTCAATGCAAAATCTGTGTCCCGTTGACTTCAGTGCAAAAACGCCTCTGTTTAAGTTAATCAGATCAGCGTTTTTTCCTATACACGCCATGCATTTTATGTACTTGTTTGCCTTTTTTAACCTCTTGAAGACCAAGCCTTTTGCTTACAAGTTTAAGCCCGGGTTCACACTGATGTGGTGCCCATTGACTTAATGCAAAATCGCATCCTATGACTTCAATGCAAAATCGCGCCCCATTGACTTCAATGCAAAATCACATCCCATTGACTTCAATGCAAAATCTCGTCCCCATTAACTTCAATGCAAAATCACATCCCATGACTTCAATGCAAAATCGCATCCCATGACCTCAATGCAAAATCATGCCCTACTGACTTCAATGCAAAATCGCGAGGGTGAGGGAAATCTTCTGGAGGGCGAGGGTGGGGGGGAATTCTCTGGAGGGCGAGGGTGGGGGGGAATTCTCTGGAGGGCAAGGGTGAGGGAAATCCTCTTGAGGGCAAGGGTGGGAGAAATCCTCTAGAGGGCGAGGGTGGGAGAAATCCTTTGGAAGGAGAGAGTGGGGGGGAATTCTCTGGAGGGCGAGGGAAATCCTCTGGAGGGCGAGGGCGGGGGAAATCCTCTGGAGGGCAAGGGTGATGGAAATGCTCTGGAGGGCGAGGGTGAGGGAAATCCTCTGGAGGACAAGGGTGGGGGGGAATCCTCTGGAGGGCAAGGGTGAGGGAAATCCTCTGGAGGGCGAGGGTGAGGGAAATCCTCTGGAGGGCGATGGTGGGGGTGAATCCTCTGGAGGGCGAGGGTGAGGGAAATCCTCTGGAAGGTGAGGGTGGGGGAAATCCTCTGGAGGGCGAGGGTGAGGGAAATCCTCTGGAAGGTGAGGGTGGGGGAAATCCTCTGGAGGGTGAGGGTGAGGGAAATCCTGTGGAGGGCAAGGGGGGGGGGATCCTCTGGAGGGCGAGGGTGAGGGAAATCCTCTGGAAGGTGAGGGTGGGGGAAATCCTCTGGAGGGCGAGGGTGAGGGAAATCCTCTGGAAGGTGAGGGTGGGGGAAATCCTCTGGAGGGCGAGGGTGAGGGAAATCCTCTGGAAGGTGAGGGTGGGGGAAATTCTCTGAAGGGCGAGGGTGAGGGCAATCCTCTGGAGGGCGAGGGTGGGGGGGAATCCTCTGGATGGCAAGGGTGAGGGAAATCCTCTTAAAGGTGAGGGTGGGGGAAATCCTCTGGAGGGCGAGGGTGAGGGAAATCCTCTGGAGGGCGAGGGTGGGGAGGAATCCTCTGGAGGGCGAGGATGGGGGGGAATCCTCTGGAGGGCGAGGATGGGGGGAAATCCTCTGGAGGGCGAGTGGTTAAAGTACCACACATCCAGAATAATCTCATGAATATTAAATGTTGCTTTTGTTCTTCTTGTTCCCATTGCAGGCAATCAGCCTTCTCCATTGACCTCTGTAGAAGGCTTCAACACGGTGAAGAAGAGGTGGGAGGTTTTGCCATCTATGCCAACCGGGAGATGTTCCTGCTCGAGTCTTCAGTCCAGCAACATGCTGTTTGTGATTGGCGGTGTGGCACAGGGACCCAGCAGTGCTGTGGAAGCTCTTTGTGTCTTGGAGGAAGCTTGAAAAAAAAAAAAAAAGAACCTTTTTATTGACGAAGCCAACGTTGTTGGCGGTGGTAAAAGTGCCTGAACATCTCCGGTTATGTGAAAACACAAGTCCAAAATCGATGGATCGCTACGGCTATCTGCAGCACTACAGAGTTACAGCTTAAAATAGAAGGCAGCTGGAGTGGATGGCAGCGGGATGTCCACCAAGACGGAAGATGTTTGTTTGCAGAACAATGGACAGAAACACTACCTGGTCCAGTGCTGAAGACCAACAGTAGATTTTAGCCTAGTTAGAAACCGAAGAGTTGTTGTAGCTGTGTAACGAAAAATATCCAAAAAGACTTACTAATGTGGAAGGTTATACAAACGTGTCTGTTACCAAAAAAAAAAAAAAAAAAGGTAGTTGAAAGTAATATATACTAGAATGGTTGACAATCGAAGACTTTTATTTAAACAAAATGGCCATTTTACTTAAAGCCTAGGAGGACCTTTCCATCAAGGTTGGGTCTGTGTTGGGTTGGGTCTATGTTGGGTTGGGTCTCTGGCTCTAAAAGCCAGAAAAGAAGTAAGTCCAGAATAATGGCGGACTTGCCCATACAGGCCAGTCATCTTGAATCTCTACATCTCTGGGACAACAAAACAAGGAATTAGGATTGGTCGCTGTGGGCAAATTCCCCACTTCTGCGGGTAACAGTCTCAGATACTGAAAGTGTTGCCTTTTTGAAGAGTCTAGATTATTTTTGTTGTTCTTTTTTATATAGTCATGCATTGGAAGTATCAAGTTTTTGTCGAAGTCATGTTTATGGAATTTTCCCAGTGCAGACACGGCATTCCATAGACGCAGGCTTTTTCTTACACAGAGTTGTATCTACAATTCCTCAGGTGGTCGGCTGGAAATATCATTACTAGCAGGTTATACTAACAGTAGACTAACAGAGCCTCCAAGACATATAGTAATGGGACAAATAATACACTCAGGGGTGGATTTACTAAAGGCAAATAGACTGTGCACTTTGCTCGAGATCAGGGGTATCAAACTCATTGCAGGCCACATCAGCATTATGGTTGCCCTCAAAGGGATGGTTATAGCTGTAAATCTTGATGTCCAACCCCCCCCCCCCCCCTTATATCAGATGTCAAGAGCTCCCCCACCATCAGCACTCCCTGGCTGCCACTGCTAGAGAGGTGTGAGGGCCACATGAAATGGCCAGGTGGGTAAGTGAGGGGGGACTTTGCTGACTTCTATCATCCAATCATGTGCAAGCATAAGTGCTGTTTTTATTTTCCTTGCACGTGATTGGGTATTCTTTGCAAAATGAAGCTTCGCCTCATTTACTAAGCTCTGGAGCAATTGCACTTGCAAAGTGGACAGTCTATGTGCCTTTAGTAAATAAATCCCACCATTTACAGAATTGATCAGTTTCCTAGCTTGCTTTAGAATATCAGATTTGTCAAAATCGTGGGGTTCAGCCTTTACGTTGAAAAGCTCAGTAGAGGTATGTTTTGGATAACACCGATCAAATGTGTACATGACAAAAGAGCTTTTTTTTTATTCTGTTTTCTCGTTTTTCAACACACACAGGTTGTCTTAAACAAATCATTCCATGTATAAAATTCATTATATAAAGCAAACCTATAAAGACTGGAGTCTGGAGATTTTTTTGTGAGTTGACAGCTGGTAAGATGTGATTTGGCATTTAGGCAGCTGGGTGTCTATAGAGAGCTGTTGTTCCCGTAAAGTTATCTATATTTATTTACTTTTTTCATTTATATTGTACAAACTTGTGCAGTATCGGCGGAGGACGGGGAATCTTTGGCCTATGACATTAATACAACCAACTAGAGAAAAGTGTTCCATGCAAAGAGTGCCATGATGCGTCATTTGTAGACATGGTGAAAGGTAAGTGTTCCTATAGAAAAGGGATCTCCAAAATATTTAGCGCAAGGGCTGCATTGTACATTTTATAATTAATTGTGGGCTGAAAACATCCCCATGAGGGTTCCCCTTACATGCAGAGTCCCAGCTTAAATCAAAGTCCAGAGCAATGTTCCAAACGCATATGTTCCTGAAAGAAGTTGCTGAAAAGTGGTGGGTTCTACAGTGACCACAGGCTGGGGACCGGAACAACTCAGATCAAGGGCTATGTGGGCAGGATTCTACAGTGACCACAGGCTGGGGACCAGAACAACTCAGATCAAGGGGTATGTGGGCAGCACAGTGGCTAAACGGTTAGCACTTCCGCCTGGCAGTACTAAGGTTGTTGGTTCAAATCCCAACCACTGCACCACCTGCCTGGAGTTTGCATGTTCTCCCTGTGCTTGTGTGGGTTTCCTCCGGGTACTCCAGTTTCCCCTCACACTCCAAAGACATGCTGGTAGGTTAATTGGCTCCTTTCTAGATTGTCCCTAGTATGTGTATGTATGAATGTGAGTTAGGGACCTTAGATTATACGCCCCTTGAGGGTTAGGGACCTTAGATTGTACGCCCCTTGAGGGTTAGGGACCTTAGATTGTACACCCCTTGAGGGTTATGGACCTTAGATTGTACACCTGTTGACAGTTAGGGACTGATGTGAATGTACAATATATATGTAAAGCGCTGTGTAAATTAATGGCGCTATATAAAGTAGCTGTAATAAATAAATATGTCACTGGCACACCAGGAAACTCAACAACAGGGTCTAACACTTTACTGAACAATCACATCACAGCAAAGGATAGCAATGTTTTGAAGTCACACAAGACCCAAACACAGGGGTGTATTTACCACAAGGCAAAGAAGGCATTTGCCTAGGGCAATATTTTTCAGGGGGGCAGCACATCCTCCCCAAAAGAAGGGATGGAAGAAGGGACACACGCGGCATGGGAACCAGGTGGGATCCGAGAGAGGCTGCGGGCTGCTTGATGGTGTATGTAGAACCTGACTCTCGTGCCCAGGGATGTCCGGAGCTGTGAAGATGGGTGTCTTTCTCTCCATTGTGGGGAAGGGGGGTAGTGGAAGGTTATCCCAGGTGGGGGGCAGGGGTGTTGTTGGTCAATGTCGGGCTCTCTCCGCGGGAGGAGGAAAGGGGGGTGGTGTTGGTCGGTGTCCGTGGGGGCAGCACAAAACCTATCTACACCACTGCCCCTACATCAGGCATACCTGATGAAGAGGTCCTGTATGGCTCCAAAACATCTCTATCCTTTGCGTCATGTGATTGTTCAGCCCTTTTGTAGAGTTTCCTGGTGGACTAATGTTCCTCAAGGTGAGCATGATAGGAGGTGGCAAGGGAGCTAGAGAGCAAGAGGTCTTGGGAGGAGCAGAGAGGTCAATTTGGATGATATCTGCAGATGAGGTTGGTTATGTAGCTGAGGGCAGTGTTGTGGATGGCTTTCTATGTTGTGGTTAGTATTTTGAATTTTTATACGTTGGACTAGCGGAAGCCAATGGAGGGATTGGCAGAGAGGAGCAGACTGACAACTCATGGGGCCCCCGGGCAATAGGGGATCATGGGGCCCCTGTGTCCTTGCCCAAGCTCAAAAAAGCCTATGAAAAAGGTACCAGGGGCATCTCATGGGGCCCCCTACTGACCCCGGGCCCTCCTTTGTGTCATGTGATTGTTCAGCCCTTTTGTAGAGTTTCCTGGTGGACTAATGTTCCTCAAGGTGAGCATGATAGGAGGTGGCAAGGGAGCTAGAGAGCAAGAGGTCTTGGGAGGAGCAGAGAGATCAATTTGGATGATATCTGCAGATGAGGTTGGTTATGTAGCTGAGGGCAGTGTTGTGGATGGCTTTCTATGTTGTGGTTAGTATTTTGAATTTTTATATGTTGGACTAGCGGAAGCCAATGGAGGGATTGGCAGAGAGGGGCAGACTGACAACTCATGGGGCCCCCAGGCAATAGGGGATCATGGGGCCCCTGTGTCCTTGCCCAAACTCAAAAAAGCCTATGAAAAAGGTACCAGGGGCATCTCATGGGGCCCCCTACTGACCCCAGTGCCCGAGTTTCCAAATGGTCAGTCCGCCCCTGGTAAGGTGTATAAGCCTGGCAGCAGCATTCATAATAGACTGAATAGCATGTGTAGGGGTAAGCCAGTGAGGAGGGAGTTGCAGTAATCAAGGCGGAATATAACCAAGGCATGAATATATTTGTGGTGTCATTAGTCTGGAAGGGGTGGATTCTTGCAATATTGCGAAGGTTGAGGCAGCAGGATTTAGCCAGTGATTGGATAGGGGGGCTGAAGGAGAGGTCAGATTCTAGGATTACACTTAGCACCCTGGCATGTGTGGATCGACCAGTAGATGTGTTGTTGGTCTGAATGATTGGGGGATCATGGCGTAGGAAATATTACAAGCTCAGATTTGGAAAGACTGAGTTTGAGGAAGTGGTGTGACATCTATACTGATATGTCTCTCAGTAAATTTGTGATACATGAGGAGATCAAGAGAGGTGAGCTGGGGAGTAGAGAGATCTGGGTGTCATTTGCATAGAAACGATATTGGAAGCCATGGGAGATACACAAATGGGAAATGGGATAAGATAACAGGAAATTTAGGGAGATGGACAGAGAAGAAGGGGATCCCGTTTAGGCTAACACAGAACAATTGTCACTGAATCTTTCACCCCAGGGCTTCTTGTCTAGTCTTGAGACAAACCCTAAGTTTGGTCCCAGCAAATCTCATCACTGATCCATAGTTAAAGATATACTATATTGCCAAAAGTATTGGTCGGCCTGCCTGTCCACGCACATGAACTTTAATGACATCTACGCTTTAGTCCGTAGGGTTCAATATTGAGTTGGCCCCGCCCTTTGCAGCTATAACAGCTTCACCTCTTCTGGGAAAGCCGTCCACAAGGTTTAGGAGGGTGTCTATGGGAATGTTTGACCATTCTTCCAGAAGCATTTTTGTGAGGTCAGACACTGGTATGGGATGAGAAGGCCTGGCTCGCAGTCTCCGCTCTAATTCATCCCAAAGGTGTTCTATGGGGTTGAGGTCAGTACTCTGTGCAGGCCAGTCAAGTTCCTCCACCCCAAACTGGCTCCTCCATGTCTTTATGGACCTTGCTTTGTGCACTGGTGTGCAGTCATGTTGGAACAGGAAGGGGCCATCCCCAAACTCTTCCCACAAAGTTGGGAGCATGAAATTGTCCAAAATGTCTTGGTATGCTGACGCCTTAAGAATTCCCTTCACTGGAACTAGGGGGCCAAGCCCAACCCCTGAAAAACAACCCCACACCATAATCCCCCCCCCCTCCACCAAACTTAACACTTGGCACAATGCAGACAAGCAAGTACCGTTCTCTTGGCAACCGTCAAACCCAAACAGAGAAGCGTCTCCACTGCTTTAGGGTCCAGTGGTGCATTACAACATTGCATCCGGCGCTTTGCATTGCACTTGGTGATGTAAGGCTTGGATGCAGCTGCTCGGCCATGGAAACCCATTCCATGAAGCTCTCTACGCACTGTTGTTGTACTAATCTGTAGGCCACACCAAGTTTGGAGGTCTTTAGCTATTGACTCTGCAGACAGTTGGCGCTGACCCCGCCCTGTCATGTGACGTGGCCTACCACTTGGTGGCTGAGTTGCTGTTGTTCCCAGTTGCTTCCACTTTGTTATAATCCCACTAACAGTTGAGCGTGGAATATTCCAAGTCTTACCAGAACCTCCAGATTTTCACCCAAATTTCTGGGAATAAATAAATCAATTTTGATCATTCCTGATTGCCACTTATAAACAAATTAAAGGGCTCATTAGAAGTGAAAGGTGATAATCATGTAAATGTTGCAACTGTTCCTTACATTTAAAAATTAAAGTGGTCCTAATTTACATCCAAGTTGTCAGACATTTCAAGTGACCAAAAAAAAAAATTTTTTTTTGCTGAAAGATTGCACAAGTAAAGCATTAATATTTCATATTTTGTGGGTGGAAGAAGAGGAGAGTTCTTCAGAAATAATACATGACTGGAGAGAGTTAATGAGCCCACAAAAAGTAACCTTATACAGTGCTGCAATTTTTATGTGCATTTTCATCTCCTGTGGAGATATTGGCAGTAAAGGTTATTTTTGAATATCCCTGTGGGTTAGGCATGCTAAAGCAATTCTGTTTTTTCACAGTCAGAGTGAAAATAGCAGCAGCTTGGAGTGTTGGAACTAGTGCTGTGCAAAGTGGCACCCATGTCCTGTCTCATTGCTGGGTCTCATCTGTGGAACATTCCATGTCTAATCGACTGGAATACCCATCACATTCTGCCACCGCAAATCAGGCATCTGCACGTCACCCGGTCAGAGCACAGCCGGCGGCCATGCTGTAAATTTTGCTGCATAGCGTGCTAAAAAAAATAATCCGAATTGTCATCTAGGATGGCTAATTTGGCAGATTTGGTCGATACAAAGATCTACTTACTGGTGTCATGTCAGTATTACATGGAGATGTTTCATAGACTTGTATGAGTGGAATAGATATAAAATAAAGGCCTGATCTTGAGGGGAGACATTTGTCAGTGCTCAGTTGACTTCCTGTCAATTTTTCCATTGAAAGGTGCTGCAGCTGGGCTACAAAGTTCTTCACTGCTCTTCACCTCAATTTACAATTATTTCAAGATATGTACAGTATGTTCTGTTTGTATGATTACATACAGTACTAGTCTTCCTTTCCTTTCTCCCTTCCTTTCCTCTTCCCTTTCTTTCTTTTCCTTCCTTTCCCTTCCTTCCTTTCCCATCCTTCCCCTTCCTTCCTTTCTTTCCCTTCCTTCCTTCCTTTTCCTTCCTTCCTGCCATCCTTCCTTCCTTTCCATTCCTTCCTTTCTTTTCATTCATTTCCCTTCCTTCCTTCCTCCCTTCCTTCCTTCCTTCCTTCCTTCCTTCCTTCCTTCCTTCCTTCCTTCCTTCCTTCCTTCCTTTCTTTTCATTCCTTTCCCTTCCTTCCTTCCTTTCCCTTCCTTCCTTCCTTCCTTCCTTCCTTTCTTTTCCTTCCTTCCTTCCTTTCCCTTCCTTCTTTCCTTCCTTCCTTTATTTTCCTTCCTTTCCCTTCCTTCCTTTCTTTTCCTTCCTTCCTTTATCCTTCCACCCCTCCTTCCTTTCCCTTCTTTCCTTTTTTTTCATTCCTTTCCCTTCTTTCCTTTCTTTTACTTCCTTCTTTCCTTTCCCTTCCTTCCTTTATTTTCCTTCCTTCCTTCCTTCTTTTTTTCCTTCCTTCCTTCCTTCCTTCCTTCCTTCCATTCCTTCCTTTCTTTCCCTTCCTTCCTTCCTTCCTTCCTTCCTTCCATCCTTCCTTTCCCTTTCTTCCCTCTTTACTTTTCCTTCCTTCCTTTCCCTTCCTTCCTTTCTATTTCTTCCTTCCACCTTTATTTTCCTTCCTTCCTTCCTTCCTTCCTTCCTTCCTTCCTTCCTTCCTTCCTTCCTTCCTTCCTTTCCCTTCCTTCCTTTTCCTTCCTTTCCTATTCTTTCTTTCTCTTCCCTTCCTTCCTTTTCCATCCATTGTTTCCCTTCCCTTCCTTCTTTCCTTCCTTCCTTCCTTCCTTCTTTCCTTCCTTCTTTTCTTTTCCTTTCCCTTCCTTCCTTCTTTCCTTCCTTTCCTTTCCTTTTTCCTTCCCTCCTTTCCTCCTTCCTTCCTTTCCACCTTCCTTCCTTTCCTTTCCTCCTTCCTTCCTTTCCTTTCCTCCTTCTTTCCTTTTCTCTTTTTTTCTTTCTCTTTCTTCCATCTTTCCTTCCCTCGGTTCTTCCTTCCTTTCCCTACCTTCCTGCCAAGCAATACCAATTCTAGTGAATAGGGTGTCACAGCAACTGCAAGCCCAAGGTTTACCTTTCAATACAGTATTTTAACAGAAAATAGATTTTCTGGTTTAAGAAAAAAACAGGCATTCAGGAGGTGACAATACTGCCTATCAGAGGGATGGAGGAGAGTAAAACAGGCCCTTAAAGAGGTAAAAACTGGGCGACTTCCTAGATTTTAGGGTGAGTTGACCTGCTTGATGTACATGATTAAATATTTTAACTTTTGAGAGCCCTGGCAATAGCTTTTTGGAACAATCTTGTCTTTTACATCCGGCCGTTTAAGTTCAGTGGTTTTCAGTATGAGATCAATACATATGTTGGGTTAAATAATGAATATAGCGAGCGCTCAGAAAAACCAGCTGCTGGAACACTTCAAGGGATCACTAAACCTCATAGTAGAGACATTATATATATATAGTGCAGCGCTGAAAATATAATAAAATAAGAAAATAAGAAATATAAAATATATGAAAGTCTTTCTCATGACAATAAAGTCAAAAATGTGCAGGTCTTCTCCTCATTAGGTGACTGGAAAATAACAAGATTGCGCACTCACCGACCGCACATTTAAAATGCGCCTGTGTATGATATATTCCAAAAGACCAGCCAGGTATACAGCTCCAGACACCACACGAATCCTCCCTCTTCCACACTCTCATCCGCCTTGGGTGTAGCAATATCTCCAGATCCAAAGGTAGAAAGACAGAGATCCCCCTTTTTTGGTTCCAGACACCCCAAGAATGGAAGATGTATATCTGCACCCTCCAACAGGAGAGTCAAAGAAAAAGGGGAACGCCAATAGTGTGGTACTATCAAAACTTTATTGGAGCAATAATGCCTGGGTCATATGCACACACATATCCATACACCATAAGCCAATAACGGACAGGTAGGTATGAAAAGAAAATAGTACTAACCCGGCAATGGCATAAAAACAAAGACCACTAGACCTCCTCTTGGTCTCAGTGGTCTGGAAGTCACACTTGCTACTTGGCTCCTCCTGAGGCCTTTCGTGCAAAAAGCACTTCTTCAGAGGATGGACGCCACTAGCAGTGTGACAGCCAGACTTCCATTTAAAAGCCGTTCGCGCATGCGCGAAAATCCCGCTCTATCGTAAAAAGCGGTACTGCGCATGCGCGAATAGCGGCCATATTGCCGTGGATCGCGGCTGTGCAGTATCAAACTGCGCATGCGCCACCCGATCGCCGCCATATTGCCATGGATCATAGGCAGCAAGGAATAGCTGCTGCTGAAGATTGACAAATTAAAGAAACAAGTAAGCAACCCCATACTCAGGTGCTCTTTTATCCTGAAGATGGATACGGATGCCTTCCCACCCTTAAGGAAACATTAGAAAGGCCCAACCTGGAGTCATTAATTCAAGTGGGATATACATATATAGGGGAGTGCAGAAAATAAGTGCACAAAATAAGTGCACAAAATAAGTGCCACAAACGCCCTCTCAAAAATCACTAACTCCATGGCATAGGGGCTTATATGTCATCATATAAAGATGGAAATGATGATAAACTAAACTCTAAAATTATTATGTACTTATAAAACTTCTAAACGCCCCAAAATCATTCAGTATTGCGATCACATTCTGAAGGGGCTTAATTGATAATAGTCAAATAATGCGCAAAGGTTGAGTGGTTCAATATTAACCTAATCTCACCAATTCCGACTTTCCATATAGTTCAGAGCCATAACTCAAAACCTTGAATGGGGCTATTGAACAATCATAAAAATCCACATATAGAACGAACTAAAATAAACCAATAAAATACGATAAAAACTCAGCGCTATACTACGTTACAAAGTCTTCATGTCCTAGCTATTGGCAATGAAACAGTTTATGTCTACCTCCACATTGTGTCCATGAGGGTAAAGGGTACGCAATTCGTAGACCCAACGGGTCTCGGCCTGCGAGACTGTTCTGGTCTTGTGAAGTCCCCTCCAATGTGGTGATACCATTTCTATACCCACAAACCTTAAAAAAGTAGGGTCACTATTATGGAACCGTCTAAAGTGATTAGATAGCGAATGGTCCCTATAACCTTTTCTAATGTTGGCTACATGTTCCCGTAGACGGTCCCTTAGGCGTCTAGTTGTCCGCCCCACATACTGCTTATTGCAGTTGTCCCTGCAATAAGCAGTATGTGGGGCGGACAACTAGACGCCTAAGGGACCGTCTACGGGAACATGTAGCCAACATTAGAAAAGGTTATAGGGACCATTCGCTATCTAATCACTTTAGACGGTTCCATAATAGTGACCCTACTTTTTTAAGGTTTGTGGGTATAGAAATGGTATCACCACATTGGAGGGGACTTCACAAGACCAGAACAGTCTCGCAGGCCGAGACCCGTTGGGTCTACGAATTGCGTACCCTTTACCCTCATGGACACAATGTGGAGGTAGACATAAACTGTTTCATTGCCAATAGCTAGGACATGAAGACTTTGTAACGTAGTATAGCGCTGAGTTTTTATCGTATTTTATTGGTTTATTTTAGTTCGTTCTATATGTGGATTTTTATGATTGTTCAATAGCCCCATTCAAGGTTTTGAGTTATGGCTCTGAACTATATGGAAAGTCGGAATTGGTGAGATTAGGTTAATATTGAACCACTCAACCTTTGCGCATTATTTGACTATTATCAATTAAGCCCCTTCAGAATGTGATCGCAATACTGAATGATTTTGGGGCGTTTAGAAGTTTTATAAGTACATAATAATTTTAGAGTTTAGTTTATCATCATTTCCATCTTTATATGATGACATATAAGCCCCTATGCCATGGAGTTAGTGATTTTTGAGAGGGCGTTTGTGGCACTTATTTTGTGCACTTATTTTGTGCACTTATTTTCTGCACTCCCCTATATATGTATATCCCACTTGAATTAATGACTCCAGGTTGGGCCTTTCTAATGTTTCCTTAAGGGTGGGAAGGCATCCGTATCCATCTTCAGGATAAAAGAGCACCTGAGTATGGGGTTGCTTACTTGTTTCTTTAATTTGTCAATCTTCAGCAGCAGCTATTCCTTGCTGCCTATGATCCATGGCAATATGGCGGCGATCGGGTGGCGCATGCGCAGTTTGATACTGCACAGCCGCGATCCACGGCAATATGGCCGCTATTCGCGCATGCGCAGTACCGCTTTTTACGATAGAGCGGGATTTTCGCGCATGCGCGAACGGCTTTTAAATGGAAGTCTGGCTGTCACACTGCTAGTGGCGTCCATCCTCTGAAGAAGTGCTTTTTGCACGAAAGGCCTCAGGAGGAGCCAAGTAGCAAGTGTGACTTCCAGACCACTGAGACCAAGAGGAGGTCTAGTAGTCTTTGTTTTTATGCCATTGCCGGGTTAGTACTATTTTCTTTTCATACCTACCTGTCCGTTATTGGCTTATGGTGTATGGATATGTGTGTGCATATGACCCAGGCATTATTGCTCCAATAAAGTTTTGATAGTACCACACTATTGGCGTTCCCCTTTTTCTTTGACTCTCCTGTTGGAGGGTGCAGATATACATCTTCCATTCTTGGGGTGTCTGGAACCAAAAAAGGGGGATCTCTGTCTTTCTACCTTTGGATCTGGAGATATTGCTACACCCAAGGCGGATGAGAGTGTGGAAGAGGGAGGATTCGTGTGGTGTCTGGAGCTGTATACCTGGCTGGTCTTTTGGAATATATCATACACAGGCGCATTTTAAATGTGCGGTCGGTGAGTGCGCAATCTTGTTATTTTCCAGTCACCTAATGAGGAGAAGACCTGCACATTTTTGACTTTATTGTCATGAGAAAGACTTTCATATATTTTATATTTCTTATTTTCTTATTTTATTATATTTTCAGCGCTGCACTATATATATATAATGTACATATGTTGGGTTAGTTTGATTGGAGATGGCTGCATTGATTGCACTGCTCTCATCAGTTGATCAATTTGTTTTTCTGTATCTGGCCAATGCTGACCGATACTTACATCCCATTCACCCCGCACAGACATGACTAGTGCACCCGAGATAGGTTCATCCAGACCCCACTACACCACCATTACCCTTCCATACCAATCCCCTTTACTTACTATACTTACAGAAAACATAACACCAATTTTGGAGTAAAATGGCCAACACGGCCTTTTATTAACAAATCAAGTTTAAACACATCAACCATTCCTTGTAACAGAAAACATAAAGAGTTGTCGTTGGTCTTTGAAGGCACCCCCAAAACGATCCGAAATGCACCTACGGACATCCATATTCCACTAGGCCTCCAGCCGCAACCAACCAGCTGAGAGACAACCATATCGTCCACAATGCAGCACCACCACCTTCCAGTTAAACCTTGGTTCCCAGGCATCCTATACCAATGATGGGTCCCACACCATTTTTGTACCTCCAAGATAAGAACCGCCTCCAAAGAACAACCACCGCCCAAGAACCGAAATAACCCCCCCCCAGGAGGAACACAACACTCACCAAACAGGGAGGGCGGGAGGGAAGCTCTCTCTCCCACGTACAGCTCCAACTGATGCCCCTCCCCAGGACACCCCACCCTAAAGTGCAGAAGACCCCACCTACACTCTCCTCTACCAACCAGATCCCCCAGCTATCCTTTACCAACCCTAAAACTATCATTAACCCCTTACACGTCTTCCTTCCCACTCTGGGCCTAATCATGCCTGCCCTGCGCTAATTCTTTTCTTCTTTTATCGCTGCGGGCATTTCTGGTTTGTTGTTGTACTTTGGCTGTCCGTTGTGCCAGAACAAATCCGTCTTTTATAAGCAACACCACCTGACAGGCCAGAGTCTCTCCGCAGTTATTGTGCCGCAGCAATCTAAGACCTACAGACAGGAGGATAAGCCATCCCTCTCCTGCGCTTCTGCTGATTTCACCGCAATGTTCTATTGGAGATAAGGCTGACCAAGGCATGTGCAGAAAATCAAAATGTAACAGTAATTAGGTCTGGTAACAAATATTTGTCCAGACAAGTAGTTGCAGCACAATTCTATTCCTTATCCAGTCTGCGGAAGATGCAAAGTAACAGAAACAATTTTGAGCATTCAGTGCTTGTGGTCAAGCTTGTCCATACACAGTGAATGTGATGTAGGCAGGGGCGGACTGACCATTTGGAAACTTGGGCACTGCCCGAGGGTCTGGGGTCAGTATGGGGCCCCATGAGATGCCCCTGGTACCTTTTTCATAGGCTTTTTTGAGTTTGGGGGCCCCATGATCCCTTATTGCCCAGGGGCCCCATGAGTTGTCAGTCCGCCCCTGGATGTAGGTACCAGTATTAGTCAACCTACAGAAAAATAGGAGCGATCAGCTAATGAGGAGGCCACAGCAATCAATACAGCCATCTTTAACCACTTCAAGTCCGGACACTGGTGGTAGTCCGGACACTTTTACCCTCCTTCTTGTCCAGGCCAATTTTCAGCTTTCAGTGCTGTCACACTTTGAATGACAACTGCGCGGTCATGCAACACTGTACCCATATGAATTTTTTAGCATTTTTTTGAGACCGATAAAACTTTATTTTGGTGGTAATTATTCACCACTGGGATTTTTAATTTGTTTTGCTATATAAATGAAAAAGTCCAAAAATTTAGAAAAAAAGTGTTTTTCTTATAAAATTTTGCAAATAAATAATCTTTCTTCATAAATCTTGGCCAAAATGTATTCACTTATCTTTTTAGTAAAACAAAAAATAACCCAAATTAGTTTATAATCAAAAATTATAATTTTTAAAAAAATTTTATTTTATTTTTTTATATTATTATTTATGTTATTTTAACATACTGTCACCCTAGCAGTACAGTGTCACCATGGTGACACTGTACTACTTGTGGGGGGTGATGAAGATTTTTTTTTTTTTACACTGATTGCTTTTCCACCCATATAGGCTGTAAAAGCAATCATTTCTCCTTCTCTCTGGCTGCATTCTTGCAGCCATTGAGAAATACTGTGAGAGCTGTGATTGGTCACAGCTTGTCACATGGTACAAGGTTGTTGTGAATAGCCTTGTACCATGTGACCTCTGTGATCATTTACAGATTTCACACGTAGTAAGCAATGATGTCAGAAGCGACATCTTACTTACTACTATTCATGTGATCACTGATTGGCCAATCACTGATCACATGATTGGGACCTCACAGAGAGGTCCCGTACAGCGATACCAGGAAGCACACACAGTCCAAAATGGCGGGCGCCATTTATGAACGCCAACCCGCTCCTGCACTGCCCTCGTCCGGTAGTTTATATACATGGGCCAGATGGGAAGTGGTTAATCAAACTAACCGTCACGTACCTGATAGAAGTCTGAATTGACAAGGTCGGCCTCTCTTGTATCTCCAGCCCAGGACCCACTGAAGGTGGAACAGATGGTGCTGAGGGACAGGAGGAACAGGAGTGCCTGCAGATGTTGATTGCAGAACTTGCAGCTGGAGTTGTAAACTCAATGGATCAGGCCGGGCATCTAGTCAGGAACAGAGGAAATGCCACAACGTCCAGCCGAGGTTAAGGAAACACTCCACTGGAACTGCACAATCTGGGTGTGTGGCTTGTCGGACCTTCTAAGAAGCGTGAGGCTGGAACACACCGTGACAACCGGAGATGATATAATAGATAGCCAGGGCAATCACTCGGCAGGACTGTAGAGCCGGACTGGAGCCGGAAGCCTAGTTAGAGTAATAGCCAGGGTCAGCAACGAGCAGGCGATGAACATCAGACAGAAACGTGGTCAGGAGGAAGCCAGGGTCAGAATCCGATGAGCAGAAGCACAAACAGGATCCAAGAGCAGGTCAATGGCAAGCCAGGTCAGTAACGGATAACACACTGGATACAGCAAGGAAATAGCTGAAGACCAGTCAGCATGGACAGAGAGTAAGAGCCTCCTTTAAATAGTCCGTCTGGCGACAGAAACCCGTGTGCGCGCTTGCTTTCGCGCATGCGCGAGCCTATGCTCATTTTTATTAGCAATGCACCTGTGCTCACCACAGCCGGGATTGTCACTGACAGACGTATGGCCATCTTTACAACGTTTTCACCATTCAAATGTCTTATTGCAGCTGAGCGTCTCATCACCGTACTGTGCTTGAAGTCTTCTGTAGATATCCGCAGATTTTACGCCTTCGTTCAAAAGAAACTTCATCACCACACGCTGTTCCACGCACGCACTAACGCTGTTGTCTGCCATCTCGATTAACCATCTATGGACTGGTTCGCGACATGTGTGCCGCCTCTCAGTAATAGGACGCGCTTGCCACTTACCACCACATTAGCATCCCTTTTTATACCTGGATAGTGAAAAGTCCTGGTTTGACTTGAATGCCCCTCGTGTATATATACTGAATATATATTGTGATACGGGGAGCCCAGGATCACCTGTCAGTCGATTTTAACCACTTCCCGACCGGCCGTTGTATATAAACGGCCGGCCGGTGGCACTGCAGGGTCGGGTGGCCGTCTATAAATGGCCTCCCCGCACCCTGCTTGTGCACGCTCCCTGGGAGTGCGCAGCACCGCGATCCGGTGCCCGCTGTGTCCTCCGTACACAGTGAAACACCGATCGTCGGACGGGACCTCTATACGAGGTCCCGATTATGTGATCACTGATTGGCCAATCAGTGATCACATGCAAAGTAGTAAGCAAGATGTCACTTCTGACATCATTGCTTACTATGTGTGAAATCTGTGAATGATCACAGGGGTCACATGGTACAAGGCTATTCACAAAAGCCTTGTACCATGTGACAAGCTGTACTAATCACAGCTCACTCAGTTCTTCTCAATGAGTGCAAGAATGCACAGAGAGAGAAAGAGAAATGATTGCTTTTACATCCTATATGGGTGTAAAAGCAATCAGTGTAAAAAAAATTAAAAAAATCTTCATCACCCCTCACAAGTAGTACAGTGTCACCATGGTGACACTGTACTGCTAGGGTGACAGTATGTAAAAAAAAAAAAATAAAAATGAAAAATAATAATATAAAAAAATTAAATAAAAATGTAAAAAAAAATGTTTAAAAACTGATTTGGATTTTTTTTTTTTACTTAAAAGATAACGGAATAAATTTTGGCTAAGATTTATGATGAAATATTATTTATTTGCAAAATTTTATTAAAAAAACACTTTTTTTCAAAATGTTTGGACATTTCATTTACATAGCAAAAAAAATACAAATCCCAGTGGTGAATAAATACCACCAAAATAAAGCTTTATCTATCTAAAAAAAATGGTAAAAAATTCATTTGGGTACAGTGTTGCATGACCGCGCAATTGTCATTCAAAGTGTGATAGCGCTAAAAGCTGAAAATTGCCCTGGTCAGGAAGGGGGTAAAAGTGTCCGGTCTGGAAGTGGTTAAAAGTAGCAACAATCTTTATTGTTTTTCAAAAATCAAGCAAACAGCTTAGCTTTCTTCAGCAACAGAAAACGTAAACAGTCCATAATTCTGGCATCATGAAAAACAACAGAATGGCTCACCGCCAGTATACCTGTCCCACACCAGGGTTTAGGGTTCTTGTCTGCTTCAGAGTGTCGCAAAGGCTGCAGGAGCGCAGCAAACACTGCCTCCATCAACCAAACATCATGGATCCTTCCTCTTCTCTGCCAGAGGCAGCTGTTGGCGGTCCTTTCTGGATGAACCTTCCGCTATAGCTATTGTACTCTGACAGCTGGCACCTCCTGCTTTCAAAATACCTGTACAGTGGCTGCATCCAGTTAGATGCAGGTAATGTTTAGCTGAAAGATCTCAGCACCTTCAATTTTTCAAATGAGGGAGGTCGGCCAGGAGGCAGCCTACAGGACCACCCACTGAATGAATTTCGGCCACTGATCAGCGCTCATTGAATGATGTGTCACAATCAGTGCAGTAATATTGTGAGCTCAGGATGACATGATGATGCACCCCTAGGGGGTGTGTCCATGACAGCTGTGGCTCACAGGATGTGGGGTGAATGGCTCAGGCTGTCATTTGACCTGAAACAGGATTCCATCTGCGGGAGGAACAGACCCTCTGCTTGGGAAAGGAAGTGAGCATTGCAGTGAAAAGCTGCTTTTTAAGTTGTCGCTGGGTTTTTTTTTCACCCTTTTATGACAGCAATACAAATATAGGTGGCTGTAGGGTGGGTGGGCCTTAAAGAGGAGTTCTTACCCCCCCCACACACACACACACACACAAATACTGTTGCTGCTGACTTTTAATATTAGGGCACTTACCTGTCTAGGGATCCAGCGGTGTCCTCACCCCAAGCCGATTCTTGAGTCGGCTCGCAGGTGCTGGTGCCACCATCTTGACCGAGAGAAACCGGCGGTGAAGTGCCTTTCCTACTGCATACGCGCGAATCGTGCTGCGCTTTGTGAATGGGCCACAGTCTTCTGGGACCTGTAAAATGTCCCAAAGGACTGCGGGGGGAGGGGGGGGCTGAACTTTCAGCTCAGTTCACCATGGAGAACTGAGCCAGAAGTGGGAGCAGGTACCTGTCAAAACCAGGTACCCACTCCCCCCCAATAGGTGCCAAATGTGGAAGCGGAGGAGGGGAGGAGGCAGATAGGCAGAAATTCCACTTTTGGGAAGGTCCAGCCACCACATATATGCATCACTGTCTTGTTTCTGGGGCGTGCTCTATTGGCACCCCCAGAACTGTAACCGAGCTATCGCCAACAGCTATTAGTTATTATCTGGAGCCCATAGTATGGGCTCCTGATGATGTCAGTACAGTGCCGCAGCCCTTCCTGCTGACCTCGGGCATCACGGCCGAGCAGCAGCTCCCACTATTATTATTATACAGGATTTATATGGCGCCAACAGTTTGCGCAGCGCTTTACAAAACGAAGGCAGACATTACAGTTACAATACAATTTGATACAAGAGGAAACAGAGGGCCCGGCTCGTAAGAGCTTACAATCTAGGAGGAGGAGTTAAGTGATACAAAAGGTATGAGCTGTGGGGGGGATGAGCTGATAGAGGAAATAAATGTCAGTTTACTAGGTAGAAGCAGGATAGGCTTCTTGAAAGAGAAATGTTTTCAGGGATCATCTAAAGGTGGATAGATTAAGAGACAGCAGGACAGGTTGGGGTAGGTAGTTCCATAGGATGGGAGAAGCTCAGGAGAAGTCCTGGATGTGAGCATGGGAGGAGAGGACACGGGAACTAGAGAGCAGAAGGTCTTGGGAGGATCGAAGACAACGGTTTGGTTGATATTTTGAGACCAGGTTGGTGATGTAGCTGGGGGCAGAGTTGTGGATGGCTTTGTAAGTTGTTGTTAGTATTTTGAATTGTATTCGTTGGGAGAGTGGAAGCCAGTGGAGGGAATGGCAGAGAGGGGTGGAGGACACTGAGTGGAAGCCAGTGGAGGGATTGGCTGAGAGGGGTGGAGGACACTGAGTTAAAGCCAGTAGAGGGAATGGCAGAGAGGGGTGGAGGACACTGAGTGGAAGCCAGTGGAGGGATTGGCAGAGAGGGGTGGAGGACACTGAGTGGAGGCCAGTGGAGGGATTGGCAGAGGGGGGTGGAGGACACTGAGTGGAAGCCAGTGGAGGGATTGGCAGAGAGGGGTGGAGGACACTGAATGGTGGCCAGTGGAGGGATTGGCAGAGAGGGGTGGAGGACACTGAGTGGAAGCCAGTGGAGGGATTGGCAGAGAGGGGTGGAGGACACTGAATGGTGGCCAGTGGAGGGATTGGCAGAGGGGGGTGGAGGACACTGAGTGGAGGCTAGTGGAGGGATTGGCAGAGGGGGGTGGAGGACACTGAGTGGAAGCCAGTGGAGGGATTGGCAGAGAGGGGTGGAGGACACTGAGTAGAGGCCAGTGGAGGGATTGGCAGAGAGGGGTGGAGGACACTGAGTGGAAGCCAGTGGAGGGATTGGCAGAGAGGGGTGGAGGACACTGAGTGGAGGCCAGTGGAGGGATTGGCAGAGAGGGGTGGCGGACACTGAGTGGAGGCCAGTGGAGGGATTGGTAGAGAGGGGTGGCGGACACTGAGTGGAGGTCAGTGGAGGGATTGGCAGAGAGGGGTAGCAACCACTGAACGGTTGGTAAGGTGGATGAGCCTGGCAGCAGTATTCATGATGGACTGAAGGGGGGATAGCCTATGTAAAGGTAAGCCAATGAGGAGGGAGTTGCAGTAGTCGAGGTGAGCGATAACCCGGGAGTGGATTAGGAGCTTTGTGGTATCATTGGTTAAAAAGGGGAGTATTCTGGGAGAAGCTCGGGAGAAGTCCTGGAGGCGAGAATGGGAGGAGGTGACACGGGAACTAGAGAGCAGAAGGTCTTGGGAGGATCGAAGAGAGCGGTTTGGTTGATATTTTGAGACCAGGTTGGTGATGTAGCCGGGGGGCAGAGTTGTGGATGGCTTTGTAAGTTGATGTTAGTATTTTGAATTTAAGGGTTAAATTGGAGTTCTACTTTAAAGTGCACTTATCATTATTATTCATACTTTATAGGAGGGACCTGTGCCTGGACTAAAGACTGGTCAAAAGGTATGCATATAATGCAGGTAGTGGGTGGGTGGGGGTGTCACCCAAAACTGGAATGCAGCTTCTTCGACATTACTCAAATGTTTCCAGAAACACAAATTGCTTCCCATACAGGTTCCTTCCACAGACCACATCATTTGCCGATTCACAAAGGGCGATGTGTAAAGTAGCAAAATAGCAACCCATTAGAATGCGCCTTGCGCTGATTCACTTACAGTATCCTGAAATCAGGTTGGAATTTATCGCTTGCCGCCCTTTGCGCGTCGTTTTTGCTCTTTGTGGCACATTATGAATTAGGCCTGTGTGTCACGGAATCCCGGACCTTCTTGACATATCAGAAAATGAAAGAATTGCTGCCAAGTGTGACGTGACCCAGAGATTAAACAGCAAACCTTTAAACAGCCCCGAGGGAGTTCATTCCGCTGTGTGTAAAGGCTTCTCTGCAAAGCAGCGGCTTCTGTAGAGTCAAGCTGAGCGTTTGAAATGTCACTAATGCTCACCATCAAGAGCTCTGATGGAGGAGGAAAAGCAGAGATCTCGATCTTTTATAAACGGTACATAAAAGTGCATTTTGCACCTACCAACTCCTTCAGTGCCTAGGAATTCCAAGGCAGGGATGGTGGCTAGATGACCTAAACCTGTCAACGATCCTAATTCCACCCACCGCCGCCAGCTCTTGAACATGCTAAGGAAATGATTTAGAATCATCTTTCCATTCATTATAGAATCTGCAAAAATGTAAAGATAGCAATGTGCCCAGTGCTGGGACAAGGTCATCTAGCGCCCAGGGCAAAGATGCTAAACCGACAAAATGTCTTCTGAATACAGAAATGCTGCACTTGCAGGAAAGAGGTGGGGGAGAGAGAACACAGCCTGTATCCCCTCCCAGCTCTCTCCTCCACGCTCCCAGTGCTCGGCTGACAGGAGTAGTGATGCCTCTTTCACTACTCCTGTCAGCCTTGAAACAGAAGGAAGGCACCCCCATCTATAGAGTAAATCATTGCTCCCAGGGCAGCAGCAGTGAGGTGAGGGGCAGATACAGGGGAAAGGAGGGAGAGCTGACAATGGTTGGGTCATAGGATCCTATGGGTCATGATATCTCCTGCATCAGTGAGGGGCAGCTACAGGGGAAAGGAGGGAGAGCTGACAATGGTTGGGTCATAGGATCCTATGGGTCATGATATCTCCTGCATCAGTGAGGGGCAGCTACAGGGGAAAGGAGGGAGAGCTGACAATGGTTGGGTCATGGGAGCCTATGGGTCATGTGATCTCCTGCGTCAGTGAGGGGCAGCTGCAGAGGAAAGGAGGGAGAGCTGACAATGGTTGGGCCAAGGGAGCCTATGGGTCATGTGATCTCCTGCGTCAGTGAGAGGCAGCTGCAGGGGAAAGGAGGGAGAGCTGACAATGGTTGGGTCATGGGAGCCTATGGGTCATGTGATCTCCTGCGTCAGTGGGAGGCAGCTGCAGGGGAAAGGAGGGAGAGCTGACAATGGTTGGGTCATGGGAGCCTATCGGTCATGTGATCTCCTGCGTCAGTGAGGGGCAGCTGCAGGGGAAAGGAGGGAGAGCTGAGAATGGTTGGGCCAAGGGAGCCTATGGGTCATGTGATCTCCTGCGTCAGTGAGGGGCAGCTGCAGGGGAAAGGAGGGAGAGCTGACAATGGTTGGGCCAAGGGAGCCTATGGGTCATGTGATCTCCTGCGTCAGTGAGAGGCAGCTGCAGGGGAAAGGAGGGAGAGCTGACAATGGTTGGGTCATGGGAGCCTATGGGTCATGTGATCTCCTGCGTCAGTGGGAGGCAGCTGCAGGGGAAAGGAGGGAGAGCTGACAATGGTTGGGTCATGGGAGCCTATGGGTCATGTGATCTCCTGCGTCAGTGGGAGGCAGCTGCAGGGGAAAGGAGGGAGAGCTGACAATGGTTGGGTCATGGGAGCCTATGGGTCATGTGATCTCCTGCGTCAGTGAGGGGCAGCTGCAGGGGAAAGGAGGGAGAGCTGACAATGGTTGGGCTATGGGAGCCTATGGGTCATGTGATCTCCTGCATCAGAGAGGGGCAGCTGCAGGGGAAAGGAGGGAGAGCTGAGAATGGTTGGGCCAAGGGAGCCTATGGGTCATGTGATCTCCTGCGTCAGTGAGGGGCAGCTGCAGGGGAAAGGAGGGAGAGCTGACAATGGTTGGGCTATGGGAGCCTATGGGTCATGTGATCTCCTGCGTCAGAGAGGGGCAGCTGCAGGGGAAAGGAGGGAGAGCTGACAATGGTTGGGCTATGGCGTCAGTGAGGGGAGGGAGAGCTCAACAAAGGCTGGGCATTCCAGGAGCAGTGACATCACCCATAAGCTCCCATGTCCCCACTGTTGTCAGCGCTCCCTCCTCTTCCCTGCAGTGGCCACTGACTGACACAGGAGAGCTGGAACTGTGGATCACATGACCAGATTGGAGCAGATTAAAAAAAGGTAAGTATACATAGGGAGGCAGAATAGGTACCAGGAGGAAGGAGACATTTTTCAAGCGTTTGGAAAGGCTGAAGGTTTATTACCTGCACACATATATGCATGAAAGTAAAAATACTGTGTGCAGCTCCCTCCCAGCCCCTTCTTATACTTACCTGAGCCCGATTGTGAATCAGTGATGTGCACAAGAGCAGTAGCTCTCTCCCTCCTCATTGGTTTAGAGACAGCAACTGGAGCCATTGGCTCCCGCTGCTGTTAATCACAGCCAGTGAGGAGGGAGCAGGGGGCGGGGCTGAGTCGGCTCTGTGTGTCAATAGATACCCAGAACCGGCTCGGTAGTGAGCCTGCACAAGTGACCCCATAGAAGGCAGTTTGCTATGGGGGCACTAAGGTGGGGGGGAGGAGCCAGGAGCACCAACAGGAGACCCAAGAAGAGGAGGATCTGGGCTTCTCTGTGTAAAACCATTACACAGAGCAGGTAAGTATAGACATGTTTGTTATTTTAAACAAAAATACCTTTAATATTACTTGAAACATAGTTAGTACTAGGCAATAAAATACAATAGAAAGTGGTTGTCCTGCCATTGGCGTAACCAGGGCTGATGCTTCCGCTAGGCAAACTAGGCAGCCGCTTAGGCGCACTGGCACCTAGGAGCGCCTGGGAGCAGCACAGGCCGGCACTCTCTGTGTGGGACGCTGCCATGTCATGAATGATCCTCCAGCTGAGAGGAGGGGTAGCAGAGGGGAGGAAGAAAGGACAGAAGAAGATGCCTGGGGACAGTATAGCAGCTGAGCTGCTGCTCCTTCCAGTATTCCTCTCAGACTCAGTCCCTTACTGCAAGCCGGCTGGCAGCTTCTGAGCACTGTGGAGTTCCAGCCCTTCTCTTCCCAGCAGAGGCAGAGCTGCGCCTGCAGACGAAGGTTTGACGCTAATGTCTCGTATCTGTGTGAATGTCATCCTTCACATGTGCAATGTGTCAGTGAGTGACGACATCATCACAATCCCACAGCCTGCTCTTCTAGTGCCTGCTGATCTGTGTCAGTGTTGGTGGTGGTGTGTTGTGTCGGATCTGTCCATGTGTGGGATCGCTCAGTTCAGCTGCCTGCTGCCACAGCGTTTTATCTCCCCTCATTGCCTGGGGAATCCCAGCCTGGGATCTGTCAGAGTGTGGATCCATCATCCTCCACTCACTGCAACTGTCACCCTGCCACTGCCAGCCACAGATACAGTCTGTCTGTGACACTGATTTTGTCTGTGGTATTGGTGCTGGTGGCATCTTATGGCACTTATTTTTGCAAAATTAAAATAAATTTAGCAGTTTCAGTCTTTTTTGTCTTTAACATTGGTGCTGGTGACATCTTATGGCACTTATTAAAAATTAAAATTAAATTAAAAGAAATGTAGCAGTTTCATGTTTTGTTGATTTAATATTCTCTACTGTTTTTTTTTTACTGTTCATTATTTTTTTTTTGGGGGGGGGGGGTGCAAGTAGCTGGTCTTGCCTAGGGTGCAAAATAGTCCAGCACCGGCCCTGGGTGTAACGTGTAAAGAACATCAGAGTCCTCCCTCAGGGGGAGAGGAACAGAAGTGCTGGACCTGTTGTTGCTCGTATAGTGAACTAGTAGGTTTTGTTGTCTCCAATGTTTGCTCCGCTCACAACATGGCAGCCACCTTGGCGCATGCATGACACAGCCGCTTGAAGTGAGGAAGATTCAGCTCCAACCCAGGACTGCATCCAGTTACAGAAAATAAAAGCCAACCGCTCATAAGCACATTAGCCACGGCTGAAAAGCAAAGCGGGTGAGCAGGTGCGGGATTATTTTTAGCGCATTTGCCAGCGTTGAAAAATGCATTTCAGTTTTCCATCTGCATCACACAATGGTCTCCCGAGGTAACTGGAGCTGCGTGCTTTGCACCTGACGTTGTTGGTCTGTACATCTAATATAAAGCAGTCGGCAGCACGGTGCGCTCGGGTTTCCCTAAAGCAGTGTTTCTCAACTCCAGTCCTCATGGACCCCCAACAGGTCATGTTTTCAGGATTTCCATTATTTTGCACAGGTGATTTGATCAGTTTCACTGCCTTAGTAATTACCACAGCTGTTTCATCTGAGGGAAATCCTGAAAACATGACCTGTTGGGGGTCCAT
Source organism: Staurois parvus (assembly GCF_062004578.1). Taxonomy (NCBI): domain Eukaryota; kingdom Metazoa; phylum Chordata; class Amphibia; order Anura; family Ranidae; genus Staurois; species Staurois parvus. The sequence continues at coordinate 777,856 of NW_028318336.1, read as the reverse complement.
GAGGACTGGAGTTGAGAAACACTGCCATAAAGTGACAGAAATCAGTAGTCGGACTTCACCATGAAGTTTCCCATTAAATAAAGATGAACTCCAGGCAAAAAGCTGAATGTACACATTTAAAATGCATACACGAGGTCTGTTTTACCCGGCAAAGGATTTGTATTTCTGTCCATCCACTACTGAGATTTACACAGCTCTGCCACATAGTACAATCAGCCTGGTGACCTGAGTATTCATCGCTGCAGTTAAGCAACCCAGCTTGATCACCTCCATGTGACCAGACTGATGAGGTCATCCTTCTGCTCTCTCTTTTACCCCCAGTTCACATCTACGGGGCCGCGTTTTCCACGGGCACGGGAGCCCATTCATTTGAATGAACTCCCATGCCTGTGACATGCAGGGAAGAAGTCCCTGCGCTTCTTTGGAAAATGCAGCCCGCACGGGAACCTCAGTTGCCAGTACGGTTGCGTTTTCCAGTGCGGGCGGCGTGCCATTAGAACTAATGGCACCCGCCCGCAAGTCCGCATTTCTCTGTGTGGTGATTTTCGTGCAGATCCGCAGAGGCACCACCCGCACAGATGTGAACCGGGGGTTAGTAAACATGTCTCTTGTAGGCATACGTGAACACAGGACACCTGATTGGCCCCATTACCGTCCCTCCTTCTCCCAGCTGTACGTGGAGTTACAAAAGGCTGGAATTAAGTAAAATTCAGGAATTTATAGCAGTTTAATTCATGATAAATTGTCCTGTTTTAAATGCTGTTTTGTGCATTGACCTACCTCCATAGACCCAGAAGGTTCAGTCTCCATGCACATGGGGCGTTTTGATAACACTGGTAACGTTAGCTGTGTAAAGTCACGTTAAAAATGAGATTTTCAGCTTTTTTTAGCGTTTTTGCATTAGCGTTTAGCAGCATTTGCCATGTTTAGCAGCGTTTTCACACGTTTTTCAGCCTTTTGACAAATAAAATTATCAAAAACACCGGTTTGCGGTGTTTTACAGCGTTAGAGCGTTTTTACAGCTAAAAAAACTCCTCTAGAAACACACTAGTCCTGGGTTTTTTTCCAGCCAAAAAAATGTTGATTCCAGTCTCTGTGTGTATGGACACATAGGAGAACATGCTGGGGGGGTTTACTAGCTGTAGAAAAAAATGGCAAAAACCAAAAACAGCCGCTGTAAAAACGTCCCGTGTGCGTGAAGACTCAGAATGATCACCTGCTGACAGTTTAACTCTTTAATAAGACACAGAAGTTGAGTCCAACATAATTCAATGATGTTTTTCCAGTCTTAAGAAGTGTAAGAAGACAATGGGGTGGATTTACTAAAACTGCAGAGTGCAAAATCAGGTGCTGCTCTGCATAGAAACCAATCAGTTTTCAGGTTTTATTCTCAACACTTCAACCCGGGTTCACACTGATGCGGTGGAGAATTTGCAGCGTTTTCAGTGCGAATTCTGCACCGCATCAGAATCGCACCCCGGTCATGCGAACCCCTGCTGGTGTGTATGTTAAGTTTGCATTATGGGAGACGTCAGCATCCAGGCTTTCCATCCGTTGTCAGTGATCTCTCCTCTCCCCTGAAGCTGGCCGCTGAGAATCAATCATGTGAGCACCTGAGAATAGGTAAGTACTTGCATCTTTCTTCTACAGGGTAGGTAATACAGGGTTAGAAGAGGGCTGGAAGATGTTTACTTAGTTCCAACCTGGAATTCCATTTTAATAACTGCATTCATTAGCATTTTATTTTCAGCCTTGGTTCACACTAGCGTGATTTTCCAGCGACTTGTAACAGGTCAAGTGAAAAGACATAAATAGACGGACGGACGGACGGACGGACGGACAGACAGACAGACAGACAGACGATGATAGATAGATAGATAGATAGATAGATAGATAGATAGATAGATAGATAGATAGATAGATAGATAGATAATAGATAGATAGATAGATAGATAATAAATAGATAGATAGATAGATAGATAGATAGATAGATAGATAGATAATAGATAGATAGATAGATATTAGATAGATAGATAGATAGATGGATAGATAATAGATAGATAGATAGATAGATAGATAGATAGATAGATAATAGATAGATAGATAGATAGATAGATATTAGATAGATAGATAGATGATAGATAGATAGATAGATGATAGATAGATAATAGATAGATAGATAGATAGATAGATAGATAGATAGATAGATAGATAGATATTAGATAGATAGATAGATAGATGATAGATAGATAGATAGATAGATAGATAGATAGATAGATAGATGATAGATAGATAATAGATAGATAGATAGATAGATAGATAGATAGATAGATGATAGATAGATAGATAGATAGATAGATAGATAGATAGATAGATAGATAGATAAATAAATAGATAGATAGATAGATAGATAGATAGATAGATAGATAGATAGATAGATAGATAGATGATAGATAGATAGATGATAGATAGATAGATAGATGATAGATAGATAGAAGGATAGATAGATAGATAGATAGATAGATAGATAGATAGATAGATGATAGATAGATAGATGGATGATAGATAGATAGAAGGATAGATAGATAGATAGATAGATAGATAGATAGATAGATAGATGATAGATAGATAGATAATAGATAGATAAATAGATAGATAGATAATAGATAGATAAATAGATAGATAGATAGATAGATAGATAAATAGATAGATAGATAGATAGATAGATAGATAGATAGATAGATAGATAATAGATAGATAGATAGATAGATAGATAAATAGATAGATAGATAAATAGATAGATAGATAATAGATAGATAGATAGATAGATAATAGATAAATAGATAGATAGATGCAGTATAAATCCTGTATATTATAATAATAATTTCTTACAAATAAACAGAACAGCTGTTCATATATGTTTAAAATTTCAGTTTATATACCAGTATATAAAAAAATATATATTCCAACATTTCCAACACATACAAGCACTGAGATAATTGGAGTCATACATGCAGATTAAATAACAGAATTTCCATACATAGGCCCCTAAAATCAATAATGGAAGATCACTTATACAATGTATTAATATGCAGAGTAGAGAGCAGGAAATCCTGACATCTTGGTGATTAAAATGTTTGCAATGAGAAGAAAAGTGGTTAGATTGAATTAATTCAAGCTTAACCTCTCTGCACATATGGTTCTTTCAAAGGCTCACTAAAATCAAACAATTCGAAGATATAAATGGACTATTCGTTTGTTACCTGGATTCATCTTTTAAAGTGTTACTAAACCCCCAACAGTACAATCAGTCTGTAGATGCAGTAAAGCATGCTTGTTATACTCACTGTGGAACCTAAGGGGTTAATCCTCTGCATTGTGTAAAAAGGATGTTTGATCCTCTCTTCTCTGATCCTCCTATTCTTCTCCTGTCCCTAATCCATCTGCTCAGTTTGGTGTGTATTGTTAGGTTGCTTTTTTTTCTTTGTTAGGGTGCATGTGATCAGCACAGGGCCAATTAGCACTGTCCAGACAGAGGATCAGGCATCAGGGACAGTCATAGGAGAATGAAAACTCCTCCTACAAGATTACCCAGTGCTCAGCTGGACACTGATAGAAGTCACAAGACGGATATATACTGCTGATGAGAAAAGGTATTTAGCAGTTTATATTTACTAAAATAATTAAATTTCCATGTTGTGTGTACTGTGGGAAACCAGATATAGTGAATGCGGGGTCCGGGGAAACCAGATATAGTGAATGCAGGGTCCGGGGAGAGCAGATAGAGTGAATGCAGGGTCCGGGGAGAGCAGATAGAGTGAATGCAGGGTCCGGGGAGAGCGGATATAGTGAATGCAGGGTCCGGGGAGACCAGATATAGTGAATGCAGGGTCCTGGGAGACCAGATTTAGTGAATGTAGGGTCCGGGGAGAGCGGATATAGTGAATGCGGGGTCCGGGGAGACCAAATATAGTGAATGTAGGGTCCGGGGAGAGCGGATATAGTGAATGCAGGGCCCGGGGAGACCAAATATAGTGAATGCAGGGTCCGGGGAGACCAGATATAGTGAATGCAGGGTCCGGGGAGACCAGATATAGTGAATGCAGGGTCCGGGGAGAGCGGATATAGTGAATGCAGGGTCCTGGGAGACCGGATATAGTGAATGCAGGGTCCGGGGAGACCAGATATAGGGAATACAGGGTCCGGGGAGAGCGTATATAGTGAATGCGGGGTCCTGGGAGAGCAGATATAGTGAATGCAGGGTCCAGGGTGAGCGGATATAGTGAATACAGGGTCCGGGGAGAGCGGATATAGTGAATGCGGGGTCCTGGGAGACCAGATATAGTGAATGTAGGGTCCGGGGAAAGCGGATATAGTGAATGCAGGGCCCGGGGAGACCAAATATAGTGAATGCAGGCTCCGGGGAGACCGGATATAGTGAATGCAGGGTCCTGGGAGACCGGATATAGTGAATGCAGGGTCCGGGGAGACCAGATATAGGGAATACAGGGTCCGGGGAGAGCGTATATAGTGAATGCAGGGTCCTGGGAGAGCAGATATAGTGAATGCAGGGTCCAGGGTGAGCGGATATAGTGAATACAGGGTCTGGGGAGAGCAGATATAGTGAATACAGGGTCTGGGGAGAGCAGATATAGTGAATGCAGGGTCTGGGGAGAGCAGATATAGTGAATGCAGGGCCCGGGGAGACCAAATATAGTGAATGCAGGCTCTGGGGAGACTGGATATAGTGAATGCAGGGTCCGGGGAGACCAGATATAGGGAATGCAGGGTCCGGGGTGAGCGGATATAGTGAATACAGGGTCTGGGGAGAGCGGATATAGTGAATGCAGGGTCCGAGGAGACCAGATATAGTGAATGCAGGGTCCTGGGAGACTGGAAATAATGAATGCTGGGTCTGGGGAGACCAGATATAGTGAATGCAGGATCCAGGGAGACCAGATATAGTGAATGCAGGGTCTTGGGAGAGCAGATATAGTGAATGCGGGGTCCTGGGAGAGCAGATACAGTGAATGCGGGGTCCTGGAAGAGCAGATATAGTGAATGCATGGTCATGGGAGAGCAGATATAGTGAATGCAGGGTCTGGGGAGACCGGATATAGTGAATGCAGGGTCCGGGGAGAGTGGATATAGTGAATGCGGGGTCCGGGGAGAGCGGATATAGTGAATGCAGGGTCCGGGGAGAGGGGATATAGTGAATGCGGGGTCCGGGGAGAGCGGATATAGTGAATGCAGGGTCCGGGGAGATCAGATACAGTGAATGCAGGGTCCGGGGAGAGCGGATATAGTGAATGCAGGGTCCTGGGAGACCGGATATAGTGAATGCAGGGTCCGGGGAGAGCGGATATAGTGAATGCAGGGTCCTGGGAGACCGGATATAGTGAATGCAGGGTCCGGGGAGACCGGATATAGTGAATGCAGGGTCCAGGGAGACCGGATATAGTGAATGCAGGGTCCTGGGAGACCGGATATAGTGAATGCAGGGTCCGGGGAGACCGGATATAGTGAATGCAGGGTCCGGGGAGACCGGATATAGTGAATGCAGGGTCCCTGGTTAAGTAACACTTTAAAACACAAATGATCGAACTTTCTGGCTAGTATGTGAGCCTTGCTCTTAAGGCATATCTGCTGTAAGGTATCAAGATCAAGTTTTAAAAAGTTCTCATTTTAGACATTAAAATGTTCTACGCAATACAAATGGACGAGTTTTTGTAGGACTGTGGAAGTGGAATTGCTGGAATGACTATGAATTCATCAGCCGATTTGCTCTTTTGATCCACGTCCCTTCCGGAGATTCCAAACTAGTTAACAGAATCAATCCGTTTGGCACTTATGGACGAGGAAACACTTAATCTTAGCTTTTTGGCACTGAGAGCGGAGCATGGGTTTTATTCAGTGTGGAGGTTTGGGTGCCGATAAAATTGAACTACCGTATGTATTCTGACCCCTAACCATACACCTGACCCTTAAAAAGACGCCCTCACCTGGTCAGTCAGGGCAGAGTGACAGTGTATGGAGGGTAAGCTCCTGTGTCAGAGCTACCCTACCTACAGTGTTCGGATCTGGTAACTGGCCTCTCAGGTCTGAGTACTTAGGGCCGGATCTAGGGGGGTGCTGGGGGTGGGCTGTCCCCCCCCCCAGATTTTAGCTGTGCCCCTCCAGGTCTCAGAGTACATACACTGATCCATGAACCAGTCTGATGCAAACAGTTGATATAAGAAGGCACTCTGATGGGGACAATGCATGTAAGGGGGCAGTCTGATTGGGACACCTGATGTAAGGGGGCAGTCTGATTGGGACACCTGATGTAAGGGGGCAGTCTGATTGGGACACCTGATGTAAGGGGGCACTCTGATTGGGACAACTGATGTAAGGGGGCACTCTGATTGGGACACCTGATGTAAGGGGGCACTCTGATTGGGACAACTGATGTAAGGGGGCACTCTGATTGGGACACCTGATGTAAGGGGGCACTCTGATAGGGACACCAGATGTAAAAGGGCACTCTGGTTGGGATAAATGTTCATGTGTAAGTGGACACTTTGATGGGGACACCTGATATAAGGGGGCACTCTGATGGGGATAACTGATCATATGTAGGGGGGCACTCTGTTGGGGACAGTTGATGTAAGGGGGGGGACTCTGAAGGTGACACCTGATGTAAGGGAATGCTCTGATGGGGATCCTGATGTAAGGGGCACTCTAACGGGAACACCTGATATAAGGGGGCACTCTAATAGGGACCCTGAAGTAATGGGGACTGTGATCGGGACCCCATGTAATAGGGGACTCTGATGAGGACTCCTGATGAAGAAGTACAGGTTCTGTTTAATCATCCCAATCTAATGACCGCATAATACATACTAGTCGCATACACATTGTTGACATTATGCCCCCTTACTTTTTTTCCTGCACCCCCAGATTAGATAGGCTAGATCTGGCCCTGTGAGTACTATAGGGGAGGCCACATGCTCCCCTATACCTGGAAGACCTGCTTCTTTAGAGCAACAAAGTAAGGGCTCCAAAAAGCGGTGAGGCAGCAAGGAAGAAGTGTACCTTGCTGGGATGGTGGGCTATCCAGGGCACACTCTTCCTTAAGCCTAGGTTCATACTAGGAATCAAATGCAAATCGCACCGCATTTCTGTGCAATTCACATGCGATTCTGTGCAGTGCGATTTGAGCCCATTCATTTTGAATGGCTCAAATAATCACCCCACATCTGCACCAAAAAGGTGCTTGCAGCTTTTTTGTAAACGCACTGGAAGCAGATCGCATGGTCGTTTTGTACCATGCGATCCGGTGCAAGCAAATGCGCTGCATCTGTGAGCTGCTTTCAGGGTGTTGTTAGCTGTGAATTGCAACCCAGAGCAGATCACAAAACAGTGCATTGGCAGCGAGGTGCGGGAAACGCACAGGGACCGCAGTGTTTCCCGCACCAGTGTGAACCAGGGCCGAATAGGCAAAGTGACAGTGTCTCCTAAAGCTGACCCTAACACATAACCTCTCTCAACTCAACCCTTAAACTAGACCTGACACTTAAAATTAACCTCAACCCTTACCCCCCAGTCACATCAAACCTGACTTTGAAACCGTGCGACTTACATTGAAGTCCCACGATTTCAAAGTTGGGGGACATGCCGAATTCAGGTGCGATTCGAAAGACATCTGACATCTGACACAGATGTCTATGCAAATCGCACCAGAAGTAGTGCATGTAGTACTTTAGAAATCGGTTCGGCTCCGACCAAGGCGGAACCACCCCGATATGACCGCTGTAATTGCGGACAATAGGGTGTACCTTGGCATGTGAATTGCAAGTCGCATTACATGCAAATCGCATGCCAATTGCATCCAGTGTGACCGAGGACTTATGCAGGCCATAGATGGGCCGTTTATCGGCCGATAAACGAAAAATTGGTCGGCGCCGTTGCCAATGTTGCCACCATTGTCCGCGTAAAACGGCGGGTTTTTTTGTGGACTTTCCAGCATGACCGATAAAAGTAAATGAGATGATACACGAAATACGGCCGACAGGCGGGCACCACTAACAGCGTGAATATCGGACGATTTTTCATGCGGACGAAAAATCGGCCGATAAACGACTCGTCTATGGACTGCATTAGGCTTCATCCACACAGGCATACCATAGCATGCCTCAATATAAAGGTGCAGCGCTAAAAACTAAATATGCAGCATAAATCTCATCATTGTTATAGGGAAATGAGAAGGTAAGCCCTGTACCCTATGACTACGTGCATCGCACGAAACGCGTCAGGGAGGCTACAGCAACTGGACGTCTAGCCACCGCTGGTGGCCATCCTGAATTCCTATTATACGGTCAGTGTTTTTATTTCATTGCACTTTTCATTCAATGGAATAAAGTTCCCTACGGTATCACGCTATGTGGTCTCCTTTATTGGTCCCTATTCATGAGGGACATTCGCAGGGGCCACACTAAGGGTGAGCCCCTATGGTGATACGCATCAAGGACCCCAAAGTACTGCATGCAGATGTGACTGGGAAGTATCCTGACCTGACCTGACCTGATCTGGGAGGCGGATGACCTAAACTATACCTATTGTGATAGGTTATATCTCAAATGCGTGTTTATACGTGCTTCTGGTGAGTGCGCATTTCATTTACATTGAACACCTGCCACTGAGATTAACCCTCCACGCACGCTTATCGGGATCATACAGGATCCTCACGTGGGCAATACATCTGGGACTTTTTTGCACTTTACTCACCTATTGGTGACATCATTTATGCACATTTATTTGTTTATTTTCTTGATTGATCTGGTATTGCTGATTATCTATACCTATATACTGAGTATATGCTATCGATTTTCTCATGCTGCACATTTTTTAAAAAACTGCATCTTCTCATTTCCTTATAATAATGATGAGATTGATGCTGCATATTTAGTTTTTAGCACTGCACCTTTATATTGAGATTTGCATTGGAAGGTTCTGTTTGGTTGCCTTTTTAGGTGTTTCAGCGCCTATTTTTCTTTTGGATAGCGCTCGTACATCTACTTTTTACATACTATAGCATTCGCCCATGTAAGGGCCATGTTTGTCCTATGAGAATGCACGGGCAGTCCCATTCATGTCTAATGGGACACAGTCGCTGCTCCGATAGTGACAGCCATGCGGGTGCACCGAACACATATAGTGTGCATTTGGGGACATGCACCCGCACTTCCACTGCTGCCAAATTGAGAGCAGCAGATGTGTCCGTTCAACTGCTGCGTCCCAGTTGACATGAATAGGACTGCCTGCAAACACGGCCTTTGCATGGGCACATTGCATACTGTTACCCTGTGAGGGACCCAGAAAAAGCATGCGGCAAATGAGTCTGAGAAAAATCTGAATTCCTTCTTTCTATACTTGTTCTAGGTCAGTATCGCAGGAAGATTTGAACCCATAAAACACACTAGAAAAATCTCTGTCCTGTGCTCATTTATGTCTTCACACAAGGGCGTTTTGAATCGCAGGCAGAATCGCTGGAATTCTGCTCGAGATTCTCGCACACACGTCTTTTGGGCAATGCGCGTCGTGCAATCGTGGCAGAACTGCACCACATTTTCAAGTGCCATTGAAATGAATGCCACCTTAACATGCAGGTCCGCGATTTCTCATTTTAGCAGATTGTTTTGATATCGTGGGCAGAATCAAATTGCAGGCGATTCTGCCCACGATTCTAAACAACCTGGTGTGAATGGGGCCTTAAACTGTCCCTGTCAGTTGGTGTTTTGGTAAACTGACGGCAGGAGGCACCACAATGCCCTAGAAAGGCAGGAGGCAAGCTCAAAATTAGTGGAAATTATTAAAGCAACTGTATAAAAAAAAGACCAGAAAGTGTTTTACTTATTATATGCCTTTGGTGTGATCGCCAAGTAAAGGGACTTGACTTAGACCACAAGCTTCTAAACCCAAAAAGAAAACCTTTATATACTGAATCTAACCAGTCCTCAGATGTGGTGACTGCATTAGTTTGCATTTTCAGGCTTTTTTCACTTTATGTACTTGTGAATAACACACTGTCTGCCTCTGTGTAGCTTCTCCATTGCTGTACCCATTAAAAACTCAGATTGGACTTCAAACATGGCTGCCTTTTTTCATCTCCATTCTATGGGGAATGGGTGGATTAGCATTTTACAGAATTTGGAGAACATCGTTTTATGCTTCCAGTTCAACTCACGGGTAAGTTACAAGGACACTGCATTTCTGGATGGATTAACACATGTTTTCTGTACTTGCTAAAAGTGCTCTGAGCCTGAAGCCCCTTTTACACTGAGGTTCCGATCGGGTCCGCCTGGTCTGATTGGACCATTCATAGCTTTCTATGGAGCGGTGGGTGTCAGCAGACACCCTAACCGATCCTGTACGCTAAAAGTAGATGGATAGGGATCCGTTCCCCATCCGTCTGGCGGTTCATATTGGATGATAGTCGGGTGGAAACGGACAGGCGGTCCGTTTCCATCCGACCGCCCATATAAAACAGCGGGCTGTGACTGTGTCCGCTCTGCAGGACCGGAGCAGACACAGCGGTGTCATCCAATTGCTCAGCAGGAATCAGCGGAGAGATCCCCTGCTAAGCAAGCGGATCCGCTACTGGGGCCTGAAACATGAAAATCAATGTAGCCGCTGCATCTAACAACTGTCAGGTTGCAATATATATTACATTTTGTTCTTGGGTTTAAATATCCCTTATGTTGTCTCAATGTTTTGCACGTTTTCTTGTTTTACCGTTTCTGGAACACGCCAAACAAGACAGTCAGAAACAGTGAGGCGGTTGTAAGGTGCAGACTTAGCTCTTCTCAATGAGATCCCCTCCGTTCCTGTGCTGGTGTTGTTCGATATCTGTGAGTGCTCAGGGGTTTTCAGATTAACATGGCTTCTCATCATGTCCCTATAAGTCGTTACTGCAGAATATGAAGCTGATGTTGCCCGATTCAACCGGGGAACCAGAAGCTGAGGTGCATTCCCCGGATCATCGTCCAGTCTCCAGAAGTCTGTCCGGTAAGTGCTGATAAGAGGCCTCTGTCTCTTTAATTCCTCCTCCATTGGCTTCCAATATATAAAGTTGTAGGACTCCCTATGCTGTAGAAGCTTTTTCTTGCCCAAGCCCTTAGAGAAGAAAAAATAAGCCAGTTTGTTAAAGAGAACCATCTGTGTAAGAAATGTAAAGGTATTGGTGATTGGGTCAAGAGAAACCAAAAAAGTCCTCCACACTGCAGTACTCTAATATAACCCAATAGGGGTACTACATTCCAGTGCAGGGGTCTCCAAACTTTCTAAACAAAGGGCCAGTATACTGTCCTTCAGACTTTGGGGGCCAAACTGAGGCCAATGGGGGTAGAAAAGGTCCTGCTGTCAGTGGAAGTAAATAATGCCCCACCAGTGGTGTTAGTGGCAGGAATTGGTGTCATTAGGAGGAATTGTGCCGCTTCATTGGTGTCAGTGGGAGAACATATGTCCAATTGTTGGTGTCAGTGGGAGGAATAGTGCCCTATCATTAGTGAGGAAGAGTTGTGCCCCATGGTTGGTATCAATAGGAGGAATTGTGCAACTTCATTGGTGACATTGGGAGAACATACTATATGTCCAATTGTTGGTGTCAGTGGGAGAAATAGTGCCCCATCATTAATGAGGAAGAGTTGTGCCCCATGGCTGGTATCAATAGGAGGAATTGTGCCCCTTCATTGGTGACATTGGGAGAACATACTGTATGTTCAATTGTTGGTGTCAGTGTCAGTGGGAGAAATAGTGCCCCGTCACTAATGAGGAAGAGTTGTGCCCCATGGTTGGTATCAATAGGAGGAAAAGCACCCCTTCATTGGTGTCATTTGGAGGACATATGCCCAATTGTTTGTGTCGGTGGATGGAATAGTGCCCCAAGGGACAGATAAAAGTAAGCAAAGGGCCGCAGTTTGAAGAACACTGGTCTAGTGCAGCACTTCTTAAATCAGATGGTACAGTATTTAAATATCTTTCATTTAAAGACTTGGTAGTTGTAAGCTTATGTAATCATTTAAAGAATTTCTTCACTTAAATTACAACTCCTGGATTTTTTACACTTAATACAATGATAAAATATAACAAATTCATATGCACTGCCCTGTGACCCATTGCCGATCTTGTTCCAATTTGGATGAGATCCTACATCATTCAACCCACTTCCTGTGAGCCCAGACCATCATGGACACAACCAGGTGAGTACATGAGCAGTATTCTCTGAATGGACTATCAAAGAAATCCCAACCATGGCACCACCTGCCTGGAGTTTGCATGTTCTCCCTGTGCCTGCGTGGGTTTCCTCCGGGTACTCCGGTTTCCTCCCACACTACAAAGACATGCTGGTAGGTGAATTGGCTCCTGTCTAAAGTGACCCTAGTATGTGTATGTATGAATGTGAGTTAGGGACCTTAGATTATATGCCCCTTGAGGGTTAGGGACCTTAGATTGTACACCCCTTGAGGGTTAGGGACCTTAGATTATATGCCCCTTGAGGGTTAGGGACCTTAGATTGTACGCCCCTTGAGGGTTAGGGACTGATGTGAATGTACAATATATATGTAAAGCGCTGCGTAAATTGGCGGCGCTATATAAGTACCTGAAATAAATAAAGATAGACTAGAACAAGAGGAAGAAGAGGGCCTTGCTCGGCTAGCCAACAGACAGCTTAGGCATGTACACTGTTTATTTTTTAATGTAGGGCCAGGAAGGGGTGTTTTGAGTAAAACGAGAACTATGGGTTTCCTAGAAAAAAACTATACTCACCTAGATGGATGCAGCATGCTGCATCTGTCCCCCCGCTGCCGCTACACTGAGAACTGAGTGATCAAACACTGCTGATCGTTCATTTACCCCCTCTGCTCTGAGCACAGAGCTGTGACTGTCTATCACCGGCTCTCTGATCTGCCCTGCCGGAACTTCAGTACGGCCGAGTGACGTCAGCCAACAGCGGACTTTAGCCCGCTGTCGGCTGAAAATGGGTCACAGGAGTGCAGAACAAACTTCACTTTTGAGATCCATAGAAGTAGGGCCAAAAAAAGCTTCTCCTTTAAGACAATCTTTTTCTGCTATAGTAAAGCCCAGTGACAGATTTTGAGGGCCCAACCCTACTCCACCTAAAGCTTCTTCTGAGTTCTCCCCTACAGAGTTACCCACCACCTCAATTACATAGAAGGCTCTTCCCTTTTCTGCTCTTCCACATTTCTGAAGGCCATTCTGGAATGGTACCATGGCAGTCATATGTTCACAGAGGTAACCCCTGTTGACCTTCAACATGAACAAGTAATGTTTGCAATTGGTGGCTCCAACTAGCAACCTTTTTTTGGGCAAGCTTGGGTCCCAATAAGAGACAATACTATCTTCCAAACAGGGTGAATGGTGACTGTGGACATGCGTACATTTACTCTATAAGTGAGATCTCTATATGAGCAACATTCAGAATGCATTCGGGTGAAACATTTAGACTTTAGAACCACATTGGTAGTAAACTATGTTTATTTTTACCTACAGGTAAGCTGATAATGAAGCTTACCTGTAGGTAAAATGAATATCTCCTAAACATACGAGATATTCCAGAGAGCACCAGCCGGTGAAGTCACCTGAACTCTGAAGGAAGAGCATACCTGTGCTGTTCCTTCAGAGTTTTGTGCCATGCCCAGGGCTCCTGTGTGCATGCTTGGGAGTGCCGTCATCGAGGCTTGACCAGTCAGATGGCCGGAGCCCATGAACCCGGAAGGAAGACAAAGTAAAGATGGAAGCCCTGGCAGTGGTGACAGCGTGCCATTGGTGGGCTTCATTTTATGGTAAGTCTTCCATAATGTGCTGGTATGCAATGCATACTACCACATTATGCCTCTTTTTTTTAGAAGCTTCACTACCGAGTCTGCCAACGTCACTGTACCCATAGACAAACCGAACCAGAGCTTTACCTGTGTTTTCTGTTATCCTGTTACTGCTCTGTATCCAGCATCTTCTTTCTTGAACTTCTTAAAGCTGAAGTCCAGGCTAATACTAACTAAGCTTGAACCTACTCCCACCTCCATTCTAAGCCCTATACTAACTTCCCTGTAAAGATGACTTACCTAATCTAAAGGCGCTCCAGTCAGGTCACGTGATCTCCACAGCAGCCGGCTTTAAGGGAGAGGAGAGAGAAGATCAACGGCTGCAATTCCTGGGTAGTGACGTCACCCATAGTCTTATGCAGGCCAGACATGGGTCGAATTCCAAACTAATTTTCTTTAGAAAATCGGAAATTTTGTGCGTTTTGTAATTTGATGGTGCCACCATTGATTTAGAAATTCGCCCAACCGAGCCTTCAGTTTCACCTCCTGTTGCTGCATAAAATAATTTTTGTGGCCAAGAATTTTCTTTTCTTTCCAGGTCACAACTCATGTTCGTTTCTTTTTTGATTACATTTCTTGCACGATTCTCCTGTCATTAATTAGAAATTCGTTTGTCTTTCAAAAAAATTTCCAACATGCCGCATCACTCAAATTTGATGGTCACACGAAAATCGTCCGTTTCTGTAACCCACTAATGGTGCGAAATTTGAACGAAAATTCTTAGAAAAGATTTTCGAAAGAAAATTATTTTGTTATTCGACCCACGTATGGCCGGCTTTTACAATGAGACATCTGTTTTCCACTGTCCGTCCTTTCCCCTGAAACTGGCACTGGGAGTTGATCATGTGATTGGACTGGAGAGCCTTTTTGATTAGGTAAATATATACAGCTCGCCTTTACAGGATCATTAGTGTAGGGCTTAGAATGGGGGTGGGAGCAGGTTTAAGCTTCGATAGTATTAGCCCGGTCTTCTACTATAATTTAAATTTCCTTTCTTTTCTTCTTACCTCTACATTGTGTACTCGTGAAAACCTTTTTTGGTCAAGGTTATGATGACATTATATTGTTGTCTGTTTTCTGAGAGCGCCAAAGCTTAGAGTTACTGAGAATATTTGGAACGGCTACTATACTCTAGCTCAGTGTTTCTCAACCTTTGTTCAGTCAAGGCACCCTTTAAAATTTTGGACAGTCCCCAGGCACCCTTTAAAATTATGGACAGTCTTCAGGCACCCCATTCGAAAATGAGGTGCCTCAAGACTGTTCATAATTTTAAAAGGGCACTCCATTCTAAAATGTAAAAAACTATTCTAACAGCAACATCCACACATATAGGACACCCAACATTAGAGGTGATTTATTCTTCTAAAGCAAACACACTTTTGCACACTGGTACTGACTAGTATTCCAATGTTTCTCTTTTCCCTCGGTTTTCCTCCATCACTGAGCTACTGTGACCCCAGCACTGATGGAGAGGGGCGGGGGAGGGTCAAACTAGGATGTTGCGCAGGCAGCTGACATCCTCCTTATCAACTGATGATGTCATTGTGTAGTGGATTGTGATAGACAGTCCACGTTTTATTAGATGATCAGTAAAATGACAATTTTATAGTCTTGCTACTGTTTGTTTCTTGCTCTTTAAATTCCTTACTCTCTTAAGTAAACAATCAGATATAGGTTGACAGAACAATGATGATAATTAAGATGGCGCCTTCATCCGGAGTCTCACCCTTGGTGACTCATTAGGAGAAAAGTATCTTTTAATGTAAATAACCCCCATAAAAGGGAATGAGTCTCTTTGGGGACAATGATTGGAAGATATCAACACGGATGGAAGAACACGCAGAAACCCAGTGGACTTTTCACCCAATCAATGTATATGCTTTGCCTGCATCATATGCCCTATAAATGATACTGTTAGTTCCTCAATAAAACAGAATTTTAGGAAGTTGGCAAACTGCGAAGTGTCAGTGTCTTACTTCCACGTGCACGTATTCTCATATTAATTTGGCTCACTGGTAGATCACGGTAAATGGTCTGTAAGTGACCTAGTCCAAGACAATTGGTTGTCAGGATGCCGGTGGCTAGAAGGTCATAATGGTGGACAATGAAGGCCTGTGGCTTTATGTAACTAAAAGGCAGGCTTGTTCCACCCGCTGGCTTGTATACAAGTTTTGGGCAATTTTTAGACATTTTGCCAAGGCACACCTAAAGAAACCTCAAGGCACCCCAGGGTGCCTGGGCACCCAGATTGAGAAAGACTGCTCTAGCTTATCACACCTGTGATAGGGTTGCACCGATATCGAGTACTTGCAGGAGTACCCATACTCCTACAAATGCTCACGATACCCGAAACCAATACCTTTGCGGAGATGTAGGAAGTTCCAGGACCCCTGTAAACCAGCTTTGAGTGCACACATGGGTATAGGAAGTGATGCCAGCTTAGGGAAGGACAACCTATACATCTCCTCCAGCCTTGTGACCACAAGCGACTGTGGTTTTGGATTTGAGAGATATGTACTTTTAACATGTGTGTTGTTATAACATTTTGTAATAAACTGTTTGGCCATTGCTGCATTAATAAATGGCGCTTCCCTGTCTTTCAATACTGGGTTCACACAGGAGCGGCGAGGGAAAACGTATGCGATATGAACAGAAATCCTACCACATCCCTGTTCATATCGCATGTGATTCTTTGCAGTGTGATTTGAGCCCATTCATTTTGTCTGGCCTCAAATTTCACCACAAAGGTATCAATACTCATACTCGCCAGTAAAAAACCAGCATCGGCAGCTACTTTTACAGGCTCCTATTCCATTTCAGCCCATCCATTTTTTGCTGGGCCTACCTATACCAAGCCTCTCCAAATTTGCCAGGAAACTTTCCTCCCATGTTTTAACAGCGGCCAGAAGAACCATTCCCATGCATTGGCTTTCTACTAAACCTCCTACATGTTCGGAATTGGTGAAGGTTATAGTAGAGATCAAAAGAATGGAGTACCTCACTGCCTTACATGCTAACTCCACCATCTTTGAAGCAGTTTGGGAACCGTGGGATCTTTCCGTTTCTGACTTGTCTACTGAATTATCTGAAAATGATGGCTAATTCACTGCTATGCACTAACATTGTATGTACCTATATGCATCTCATCGATGAGCCTGTTTCTTTGTACTTTCATTGCCTTACGATTGTTCTTTTACAATTCTATGAAATTCTGTTTTTTGTACACTCTTTAAAACTTAATAAAAAGGAAATTATAAAAAAAAAAAAAAAAAAAAACCCAGCATCGGCGCAACCCTAACTTGTGATTTTTACATAAAAGAAATATTGACAAGACAAATATACAGCTACCAATAGCACAACGAGGACCCCTGGTACAGATGGAGGTGGATGACCATGTTTCAGGTCCTGAACACCTTTCTCAAGGTTCAAGTGAAACTAGCATTGAGAAATGGGTTCATGCTCTGAAACATGACACACCAATCCATCTGTTACGGGTGACCTCCTTGACCTAATGGTATCTGTGGGGGAGATTTACTACAACTGGTGCTCTGAGAATCTGGTGCAGCTGTGCATGGTAGCCAATCAGCTTCTAACTTCAGCTTGTTTTATTAAATTAGGCCCCTTTTTACGGATGAAAAACGGCCACCCATGTATTTCTATGGACTAGCGGATGTAAACCGATGATCATCTGTTTTCATCCGTTAATTTCCGTATCCGTTAACATCCGTTTTTTTTTAATGGAAGAAAACCCTATTTTTCTTCCGTTAAAAAAATGGAACGGATGAAAAACAGATGTAAAAGGACAAAAACGGATGTAAACGGATGAAAAACGGATGTAAACTAATGAAAAACTGATGCGAACTGATCTGTTTTTTTCATGGAAAAAACATGATTAAGCTGATGAAAAAAACGGAACACCGGTGTGAAAGGGGCCTTAAAGCGGAGTTCCACCTGAAAAAAAAAAATAAAAGTCAGCAGCTACAAAAACTGGCTGCTGACTTTTAAAATACAGACACTTACCTGTCCCTCGGTCCTGCGGTGTCCTCACCACCACTGGTTTCACCGGCCGTCTTCTCTCCCCGGCGCCGGCATCTTCAGTGTGAGCACCCAGCTGTGACAGCTTGTGGCTTCACAGTCGGGTGCCCACTGCGCATGCGCGAGACACGCTACGCTTTGTGAATGGCCTTGTAGTCTTCTGGGACCTGTCACGTGTCCTAGAAGACTACGAAAAGGGAGGGGGGGAGGCCTAGGCGATCGCAGCGGAAGTGGGAAGCGGGTACCTGTCAAATTTGGGTACCCGCTCCCCAAAGGTGCCAATCCTTAATGGGGAGCGGGGGACAAAGGCTTAAAGCAGAACTTCCCCTTTTGGGTGGAGCTTTGGAAAAAAAAAAAACGGAAGCTGATTGGTTTCTATGCAGAAGTGCACCAGATTTTGAACTCTCCAGCTTCGATATATATAACCATTGTATGTTTTGATGTGGATTATAGCAGGCCTTGAAATTTCCACTCGCCTGCTCGCCAGTGGAAATTATCTTGGGGGCGAGTGTGTTCCCCAGGGCCATCTTGCTGAGCAGGCTCAGAGCTCAGGCCGGAACTGTCATTGGCACTGGGAGCTGTCAGACTGCTCAATAGCTGACCGCAGTGAAAGCAAAGGAAGGAGTGTGTGTAGTGCAGTACCTGGCTCTGTGAGTGAACAACGAAGTACTGCAACTCTTTTTATGGGGGGGGGGGGTGCGCGTGTGTGTACATGTGTGTGTGTTTGTGTGTGTCTGTGTATGCATGTACATGTGTCTGTGTGCCTGTGCATTTGTGTATCTGTACATGTGTCTGCGTGTATGTACATGTACAGTCATGGCCGAAATTGTTGGCACCCTTGATATTTCTCCAGGAAATCATGTATTTCTCACGAAACGTATTGCATTAACACATGTTTTGCTATACACATGTTTATTCCCTTTGTGTGTATTGGGACAAAACAAAAAAAGGGAGGAAAGAAAGCAAATTCGACATAATGTCACACAAACCTCCAAAAATGGGCTGGACAAAAGTATTGGCACCCTTTCACAACTGCGGATAAATAAGAATGTTACAAGCATGTGATGCTCCTGTAAACTCACCTGGGGCAAGTAACAGGTGTGGGCAATATAGAAATCACACCTGAAAGCAGATAAAAAGGAGAGACGTTCACTTAACCTTTGCATTGTGTGTCTGTCTGTGCCACACTAAGCATGGACAACAGAAAGAGGAGACGAGAACTGTCTGAGGACCTGAGAACCAAAATTGTGGCAAAATATCAACAATCTCAAGGTTACAAGTCCATCTCCAGAGAACTAGATTTGCCTTTGTCCACAGTGCGCAACATTATCAAGAAGTTTGCAACCCATGGCACTGTAGCTAATCTCCCTGGTCGTGGACGGATGAGGAAAATTGATGAAAGATTGCAACGCAGAATAGTCCGGATGGTGGATAAGCAGCCCCAAACATGTTCCAAAGACATTCAAGCTGTCCTGCAGGCTCAGGGAGCATCAGTGTCAGCGCGAACTATCCGTCGACATTTAAATGAAATGAAACGCTATGGCAGGAGACCCAGGAGGACCCCACTGCTGACACAGAGACATAAAAAAGCAAGACTACAGTTTGCCAAAATGTACTTGAGTAAGCCAAAAGCCTTCTGGGAAAACGTCTTGTGGACAGATGAGACCAAGATAGAGCTTTTCGGTAAAGCACATCATTCTACTGTTTACCGAAAACGGAATGAGGCCTACAAAGAACAAAACACAGTACCTACGGTAAAATATGGTGGAGGTTCAATGATGTTTTGGGGTTGTTTTGCTGCCTCTGGCACTGGGTGCCTTGACTGTGTGCAAGGCATCATGAAATCTGAGGATTACCAAAGGATTTTGGGTCGCACTGTAGGGCCCAGTGTCAGAAAGCTGGGTTTGCGTCCAAGATCCTGGGTCTTCCAGCAGGACAATGACCCCAAACATACGTCAAAAAGCACTCAGAAATGGATGGCAAAGAAGCGCTGGAGAGTTCTGAAGTGGCCAGCAATGAGCCCAGATCTAAATCCCATTGAACACCTGTGGAGAGATCTTAAAATTGCTGTTGGGAAAAGGTGTCCTTCCAATAAGAGAGACCTGGAGCTGTTTGCAAAGGAAGAGTGGTCCAAAATTCCGGGTGAGAGGTGTCAGAAGCTTATTGATGGTTATAGGAAGCGACTGATTTCAGTTATGTTTTCCAAAGGGTGTGCAACCAAATATTAAGTTAAGGGTGCCAATACTTTTGTCCAGCCCATTTTTGGGGTTTTGTGTGACATTATGTCATATTTGCTTTTCTGCCTCTGTTTTATATTTGTTCCAATACATACAAAGGGAATAAACATGTGTATAGCAAAACATGTGTTAATGCAATACCTTTTTTGTGTGAAATACTTGATTTTCAGGAAAAATATCAAGGGTGCCAACAATTTCGGCCATGACTGTATGTGTGTGTGTGCATGCACATGTGTGTGTGTGTTTGTACGTACATGTGCATGTATGTACATGTGTCTGTGTATGTATATACATGTGTCTGTATGTATGTACATGTGTCTGTGCGTGTGTACATGTATCTGTGTGTATACATTTCTGTACGTGCCTGTGTGTGTATACATGTGTATGTATGTATGTGTGTGTGTGTACATGTGTCTCTGTGCATGTGTGTACATGTTTCTGTGTGTGTATGTGGTTTTGTGTGTATGTACATGTCTGTGTGTGTGTGTACAGGTGTCTCTGTGTGTGTTTGTTGGTGGAGAGTAACTCTTAAGACCTGGCTAGTAGCTCAGAATTTGAAATGTTAAGCCCTGGATTACAGTAGCTCCCATCTACTATAAACTGCATCATTCATTTATAGATAATATTGGTTGCTTTAAGTAAAGTGGAGTCTGGGATGGCTTATATGGCCTGATGTACTTATATGTCTTTCCATATTTTATATACTTCTTGATATTTTGCAAATATAACTATTGAACCACTATTCTGCTGTGCTACCTTCATTATTTTCAATTACTGGATTATTGGGAGACTCCTGAGGAGGCCTCTATCATTAGTTTTTAGCACCACATTTAGGATGTGTGAACTTGTTTTACATTACGATTTGACACCTGTTCTCATGAAGGCTATCTAAGAGAGGTTTTCCCTTCACTTTAGAGAATTTTTCTCTCACTTCTAAATGTGTCTAAAGAAATGAGAATGAAGGAGAATCGCCCCAATGGGGCGCAGATGGCAGAAAAGGAGTTTTAATCCTTACATACTGTATAAAAATGATTCTGGCTGTAGACATAAGACTGTGAAGGTTCTTATATATCCGAATCTTGGTTTGCTAGAAGTATTTAGCCGCATTTACCCTGATTTGTTCTTGCCTATCCAAACAGCTTCTAGGAGATTTACTTTCATTTCCTGTTGTAGAGGGTTGCACCAATACCGGTATCGCTGCCGATACCGAGTACTTGCAGAAGTATTATTACTCATATGAATGCTCCCGATACCAAAACCGATACCTTTGCAGTGCGATTTGAGCCCATACAAAATGAATGGACTCAAATTGCACTGCAAAGAATTGCATGCGACTTGAACAGGAATGCTGCACGATTCTTGTCCGAATCGCATGCGGTTTCCTGCACAGCCCCTGTGTAAACCTAGGCTTGCCATAGTGACTTTGAGTTCAAACAGGTGCGGTGCGGGAAACCTCTCTGCATGAAGGGTTCCAAGAGCTCCAGCTCCCGATCTTACTGTGAACATCAACATCCGAAGCTTGGGCTCCTCCTGCCTCTCCTATGGCCAGCCTCCAGTGGTTCTCTTCCCCCCAGCCTCCAGCAGTTCCAGTCATCCACTGGACCCCCTTCCCATCCCCCCTGGTCCCGCTGTACCAGAATGCCGATCCCTGATGTCAGACAATGAAAAGACACTTCACGGGTCCAGGGATTTGAAATTCTCGTGACTTTCTCTCCTCACCTTGCAGTGCTGACAGTACGGGCTTGATGGCATCTGATTGGTCAGCAACATCACATGTGGAACCGCTGGAGGCTGAAGGGAGAGAGCTGCTGGTGGCTGGGGAGGGAGAGCTATGGGAGAAACAGGAGGAGCCCAAGCCGCAGCCAACCCACTACATTCTAGAATGTAGTGGGTTTGAAGAGGGTAGACCCTGAGCTTGAATATTCATGTGGTCCCAGCCAACAACTGGGGGAGAGGATGCCCAGTAGGTGGCTGCGAAAGCATAAATAGTCTGGGACCTGGAACAGCAGGGCTCTTGTCCAGGAGGAGAAGACCCCAGCTTGAAGGGCTGCAGGAGTTTATCGAGATCCCAGCTGTGGGGCCTACTTTCTGAAAGAAGCTGGAGACAAATCAAAGGGGGTTCACTGAGGATCTGGCCTAGAAATTCACAGAAGTGTCTGGTCGATACTGGACAGAGGTATCCAAGTATACGGGGGACCCTAGTAACTGTTTGCTGCTCTAACCCTTTTAGCATCTGCTCCAGTGTTGCTGTAGTGGGACCCTTACTCTGCTTGAAGACCCAATCTTTTCTCCTATTGTCTGCCAAGAGGGGAATGAATTATCCTGAGGAGTGTAGAGAAGACAAAGGGTGTCCTCTGGTTTCTTTGGGCACTGAATATGGAGCATACCAAAGCTCACTCTGCACCCCATCCAGGGGCGGACTGACCATTTGGAAACTCGGGCACTGCCCGAGGGCCCGGGGTCATTAGGGGGCCCCATGAGATGCCCCTGGTACCTTTTTCATAGGCTTTTTTTAGTTTGGCCAAGGACACAGGGGCCCCATGATCCCCTATTGCCTGGGGGCCCCATGAGTTGTCAGTCCGCCCCTGACCCCATCCAAGTTCAATAAGCATTAATCCATAAAAAGACCTTCCCTGGCTGGTCATTGAGTCGTGAGACTGAGTTGTTGTGTGCCTGGCTGCTTGTACACCCTTTTGGGAAGAGAACCTGGAACAGATCAGCGAAGCCTGTCGGGGTGTGCACTACATCTGTAACAAGCATGCAGGCAGTGAGGATAGAACTCCTCATCTACATTCTTGTTCCAGGCCAGTGACTCAAAGGACTGAAGTCACTGAACCATCATGGCTACTAGGCAACTTGCATTTCCAGTTCGGCAATGACGGCACTGTACCATTCTTTGCCCAGGACAGTTCAGACACATGACTGACATAAAAACAGGGGGCGCCTCTAGAGACTGTCATTCTGTGCATTAAATATTAAAAGAGAAGTATGGTCAAAGCTTTTCTTGGCCATATTTCTCTTGTGCGTCACAGGAGCACCATACTTTTGACCTCTTCCAGCTTATAGTGGGTTATTGCCCATTCTCAGCTGACGGGGAAGCCACGCCAGGCTCTGGAAGGATCCTGACAGCATTGCTGGGATCCACCCAGCTGCAGGATTGACAGCTGGCTCTGTTTTTCAACGTGCGCCTGAGAGCCGAAGCCAGCCCCGCTGAACCGGCCAAATTTGGATCCATCAATGGCCAGCTCAAGTATGTAATGAATATGAAAATTACCATAAATTAATTGCAGATAAATGCCATAAACAAAACAAAATGAATACTTTCTGATAACGTACAATGGTTTCCCTTTTAAAAACACTCCCTGTCATTATATTCTATTTACAGTAAATGAACCACCCATGTGTGAAAGGCCTCTCTGTTTTAGAAGATAATCACTACAGTAATTATCATCGCTGCTAATAATTATCATCGCTGCTAATAATTTCCATGGAGAAAATCTCGCTTATCAACAGCTCCCTAATTATCGCCATGCCTGGAATCAAAGCCATCACCTTGCAGCATTGTGAGGAAAAAGAACTTTAATCGTCGCACGCAGATTTTGGCTTCTGAAAGCCTACTCTGTTCAGTCTGTGCTTTGGAGAAAGCCTGTGCAAAAAAATGAGGCTGGTCTGCAAATGAATGTGGAGCAACCAATTACGATTTTGGGGTGGATTTACTAAAGGCAAATAGACTGCGCACTCTGCAAGTGCAGTTGCTCCAGAACTTAGTAAACGAGGGGAAGCTCTGCTGACTTCCATCGTCCAATCATGTGCAAGCAAAAATGCTGTTGTTTTACTTTCCTTGCATGTGATTGGGTATTCTTTGTAAAGTGAAGCTGTAACAGAACCGGACGCCGACTGCACAAGGGTATTTCTGGTAGACTCCCGCTTCCCTGTCCAAACACAGATCCACGGACACCACCGCTGACCATACAAGAGGAGACAGCACCAGACTTGAAGGATTCCAGGAGATAGACTGCTTTATTTTAACATAGATACAAGATATATACACAGGGCGGGGAAATACACACTCAGTAACAGGAAACACATGAGCGGGCAGTCCTATCAGGGGGAAGGGCTGCCGGAAGCACCCCCCACCAAGCCAATGCACAAACACATACATCCCATAATAGTTTGCTCCCAAGCCAGGCACACAATAGAACAATGGGATGCAGCCACATGGCAGTGAACAATGAACAACCCCCACACCCCACCTATACATGTCTACACAATAGCAGGACATTCCACCCTGTACCCCTAACAGGCACAGAGTGACTTAAACATAAGAGGGATATGGGGAACTGAGACAGGGGTCTCCCCACCTCTCTAAAGGGGGCTGTGTTCCATGGGCCCCCCACCCAAAGTGACTCCCATCACAGAAGCTTTATCTCATTTACTGCACTTGCACAATCTTTTTGCCTTTAGTAAATCAGCTCCTTTGACTTTTAACCCATTGGCGCCTGCCGGCCCTTTAAGGAGTTTGTGACACCGGGAGGCGGGGTTTAGGGTCATGTCACCGCCGTGATTGGCTGTCATGGCGGTCACATGATCAGAAAGCAGGGCGCGAGCTCTGGGCACATCTGTTGTTTACATTGGGTATGCAAATATGCAGCCCCTCAGCGCCAAGGCCAAGCTGCTGAGAGGCCGCATATTTGCGTGCGTATGGTGCCAAGGGGTTAAACAGAACTTTTTGGTATAGAAATAAAGAAGCTGAGGACTTGTTTTTCAGGACACCGGTTCCGGGACTGTCACCATCACCCTCTCCTCGCTACAAGGAACAAGGATGGAGTCTGTTGAAACTGTCCTACATACTTGTTCCAGGACGGTGACTTACCCTAGGTTAACACTTATGTGCTTTTAGTGCGTTTTCCAATTTACAGAAATGCACTGCGGTCCATTTAACATGATTTGTAAATCTACTTCACATCTGTGTGTTTTGAACCGGTGCGCTTTTTTTTTAAAGGGTTAGGGACTTTTTTCCCGCAGAAGATTGCTTTTTTTTATGCAATAGTCTTTAATGGAACTGCACCAAAAATGCAAGTGATGCTTTTTTAATGCATTTCTGTTTTTGCGAATAGGAAAGTATGACAGTTCTGTTCATGCAGTGCGACTTTGATGCGACTCTCTGGCACTCAAGTAGCATGAAAGTCACATCAAAGTCAAACTACATGAACAGGACTGTCATACTTTCCTATTCGCAAAAAAAAAGTCGCACCCATCCAAAGTTGCATCAAAGTTGACCCCATACAAAGAAGCACCCAAGTTGCACCCGTCCAAAGTCACATCAAAGTTGCGTCAAATTCAATACTTTCCTATTGGAAAAATAATGCAAAATGCATCAATCCCAACACACAGGGGTGTGAACCTAGCCTTAGACCCCGGTCAAATCAAACCCGGCTTTGAAATCGGTGCGGCTCCGACCAAGTCAGAACTGCTGTAATTGCCGACAATAGGGTGCAACTTGGCACTTGTTTTTGGCGTTTTAGATTTTTTTCTACAGCCAGTAAACCCCCCCAGCATGTTATCCTATGTGTCCATACACACATAGACTGGAATCAACATTTTTTGGCTGGGACGTTTTCTAGCTGGAAAAAAACCCAAAACTAGTGGGTTTCTAGAGGAGTTTTTCAGCTGTAAAAATGCTCTAACACTGCAAAACGGTAAACCGCCGGTAGTCATGGCAAAACGCTAATCATGGCAAAACGCTAATGCAAAAACGTTAAAAAAAAGCTGAAAAGTTTACGTTTTTAAAGTGACTTTACACAGCTAATGTTACCAGCGTCATCAAAACGTCCCATGTGCATGAGGGCCAAAGCGTCCCATGTGCATGACGGCTTCCCCGCCTATATTACAGGCTTTTTTTGGGGAGCGGGTACCTATTTCTGGCAGGTCCACTTCCTAGGCCTGCCAAATGGAAGCTCACCCAAGCAACCTCCTGGGACATGTCACCTGTCCCAAGCAGGGGTGGACTGACCATTCGAGCACTCGGGCACTGCCCGAGGGCCCGGGGTCAGCAGGGGGCCCCATGAAATACACCTCGTACCTTTTTTATAGGCTTTTTTGAGTGTGGTCAAGGACACAGGGGCCCCATGATCTCCTATTGCCCGGGGGCCCCATGAGTTGTCAGTCCGCCCCTGGTCCCAAGAGACTGCAGATGCATTCACAAAAGCGGAGCGCATCTCGCACATGCAAAGTGAAGAGCCAGATGTGAAGCATCAAGTAGTCACAGCTGGCTTTCCATAGTCAAGATGGCAGCGCTGGGGACCCGAAGACCAGCAAAGAACAGTCCCAGGAGAACACAGCGCTGGATCCCTGGGCTGGTAGGAATCTGTATATTAAAATTCAGCATCTACAGTATTTGTAGCTGCTGGCTTTCCATTTTTCTTTTAAACTGGAGGTCTTCTTTACTCCACTCTCCATACACACAATTTGCGAGAAGACAGGATTTTTATTGCTGAAGCATCATACTACAATATCTGTCATATAATTTGTAATATATAAAAACACATTTCAGCATGCAGTGTATATATATATATATATATATATGAAAAAAATAAAATAAAATATATATATATATATATATATATATATATACAGTGGGGATCAAAAGTTTGGGCACCCCAGCTAAAAATTTGTATTAATGTGCATAAAGAAGCCAAGGAAAGATGGAAAAATCTCCAAAAGGCATCAAATTACAGATTAGACATTCTTATAATATGTCAACAAAAGTTAGATTTTATTTCCATCATTTACACTTTCAAAATAACAGAAAACAAAAAAATGGCGTCTGCAAAAGTTTGGGCACCCTGCAGAGTTAATATCTTGTACTGCCCCCTTTGGCAAGTATCACAGCTTGTAAACGCTTTTTGTAGCCAGCCAAGAGTCTTTCAATTCTTGTTTGAGGTATCTTTGCCCATTCTTCCTTACAAAAGTCTTTCAGTTCTTTGAGATTTCTGGGCTGTCTGTCACGCACTGCTCTTTTAAGGTCTATCCATAGATTTTCAATTATGTTGAGGTCAGGAGATTGTGAAGGCCATGGCAAAACCTTCAGTTTACGCCTCTTGATGTAATCCCTCGTGGATTTCGAGGTGTGTTTAGGATCATTATCCATTTGTAGAAGCCATCCTCTCTTTAACTTCAGCTTTTTCACAGATGGCATCAAGTTACCATCCAAAGTTTGCTGAAATTTTATTGAATCCATTTTTCCTTCTACTCGTGAGATGTTCCCTGTGCCACTGGCTGCAACACAACCCCAAAGCATGATTGATCCAACCCCATGCTTAACAGTTGGACAGAGGTTCTTTTCATTAAATTCTGTGCCCCTTCTTCTCCAAACGTACCTTTGCTCATTGCGGCCAAAAAGTTCAATTTTAACCTCATCGGTCCACAGAACTTGTTTCCAAAATGCATCAGGCTTGTCTATATGTTCATTTGCAAAGTTCAAACGATGATTTTTGTGGTGAGGACGTAGAAGAGGTTTTCTTCTGATGACTCTTCCATGAAGACCATATTTGTACAAGTATCTCTTTATAGTGGAATAGTGTACCACAACTCCAGTGTCTGCCAGATCTTTCTGGAGGGATCGTGCAGTCAAACGTGGGTTTTGAATTGTTTTTCTCACAATCCTGCGAGCTGTTCTGTCTGATATTTTTCTTGGTCTTCCAGATCTTGCTTTAACTTCCACTGTTCCTGATGACTGCCATTTCTTAATTACATTCCGAACAGATTATATTGACATCTGAAAACGCTTTCCTATCTTCTTATAGCCTTCTCCAGCTTTGTGAGTGTCAACTATTTTCAGTTTCAGTTTTCTAGACAACTGCTTAGAAGAACCCATGGTGCTGATTGTTGGGGCAAGGTCAGATGAGTCTGGGCATTTAAAACCTTTGAGCTTGACATCACCTGGTCTTCCCAGATGATGATTGAGAACAATCCATGACACTGGCAGGTCTCAGCTTTGCAAAGAGGGCAGTGCATGCTATAAATACTGCAGGGTGCCCAAATTTTTGCAGACGCCATTTTTTTGTTTTCTGCTATTTTGAAAGTGTAAATGATGGAAATAAAATCTAACTTTTGTTGACATATTATAAGAATGTCTAATCTGTAATTTGATGCCTTTTGGAGATTTTTCCAACTTTCCTTGGCTTCTTTATGCACATTAATACAAATTTTTAGCTGGGGTGCCCAAACTTTCGATCCCCACTGTATGTATATATATATATATATATATATATATAATATGGCCGAAATTGTAGTATTTCAAATATATGTCAATATATTTGGGAGGGATATTTTTGAAATATATTTAAAATATATTTATCTTCCATATGGGAAGGATGTAAGTTTGTAGAGAGCTTCCTCTTTTTGGTTCTGGTGGTGGAAGAAAACAGCAGATGGGGAAAAGGGAAGGTAGGTATATGCTGCTAGGGAGGGGGAAAGCTAAGTGAACCATAAACATGAACATCTAAACTACGACTAAAAGTAGCAACATAAAACTCAGATACAGCTTCCCCAATAGGGATGAGCTTGGATTCGGCTCCAGGTTCGATCTAAACCCAGAATTCAGCTGGCCAATGGACTGTGGGCAGAACATTCTCTACTCCCACCCCAGTTACACGTGCAAAAGGGGGCAGGGATACTTGTGACATCATTGACATAACATGGCCACATGGTCATATTTGGTCAATGTTTCTGATCTAACATGGCCATGTCACGAGCATGCCCCCCACCTTTGCAGGGAAAATCCATTTTGCATTTAACTGGCCCAGAAATGACAACTGCCTTCCGGGTACGGCCAAGCCCAATATCAGCAATGCCACCACCTGTATTTGTATATTCTGAAATGAAACAATACTCCCAATTTGTTACTCTGGGCAGCCACTACAGTTTTCTCTGCGGGTGCAAACTAACACCCGCATCTTTCTATTGTGCAACGTGAAGTAAAGCAATGCCTGATTATACAGATAATTGGCTTCTCTGTGGCTGTAGAGTCTGCATGTCATTCCGAAGAATGAGGAGCTATAAAAATATGTACTTAGGGAATGCGTAGTGGAAGGAAGAGGCTCGTTTATTACTGTTTGTAATCTCTAGAGCTGAGAGCTTCAGCTTACTGCTATGAAATTAAATGCCCAATTTAGAATTCAAACACACAAACCTAATCACTGGGCACCAGGGACAATGCTTCTAGCGGGTTACGGGACTCGCCGAGGTGCATACGCAGTACACTAACGCAGTGTGATACATTCAGTTCTCTGTGATGAGGCTAATTTACTGCAGTTGCCAAGGAGAAGCATTAAGGGCGGATTTTGCTGGCTGGTGCAGTCAGCTTCAGATGAAGGCACTTTCATTAATGGTCCGTTCTCAGGCAACTGCCAGCACTGTATTATTATTATTATTCTTTTTTTTTGGTGGCAGGTCCATGTGCAGGACCAGATGTATTCCGAGCACAGACCTTTCCTGTTTGTACGAGATCGGTGATTCTGTCCCATTAATTCAACAAATAATTGTCATATAGTTGTAAAAACCTAATTACTAAACTCTCATATGATATTTAATATGTTATTGTAATTTCAAATGTTGTTTTCGAAGAGAAGCATGGCTATAGCTTTTTTGCCCATATGTCTCTTCTGGGTCGCAGCAGTGAAGAAGCAGCCGAAAGCAGGCTCATCATAGAGCCACTCCAGACTCTGGAAGGATTCAGACAGTAATGTCGGGATCCACGCAGATGCCTGACTCCAGTGCCTGGACAACATCATCTAGAGCCCACGGCGAACGTGCCAAAATGTCCCAACCGCCACGACCCCCCCCCCACGCAGCCGAAAGCAGGCTCATCACAGAGCCACTCCAGACTCTGGAAGGATCCAGACAGTAATGTCGAGAACCACTCAGATGCCTGACTGCAGTGCCTGGACAACATCATCTAGAGCCCAGGGCGAACATGCCAAAATGTCCCAACCGCCCAGACCCCCCCCACCCCCCCCCCCACACACAGCCCAAAGCAAGCTCATCACAGAGCCACTTCAGACTCTGGAAGAATCCAGAGAGTAATGTCAGGATCCACTCAGATGCCTGACTATAGTTGCTGGACAGCATCATCTAGAGCTCAGGGAGCATGCCAAAATGTCCCACACGCCCCCCCCCCGCCCGCCCACGCATGATGTCCGAGCAAATCCCCTCGACCCCACAAAAAAACCCCTAAGCATAAATCCCCCATTCTCCCAGTACAAATCTGCCCTCTGCTGAAATTTCCACAATTATTTGTCCCCCATCCCAAATCCTCCACACCTCAGATTTCCTTCCCATGCATGATGTCCGAGCAAATCCCCTCCGCCCTCCAAAAAACTCCTAAGCATAAACCCCCCATCTTCCCTGTACAAATCTCCCTTCTGCTAAAATCCTCAAAATTATTTGCCCCCCCATCCCAATCCCAAATCCTCCACACCTCAGATTTCCTTTCTGAGCACAAATCCTCTCCTCCCACTCCAAATCCCCCCCTTCCCAGCACAAATTCCCTACCCAGTCCCCCATCCTAGCAAAATTCACCCTCAAATTTTCCCTTCTAGCACAAATATGCCCCAATCATCCCAACTAGCACAAATCCCCTTCCCCCTGTACCATAGAGTAAATCCTCTTCCCCCTCCCCCATCCAAACACAGATCCCACTAAATCACCACTCCTAGCACCCTTCCCTCCAAATTTCCCCTTCTAGAACAATTCATACTCCTTGCTGCCCCCCCCAAAAAAATTCCCCCTTTCAACACAATACCCTTTACCCCCAATCTCCTCATGATACCACAGTGCCCAGGGCTGCCGCCCCTCCTGCCCACCCCTGCCTGACTGACAGCTGGCTCAGCCTCTGAGTGTGCTGCTGAGACCTGAGTCTGCCGCTCCTGCCCCCTCCACAGCCCAGGGCACCAGTGAGTGATGGAGGGGCAGTGTCAGGGATCCTATAGCCTCTAGCACTCCACAGACCGGATTCCCCCAAGGCGCGGAATCTAAGTCCCTACCTGCTTGTTCACCAGGGCCCCTGATGGTGGGGATGGACTTGGAGCAGGCCGAGACCAGGTCGCAGCCCTTGAGTTCACCCAGCTGTGGTAGAAGCACCGTTGGAGGTGTATAGCAGGTGAGAGTCTGATGTGAGGAGGTCACAAGAGCAGCGTCAGGCAGGCTGGGTCTGTAACAGTGGTGGCAGCGTGGTACAAAATCAGCAGGCAGAGGAATAAACAGGTCACAAGCCGGGTTCGTTAACAGTAGATCAGAACGTGCAGGGTTAAGCAGGAGAATGGTCAGACAAGCCAGGGATCAGAGCAGGAGAAGACAGCAGTATCAGGAACAGGCTGGGTCGGCAACAAGGTATTCAGGAACACTGGATCAAACAGGAACACAGGTAACAGGTAAGACCATACGGCACTTGAGCATTGCAAGAGCTGGGTTTAAATAGGCCGCCCAACTCCTGACAGGCGCTCCTGGGTCCTAGTGCATGCCCGGTGCCGTCATTGGTGACAGGCGCGCCTGGGTCCTAGTGCCTGCCTGCCTGTATGTCTTGTCAGGATTCTACGCATGTGCAGATTCGATCGCCAAGGCGATCTTCCCATTCCCTGACAGGCAGAGCAGAGAGTGGTGACTGAGAGTCATCGCTCTCTGCTCAGAGCGGACCAAGAACTGAGCGATCATGTGGTTTGGCTTATACCCAGCGGGGGACAGCTGCAGCATCGCAGGAATGCTGCAGCCATATAGGTGAGTATGCCGACAGATACAGGCAATCTCCTGCACTCAAGTGTGATACTCAGGTACCAATAAACCTTCACTTATCCATTCTTTAAGCATAAATAGACACCGTACCTACGCGTTTCAAGGGAAGAGTCCCCTCTTCATCAGAGCTAAAACTCTGGAACTCTTGGAACACGTGCAGCGGATCAGACAGCACAGACTCTGTATCATTCTGTTGAGCTTGTGCTATGCAGCTGTTTGTGAATATACATCTATTTTATTACTACAATAAAAGGTCTATAAAGGTAATGTGCTGGGCTGGTGCATCCTCTTTCTTTGATTTTTCAATATAGGTTACATAGTTAGTCTGGCTGAAAAAAGACAAAAGTCCATCCAGTTCAACCATTAAAAAAAAAAAAAGTTATAATCCTACACCCACAGTTGATCCAGAGGAAGGCAAAAAAAACCAGCAAAGCATGATCCAATTTGCTCCTGCAGGGAAAAAAATTATTTCCTGATCCCCCGAGAGGTAATCGGATATTCCCTGGATCAACTTTACCTATAAATGTTATATCCAGTTATATTCTGTGTATCCAACATGTTCTCAGCTGATCACCTTTGTTTCCTAAACCACTAATGATCTGAGATAAGCAACGATCCTCAGGATCGCCACTGATCTCAGTGTCATAAAAGGACACCAAAGTCTCTTCTGCAATAACAGCCTACCTGTCAGCAAAGTTTCTTTAGAAGGTTTTAGTTCCACTCAGGGGCGGACTGACCAATTAGGCACTCAGGCACTGCCCGAGGGCCTGGGGTCAGTAGGGGGCCCCATGAGATGTCCCTGGTACCTTTTATAGGCTTTTTTTGTGTGGTTTGAATGTGGGCGAGGACACAGGGACCCCATGATTTCCTATTGCCTGGGGGCCCCGTGATTTGTCAGTCCGCCCCTGGTTCCACTTTCAACCTGTGGATCAGCAAAACAACAATTACCATTTTCAAAAAAAGGAGTCAGAATTGGAATCCTCCATTATTCTATCATGGCAGCAACTTTCCGTGTAACTTTCAGGGCCAATTATAGCACCCCGATTAGCAGGGGTGTCACAGCAAAACGCATAGCGCACAGTAACGCACAAATATTACAACCATCTGATAAAAGAATGCTATTGGAGCTGGGCTTTAGTGGAAATGTATGTAATCTTAGTTTCCAAAAGTGAGATTTTAACCTCCCTGGCGGTATTCCTGAGTGTAGCTCGGGGTAAAGTTTCTGTACCAAAAGCAGTAACCCCGAGCTACACTCAGGCTTACCATGCGGCGCTGCATAGGGAGTCCCTGCAGAGCTTACCTTGTCCTTCGCTCCCGCGATGTGTCCCCTGCAGCATCCCCGGCCATCTCCTTTGGCTGATGCCGGCATCCGGCTTCTGTGTTCTGGTCCCTGTGACGTCGAGACGTACGGGCGCTGCCGGAGGCGGGAAATTTGAACATTTTTTAAAAATGTCATTTTTTTCAAAACGAATTTTACATAGTATAACATTGCTGTTTCAAACCATTTCACATACATTTTGTCCCGAGTGCTTTGTCCTGTCCCCTGTCTGCATTTTGACTGTTCTTTCTGCCTGGAAACTTAGAAAAGTCCATGGCGTCCAAAAAGCGTCCCTTTAGGTCAAAAGCGGGTTTAGACCGGCTAGAGAACAGCGATAGTAAATCAGAACCACTTGCAGAATTGAGTGATAATGATTCGTGGGGGAAATTCCTCATCAGACACTGAAAACAATTTTGCGACTTTGCTCAGTGATGTGCGAACTTGGCGCTCTATTTCACATTTCAGTGTTTTCGGTTTGATTATATTATTGAATTAAATGTATTATTATTGTATTATTATTTTTTATGATTATTAATTAAATTATAATTTATGATTTTGTGTTTCAAATTTTATCATACCCGGGATGTTTAATAGACTCTTGTTCGGACAGATTTCAGTGAGTTATTCCTAAATATTACAGCCTACAATAAAAAAAACTACATATTTCCATGCAAAATAATGGTACCGCTTTCAGCACCAAAAATCTGAAATAATCATACCGCCAGGGAGGTTAATACTTACATTCTCAAAGGAAAAAACAGAGCTGGGGAAAATATGACGGTTGTCATGTCTTGAGAATGTATGCTTTGCTGGATTTTCCTGGAAAATGAAAAACACAGGTAAGTACATTAAATATAATGGGTGCATCGCAGGGAACGGGATGGTCACGGTACAATGCTTTGCGGGTTTGCCTTATTAAAATGGAATCAAACTTAGCCACATATTACCTCTACAGGATAATGCTTTAATAATGTTACCTTCAAAGCATTCATTACAGCAATGACATTAGGTTGCTGCGCACGCCCACCACAAAGATTTGGCAAGGTTAGAGGGTAGTATTGTTATTATCAGCAGGCATAATGTATGCAGAAGTAATTAAAATCTGAGCAAGTTTCATGAGACATTCATTTTCCTTGATGCTAAAAATACTTCCTCTTAATGTACAGGGAACACGTCCCCTGTATAGAGATTTATGGATGAGCTGTGGTTCACCTTGTATGCTTTCATTGACTGAATTTTTAATAAGGAGTAAACAAATTTGAATATAACGGCACCTGGTCTTTGATGGAATTCACCAATTTTACTATTACCATGCTCATCTTCCACTAGACATGCTTTCCAATAGAAACATTTGTTTCATTCTAAATTGAAATTTGGACTAAAAGAATAGACTAGACTAGAATAGAACAGGATACAGTACAATATAAAAGAATAGAACAGAAAATAATAGAATAGAAAAAACAAAAAGAATAGGATAAAATAGAAAGAATATAACTGTCTTCCGAATATCAAATTTTGAATAAAATTATTAAGTGTTCTTACATGGCGACCACTTCCTGTTATCTCACATATATATTCTTATTATTATAGCCAAATTACCACCCTAACTCCTCCCACAGTTTTTACACTACATAGACAGTAATATACCGAAACGTGCGGATTGTTCCCGATTGGTGTGCTATTACTTTGTGGAACGTTTCGCCGAATGGTTCATGAAATATCGCCGTTTTTGTGGTGAAATTGGTCCCATAGGAATGAATGGCGCAACTAGAGTGGGAGCTGACAAAAGCTAGAGTGTGAGCTGAAAAATCAGGACATGATTTCTAAACTGCCATCACTCCCTCATTTTCAAGCCCACCTACACAAATCCTATATCAAAACGTTCAGCTATCCCTGCTGCCACTAAAAATGTCCACGGCTAAGCCATAGTCCTGATAGTTTTCACAATATGACCATTTGTTTGCAACTCAAGCCGCCCATTGACATTCATTGAAACTCCACTCTAGACACCTGAAATTTGAAGGCCAATTTCTAAACTGCGACTGTGCCTTCATTTTTAATATTTCAGAGACATACTATGCACCAAAATGTAGGTCTGGGTCTTGTGATTCTCACAATATAAAACTCTTCACTGTAGGATTTATAGTTTTAAAACTACAACTGTTTGACGATGGCAACCGCCAGTGAAGTGATCAAGTTGGAGCAGTTTGTTTTTAACCATTCCTCTGCCCTTGCTGTAGAGTGAGTTGCCATAGGAACCCAGGTGTGTGAGCAGGTAGCAGAGTGACAAAAGCTACTCCGCCCAGTTACTCCGCCCACTCCAGTTGTAGACTACTGGTAGAGGCAAGAACACTTCACACAATTTCCCCAGAAATTTGAGCTTTTCTAGTTATTATTATTATTATACAGGATTTATATATTATTATTATTATTATACAGGATTTATGGCGCCAACAGTTTGCTCAGCGCTTTACAATATAAAGGGAGACAATACAGCAACAATACAGTTCAATACAAGAGGGATAGGAGGGCCTGATCCTGGGAGCTTACAATCTAAGATATATATACACACTGCATGTTGAAATGTGTTTTTTATACATTTATAAATACATTTAAATTTACGAAAAATATTTTTAAAAATATACAGTTATTAAATATATTCTTCAGATTTTTTTTAAAATATAAAAAAGTAATTTGTAACATATATTTTTACATATATTTGTAAATGCATTTCAAAAATGTAGATTGAATGTATTTTTAAAGATATTTTTCATATACTTTGTAATAAAAATGCATTTCAACATACAGTATATATATATATATATATATATATATATATATCTTTTTTTTGTATATATATATGTATATATATATATATATATATATATATATATATATATATATATATATATATATATATATATTGAAAGACAATACAGCAACAATACAGTTCAATACAAAAGGGTTAGGAGGACCCTGCTCCTTGAAGTTTACAATCTAAGAGAATACATTTTAATTTCGATAGAATAGATTAGAATAGACTAGATAAGAATAGCATAGAATAGAATAGAAAAAACAATAGAATAAATTAGAAAGAATATAACTGTCTTTCGAAATTCAAATTTCGGATAGAATAAATTAAAATTCGAAGAGAATAGATTAGATTAGAAAATAACAGAGTAGAAAAAAACAATAAAATAGACTAAAATAGAAAGAATATAACAGTCTTCCAAAATTCAAATTTCAAATAGCATAAATTCAATTAGAAAAGAATTAAATAGAATAGAAAAAAACAATAGAATAGAATAAAATAGAATATAATCATCTTTCGAAATTAAAATTTCAAATAGAATAAATTTTAATAGATTAGAATAGAAAAGAATAGAATAGAAAATAAGATATATACTAGAATAGAAAATAATAGACAAAAGCAATAAAATAGAAAGAATATAACCATCTTCCAAAATTTTAATTTCAAATAGAATAAATTTGAAAACAAAATGAAGCAAATTCAGAAAACGAATTAAACAAATTAAACGAATGTAGTGAAACGAAGTTGTTTAAATTCCGAATCTAAACTAAACACATGTTTCTGGTCTGCACATGTCTGCCTTCCACCTGTTAGGATCCCCTTACACTATGGGGGTTATTTACTAAAACTGGAGCGTGCAAATTTTGGTTCAGCTCTGCATAGAAATCAATCAACTTCCAGTGTTTTATAGCAAAGCTCAACTGAACTGAAGTTGGAAGCTGATTGACTACCATGCACAGCTGCACAGGATTCTGAGTGATCCAGTTTTAGTAAATCCTCCCTAGATGTCCAAAATATGTGGATCCCCTTCCGAATGATTAGGTTCAAATCAGGGGCGGAATGACAACTCATGAGGCCCCCCTGGGCAATAGGGGATCATGGGGCCCCTGTGTCCTCGCCCACACTCAAACCCAGGGGCGGACTGACCATTTGGAAACTCGGGTACTGCCCGAGGGCCCGGGGTCAGTATGGGGCCCCATAAGATGCCCCTGGTACCTTTTTCATAGGCTTTTTTGAGTTTGGGCAAGGACACATGGGCCCCATGATCCCCTATTGCCCGGGGGCCCCATGAGTTGTCAGTCCGCCCCTGCTCAAACCACAATCAAAAAAGCCCATGAAAGGTACCAGGGGCATCTCATGGGGCCCCATACTGACCCCGAGCCCTCGGGCAGTGCCCGAGTGCCCAAATGATTAGTCCGCCAATGGCTCAGATCTTTGCAGTGAAGGGTGCTTACAGAATGCAAAGACATTTTAGACAGTGGTAGGCTTCCAACCTTGGGGTAACATTTTGGGGAAGACCCTTTCCCTGTTCCAGCATGACTGTGCCCCTGTATACAAGGACAGATCTATAGGGACATGGTTTGATGAGTTTGGTGTGAAGGAACTCAAGTGGCCTACACAGACCCTGACCTCTACCCTACTGAACGACTCATCCATTTTAACCACCCTCATCCTGGTCCTTAGCTGCTCATAAGCTATTGGAGGAAGTATTGCCTTTGCCAGTCTGATTTCAGCTTTCAGATAGCATATGATAACTGGAAGAAGTGGACATCGCTGGAGTAGCAGTGTCTACTTACAGCGGTGTCCCTAGGCAGGTGCGGGGGGTGTGCGCCGCACCAGGTGACAATTATCGCACGGGGTGACACCAGACCCTCTCTACCAGCTCCACGAAAAGGAAAGTTTTAAAGCCAGCCGACGATCCTCGCAAGATGGATCGGATCTGCGGATTGAGCATAATGGATCGGAGTCCGATTCATTATGCTCCCCAATCCGCAGATCCATCCTGCGGGGATCGTCGGCTTGCAACCTATACGGGGTTAACTGATCTAGGTAAGGCTGTGCAAGATCTGGGACTTGTCTGTAACCAGGAAATGCGGCCCCGATAGCAGGAACCTCCTCCATCTGACATCACTTCTCGAGCGTGTGCAGACCGGACTGGTGTTGAAAGATCAGTTAACCCCCCAAAGGACAACTGTACAAAAAAAAAAAAGATTGGTTAAACCAACAAGTGCTTTTTTATCACTATTATTCCTTTATATTGGCTTTCGGAATTTACAAATGCAGCAATTTAGACATTGGATGAAAGGTTTAGCACTGGAAAACACTTTTTAATAGATGAATAGTGCATTTTATATACAACTATAGAGGTCAAACCAAAATGAGGGACAAATGTGGAGGAAAGAGGGACAGAGGGACTTTGTTGTGAATGAGGGACAGTCCCTCGAAATCAGGGACAGTCCCTTGAAATCAGGGACAGTTGGGAGCTATGCAGGAGGTGTGTTACTGGCCAGATCACCAGGTGAAAACAGAGGAATGAAAAAGCCTACAAAAATAAAACTAACACAGCCACCATATCTGATGACCGGTAAGCTGCAACATATTACATTTTGGGTTTAATACAACTTTAACACGAAAAATATATCAAATGCTACATCCACTGTAAGTACTTGTTTCTTCTCGCTCTTTTTTCCTTTTATGTGCAACTTCCTTCCAACCGAGATGCCTTTCCTTTTGCAAAACAAATGGCATACTAAAATCAGGGAGTGAATCTGGGCAGTATATTAGGCTTCTATAGCAGCGATAATGAGAGACCCTGCGGGTCACTTGGCTTGGCGCCCCCACGCTGAGCTGAAAACTCGAAGCAGGTCATACAGTTCTCTTTGGGCTCTCTGATAGACAGTGCTCCGGCAGGAGGTAGTAATGATGACAGATTGAGCCATTAGTGCAGCAGAGGTGTACTTCTCATTATGAAGGAAAAAGCCAACATATTCTGAGTTTCTAGCTACAGTGCTGTGCTCACCGCTGCTTAATTAATGGAAGACGGAGGTTGGTGCCAATACATCTTCTATGGAAGTACAAATGTGGTGCACCAGAAGATTGCAAATATTTGAGCTTCTTTATGGCTTTTAATGCTGTACTTGTAAATACCACCAACTAAATATTTGTCTACAACTGGAATCCCAGGATGCAGATCTATAGTTTTCATTAGTGGGAACAATGGTGTATTTAGATTCTGTGCTGCCCTAGGCCTCCAATGGGAGAGCGAGAAAGTTCAATAAGTGTGTGTACGTATATATGATTCTATCTCTCTCTTCCCTCTCTCTTTTCCGTCTCTTTCTCTCTCTCTCTTCCCTCTCTCTCTCTTTTCCCTTTCTCTCTTCCTCTCTCTTTCTCCCCCTCTCTCTCTTCCCCCTCTCTCCCATCTCTGTATTTTCCCACTCTTACTCTTCCCTCTCTCTCTTCCCCCCTTCTCTCCCCTCTCTCTCTTCCCTCTTTCCCCCCTCTCACTCTCTTCCCTCTCTTTTCTCTCTCTATCTCCCTCCCTCCTCTCTTACCTTTCCCTCTCTTTGCTCTCTATTCCTCTGACTCTCTCTTCCCTCTCTCTCTCTCTTCCGCTCTCTCTTTCTCTCCCCCTCCCACTCTCTTTTCCCTCTTTCGCTCTCTCTTCCTCTCTTTTCCCCCTCTCTCTCTTTCTCCCCCTCTCTCGCTTCCCTTTCTCTCTATCTCTTCCCCCTCTCTCTTCCCCTCTCTCTCTTCCCTTTCTCCCCCCTCTCTCTCTCTTTTCCCTCTCTTTCTTCCCTCTTTTCCCCCACTCACTCTCTTCCCTCTCTTTTCTCTCTCCCCCCTCTTCCCTTTCTCTCTTTTCCCTCTCTTTGCTCTCTTTCTTCCCTCTTTCTCTCTTCTCCCTTCCCTCTCTCTTCCGTCTCTCATATGGGACTACACACACCTCCTCCAAGGGTTGCTTATCTCGAAATGTGGGGGTGATAATCATACTGTGTGTGGGTCTCTTCCCCTCTTTTCCCTCCCTCCTCTCTCTTTCTCTCCCCCTCTATATCTTCCCTCTCTCACTCTCTTTTGCTCTCTCTTCCCTCTCTGTCTCTCTCTTTCTCCCCCTCTCTCTCTTCCCTTTCTCTCTCTCTCTCTTCCCCCTCTCTCCCATCTATCTCTCTTCCCCCTCTTTCTCTCTCTCTCTCTTCCCTCTCTATTCGTTCTCTCACTTCCCCCTCTCTCCCATCTATCTCTCTTCCCCCTCTCTCTCTTCCCGCCTTCCATCCCCTCTCTCTCTTCCCTTTTCCCCCTCTCACTCTCTTCCCTCTCTCTCCCCCCCTCTTCCCTTTCCCTCTCTTCGCTCTCTCTCTCCCCTCTTTCTCTCTTTTCCCTCTCTGTTCTGTCTCTCATATGGTACTACACACACCTCCTCCAAGGGCTGCTTATCTCGAAATGTGGGGGTGATAATCATACTGTGTGTGTGTAGTCCCATACAATCTATCAGTGTATCCTGTGCTGGAAGAATGACAGGAGGGAGAGCCCAGAGAACACATCACCGCTCACCTCCTCCGAGCTCTTTCCTCCCTGCCACTTCTCCTCTCTCTTCTCCAGGCTGCCCCTGGCCCCAGCTGTGCGGGCGGGGGAAGAAGCGCAGCGGAGAGCGGCCATTCAGGAACACCAGGGCACCCCCTCCATCCAGGTCTGTCTCTCCCTCCAGCAGCAGAAAGCCGACGGGAGGGAGAGGGGGAGAAACTTCAAACCCGCTTTCAGTTGCTGGATGGAGAGATACACAGTGCATCCTTCTCCAACTGCTCTCCCCCACCACATCGATCCTTCTGCTATTCGGGCCATTTACAGGAGGCACCCCTCTGATGGCGGCCCTGCATGGCTCTGTCCGCCGCTGCTCGCAAGGTCCCTTCTTCTGGGGGGGCGATGCCACCCTCCTAAAAATTGCCGCCCTAGGCAAACGCCATGCTTGCCTCATGGTAGATACGCCCCTGATTGGGAAATAGGGGTCAATTCACTAAGAGTTAAATAACGACTGAAAAAATGTGGTAAAATAATGCATGCGGTAATTATCGCATATTTTCATGCAGTAATTTATCGCATGGTAGCTGGTTGTTTAGGAAGCCGGCCACCACGTATATACCTGCACTGTGCAAGGATAGTGCATAGACAAGTGACTTACTTCCTTTTCTTTGGTCCGCTGCCCACTCCTCCTCTGCAGTGCTGAGGGGGCACCTGTGCAGGAGAGCTCACGAGTCAGGCTGTGTGCATCTATAGACACACACAGCACAGCACAGCCTGGCCCGCCCACCCCCTCGGTCCTCACTGGATTTGACTGAGAGCAGCAGGAGCCAATGGCTTCTGCTGCTCTCAGTGTAGCCTGTGAATCCAAGAAGAGAGAGCAGCACTGCTGCAAACGGGCACAGTGCTGGATCGTCTGGAGTCTGGGGGGGGGGGGGAGTGTCTTTTACCATAATGCATGGAATGCATTCAAATGGTTGTAAACTCTTCCATATACCCAGTGAAGTGACTGGCCTCAGATGATGCACAGAGATGAGACAAATCCCCCTACATAAGTTGTACCTGTTTATCTGCAGTCTTCTCTTCTGTACATCCGTTCAAAGTACTGAATTTATACAGCTTGTCTTAGAGTTCAGGAGGGCTTGTAGCTGAAATTACACACTGAAGATTTCAGTGAGGAGAGATCCGAGAGCTGATTGGAGGGAAAGGACACCCCCCCCACCACCACCACCTTCACACAGCACACAGAAACAGAGCTGAGGCTGTCAATTTTATTGGACTAGTTATTTTAGTCGAGTTTCTTGTCTTCCCCCCAGCCCGGACACCACCCCCCATTGACTTCTCTGTCACATCCAACAACGCTACCAACAAACCCACCCCGCAGGCCAGAGTACTTGGTGTCATTCTGGACTCCAACCTATCCTTCCAGCCCCAAGTCCAATCACTAACAAACTCATGCAGACTCCACCTCCGCAACATCGCCAAAATCCGCACGTTCCTGACCCCAGAAACCACTAAACAGCTCATCCACTCCCTCATCATATCACGACTCGACTACTGCAACTCCCTCCTCACTGGCCTGCCTCGCCGCTGGCTATCCCCGCTTCAGTCCATCCTGAATACGGCTGCCAGACTCATTCACCTTTCCAACCGCTCCATCTCCGCCACCCCCCTCTGCCAATCCCTCCACTGGCTTCCGATTGCGCAACGGATCAAATTCAAAATCCTAACACTGACGTACAAAGCTGTCCACCATACTGCCCCGAACTACATCACTGACCTAATATCCAAGTACCACCCAACACGCACACTCCGCTCCTCACAAGACCTCCTTCTCTCTAGTTCCCTGGTCTCCTCCTCCCATGCCCGCCTCCAGGACTTCTCCAGGGTGTCACCCATCCTCTGGAACTCCCTGCCCCAACCCATCAGATTATCACCTACTCTCCTCTCCTTTAGGCGCACCCTGAATACCCATCTCTTCAGGGAAGCCTACCCCACCCCCTGCTAATTGCCGACCTCCTCCACTCTTCCTACCACTCCATCCCCCACAGCCATCTCCTCCTGTGCCACCATCCCCTCCCTCCTAGATTGTAAGCTCCAAGGAGCAGGGCCCTCAATCCCCTCATGTTTTGCATTGTATTGGTATTGTTCTGT
Source organism: Staurois parvus (assembly GCF_062004578.1). Taxonomy (NCBI): domain Eukaryota; kingdom Metazoa; phylum Chordata; class Amphibia; order Anura; family Ranidae; genus Staurois; species Staurois parvus. The sequence goes on along the minus strand of NW_028318336.1, from coordinate 735,112 downwards.
CACATGTTCTGTCCCCCTATGTCAGTGGTGGGCAACCTTTTTTTTCAACTGAGCCAAATCTCGCCAAAACCACGATTGAAATTTATTTTGAGAGCCACATTTTTAAAACTGAAAATACATCTCCCATATAGTAATTCATCCCCCATATAGTAATTCATCCCCCATAGAGTAATTCATCCCCCATATAGTAATTCATCCCCCATATAGTAATTCATCCCCCATAGTAATTCATCCCCCATATAGCAATTCATCCCCCATAGCAATTCATCCCCCATATAGTAATTCATCCCCCATATAGTAATTCATCCCCCATATTAATTCATCCCCCATAGTAATTCATCCCCCATATAGTAATTCATCCCCCATAGCAAATCATCCCCCATAGTAATTCATCCCCCATAGTAATTCATCCCCCATAGTAATTCATCCCCCCCATAGTAATTCATCTCCCATATAGTAATTCATCCCCCATATAGTAATTCATCCCCCATATAGTAAGTCCCCCATATAGTAAGTCCCCCATATAGTAAGTCCCCCCCCATATAGTAAGTCCCCCCCCCATATAGTAAGTCCCCCATATAGTAATTCATCCCCCATATAGTAAGTCCCCCCCCATATAGTAAGTCCCCCCATATAGTAAGTCCCCCATATAGTAATTCATCCCCCATATAGTAAGTCCCCCCTGTGTCAATTCACTTACCTTTGCTCCGCGCGTTCCTCTCGCCGTGCTTCCCGCGCCGTTCTGGTCTTCAGGGCGGACTGTAAGAGGAGAGGAGTTCGTCACGCTGCCCCGCCTACATCCTGGCTGCCCCGCCTACATCCTGACAGCTGCAGAGTCCTGACTTTTGGGGCGGCCGCCCGAGAGGAGGGAGGGGAGCGGGCGGCCGTCCGAGAGGAGGGAGGGGAGGGGAGGGGAGGTGAGGGGGCGGCCGCCCTGCACACGCCCGTCCGAGAGGAGGGAGAGGAGGGAGGGGAGCGGGCGCCCGGCACACAGAAGAGCCGCATTTAAGCTTGTAAAGAGCCGCATGTGGCTCGCAAGCCGCGGCTTGCCGACCACTGCCCTATGTAATGTACAACGCTGAGCGAACTATTGGCGCTTTATAAATACTGTATAATAATAATAATAATAGTTAGACCCTCCCCATTCCTTCCTGGCACCAACATACCTCCAAGTTGTCGCCAATTACAAGGGGTGATACCACAGGGATTAAAACACCTAAAATAACCAAAGTAGAGGCGTGGTACGTAAAGAAAACCTTTTATAGCTCCTTTCGGAGTGTTGGGGGCAGAATTTTGAGATGTTTTAACCGTTCCTGGAGATCAGCTTTAAATCTCTTATATTACAGGCTGTTTGTCTTACAACTTTCTATGCAGCAACAGGAGGAGAAAAACACCAAGGTAGCTGGAAACACCGAAACTCCAAAGGGGGAGGGAGCAAAGCCAGTATCTACAGCAGGGGTGTCAAACTCAATCTCATCGTGGGCCGCATCAACATTATGGTTGCCCTCAAAGGGCCGGTTTTATTTGTAGGACTAGGACTAGATTTCCAGAGCATCCCCCCCCCCTTACATCAGATGTCAAGAGCCCCCCACCATCAGAAGTCAAGAGTCCCACACCTTCCCTACATCGCAGTGCATCCCCCTTTACCCTGTGATGCTGCTCAAGAAGCTTGGGGTGGAGTTAGGAAGCAGAAAGTGCAGGGTCTGGAGGAGTACCAGAGGAGGGCTGGAGTAATTCCTGGAGTCTGCTGAATGCTGAGACCAGGGGAAGCAGAGATGATGGGGTGCTGAGGCTGCACAGAGAAGCACAGGATCTGTAGGAGGAGTTCTGCCCTCCTCTTTGCTGCCGACTGCTGAGATGAGGAGGAAGAGCTGAGACAAGACTCTCTGTGGCTGCATAGAGAAGCGCAGGATCTGTAGGGGGAGTTCTGCTCTCCTCTCTGCTTCCGACTGCTGAGATGGGGAGGAGCTGAGACAAGCCTCTCTGTGGCTGCACAGAGAAGCGCAGGATCTGTAGGAGGAGTTCTGCCCTCCTCTCTGCTGCCGACTGCTGAGATGAGGAGGAAGAGCTGAGACAAGCCTCTCTGCGGCTGCACAGAGAAGCGCAGGATCTGTAGGAGTTCTGCCCTCCTCTCTGCTGCCAACTGCTGAGATGGGGAGGAGCTGAGACAAGCCTCTCTGCGGCTGCACATAGAAGCGCAGGATCTGTAGGAGGAGTTCTGCCCTCCTGCCGACTGCTGAGATGGGGAGGAGCTGAGACAAGCCTCTCTGCGGCTGCACATAGAAGCGCAGATCTGTAGGAGAAGTTCTGCCCTCCTGCCGACTGCTGAGATGGGGAGGAGCTCAGACAAGCCTCTCTGTGGCTGCACAGAGAAGCGCAGGATCTGTAGGAGGAGTTCTGCCCTCCTCTCTGCTGCCGACTGCTGAGATGGGGAGGAGCTGAGACAAGCCTCTCTGTGGCTGCACAGAGAAGAGCAGGATCTGTAGGAGGAGTTCTGCCCTCCTCTCTGCTGCCGACTGCTGAGATGGGGAGGAGCTGAGACAAGCCTCTCTGTGGCTGCACAGAGAAGCGCAGGATCTGTAGGAGGAGTTCTGCCCTCCTCTCTGCTGCCGACTGCTGAGATGGGGAGAAGCTGAGGCAAGCCTCTCTGTGGCTGCACAGAGAAGCGCAGGATCTGTAGGAGGAGTTCTGCCCTCCTCTCTGCTGCCGACTGCTGAGATGGGGAGGAGCTGAAACAAGCCTCTCTGTGGCTGCACAGAGAAGCGCAGGATCTGTAGGAGGAGTTCTGCCCTCCTCTCTGCAGCCGACTGCTGAGATGGGGAGGAGCTGAGACAAGCCTCTCTGTGGCTGCACAGAGAAGAGCAGGATCTGTAGGAGGAGTTCTGCCCTCCTCTCTGCTGCCGACTGCTGAGATGGGGAGAAGCTGAGACAAGCCTCTCTGTGGCTGCACAGAGAAGAGCAGGATCTGTAGGAGGATTTCTGCCCTCCTCTCTGCTGCCGACTGCTGACATGGGGAGGAGCTGAGACAAGCCTCTCTGTGGCTGCACAGAGAAGAGCAGGATCTGTAGCAGGAGTTCTGTCCTCCTCTCTGCTGCTGTCTGCTGAGACAAGGTGGGGGCGGAGACGAGGGGGGTGCCGCAGCTGCAGAAGTGTGAGAGCCACATGAAATGGCATAGCATGCCGGAATTAGCCTGGGAGCCTTGTGTTTGAAACATGTGACCTATAGCATAGACATCTCACCACTAGAGTCCCTAAGAGATATAGGAAACCAGAATTAACCAAACTCCACCTACTGTTTCTTTTTTTTTACACCAATGTGCATTCTCCTCCTGCAGTCATACATATGTTAAAGAACTGCTATAAAATATAACTAGTATAAAACATGTATTGCTTCACTTCTAGCAACTGCTGTTAATGCTTTTTTTTTTTTTTTTTAAGTTGTATACATGCTTTAATGTTCCATCATGCGTGCTTCCCATCACCGGATGCCTGTCAGGAGCTTCATAATCAAATCATAAATCTGAGAAGTAATTAAAAGCCAAGCGACTGCAACAGCTACAATTTAGCAACTAATTCCTGAAATTCTGCGGCAGGGAACAAGCGCACTCTTCTATAACATGTAATCATTTTGTTGTAATAATTACAGAGCACTAATGAACATTAATCCTATCACAACTAATCCTAATTACGCAGCCCAGGAGATGGAAAGTTCCAATAGTACAGCGCAGAGCATGTCTTAAGACATATATATGTGCAGAATGTATATATAGTAGTAGGTGTGCTGTATAGATGCGCTGGGCTCCTGGGCGTTGCAAGGTATTTTATGTGCTGCCACAACTTCCCGATTTTTTTTTTTTAATTTACTTGTGTTTGGTGTGTTCCAATGTACCCCGCTCTGGCTGTTTAGTTAATACAGTTGCTAGCTACCACATTCCAGCAACCCTCCCCATGCTAATGGCTCAGTGTTGTTCCTGTTCACGTAGAGCAGGGAGGCTTCAGAGAGAAATATCTTCGCACCTCCATGAAATGCAAGCAAACACATCCTTTGTAATCTACCAGCCTGCTATAAATAACATTGGATTTCACTTTTGAGTCTTCTTGGTGAGTTGACACTGCCTGTGGATCTTGTTGAGTCAGGAAGTTGCCTTATTGTCCATACATACTGAGTCCTAGGAGGTATGTCTTTTGCATAAAGCGATGTTTGAGACAGATCATTTTATGATAAAACAATCAACTTTCTTGTTTTGACATTTAAAAGGTTGGTATTAACGGATCAATCTGGTAAGCAGGGATGCGGATGTTTACAATTGGGACCAGTGAACCCTGTAAAACCATATCATATCTGGCAAGGCGTGGGAAAGGGAATGCCATGTGCATTCTATACATGTTCTTGGATGGAAATATTGACCATCAGTAAAAAGTATAAGTGTCAGTTCACAAATATGCGGATTGGATGTGGTTTGAACTGCATCCAATCCGCATGACATGTGAAATACCATTGCTTCCTATGATGCCTGTTCACGTATGTCCGGTGCACTGGCGGTGCGGATTCAGTGTGGATTGAACAAGAGTCCTGTCCAATTTCCGAGCAGTGCGGTCCATTTCAGGTGTGGATTAGAGGCTATTGATTTCTATGGGAACTGATTCTAAACTGCATTTGTGTGAACAGGATAAAAGCCTGTAAATCACCGTATTTCTCTGGGTCAAAAACAATTGACCTTCAAAACACAAACTGTGCTAAATGAAAAAATATAAAATATACCCCAAAATAAATTAAATGAATTAAATAATCAGCTGCCACATTCCATTATAAAAAATTATTAACAAATCATATTCTATAATCCCAAAATATTAGAGTGGCGCTCTGTAAATAATAAAGTGATAATCAACAAAGAAGTCCATAAATTAAAGTCCTTCTGTAATCACCATGTGAATTAAATCAAAATTGTCAGAAAATCACAGAAGGACTTTAATTTATGGACTTTTTTGTTGATTATCACTTTAGTATTTACAGAGCGCCGCACTAATATTCTGGAATTATAGGATAAAATCCTGACCTGAACCTGAAGTAAACCTGACCCGAACCACTGCTGTGTCAATTAGCTGTGAAACCTGAACTTCAATCCACACATGTGTGAATCAGCTCTAACCCCCGGTTCACATATATGCAGCCACGCGGGCCACGTTTTATGCGGGCGAGAGAGCCCATTCATTTGAATGGATTCCTGTGCCCTGTGACACGCAGGGAAGAAGTCCCCGCACTTCTTTTGAAAACGCAGCCCGCACAGGAACCTTGGTTCCCAGTACGGCTGCGTTTTCCAGTGTGGGCGGTGTGTCATCAGAACTAATGGCACCCGCCCGCAGGTCTGCATTCCTCTGTGCGGGCGGATTCACATGTGGATCCGCAGCGGCACCACCCGCACAGATGTGAACCTAGCCTTAGAGACTGAAAAGGTGCCTGAGCCACCTCTGTAGACTAATTGGTGCTTCATACATGATCGCGCCATCCTGCCCATTGTGTCACCTGCTTCTGCTGTGCACTCAATGGCCATCTACAGGTCAATTTGCCTGCATGTCCAATTCATCAAGTTATTATTATTATAATACAGTATTTATAAAGCGCCAATAGTTCGCTCAGCGCTGTACATTACAAAGGGGGACAGAACATGTGACAGAACAATACCAATACAATGCAAAACATGAGGGGATCGAGGGCCCTGCTCTTTGGAGCTTACAATCTAGGAGGGAGGGGATGGTGGTACAGGAGGAGATAGCTGTGGGGGATGGGGTGGTAGGAAGAGTGGAGGAGGTCGGTCAAGTTAGCAGGGGGTGGGGTAGGCTTCCCTGAAGAGATGGGTTTTCAGGGTGTGCCTAAAGGAGAGGAGAGTAGGTGATAATCTGATGGGTTGGGGCAGGGAGTTCCAGAGGATGGGTGACACCCTGGAGAAGTCCTGGAGGTGGGCATGGGAGGAGGAGACCAGGGAACTAGAGAGAAGGAGGTCTTGTGAGGAGCGGAGTGTGCGTGTTGGGCGGTACTTGGATATTAGGTCAGTGATGTAGTTCGGGGCAGTATGGTGGACAGCTTTGTACGTCAGTGTTAGGATTTTGAATTTGATCCGTTGCGCAAGTGGAAGCCAGTGGAGGGATTGGCAGAGGGGGGTGGCGGAGACAGAGCGGTTGAAAAGGTGAATGAGTCTGGCAGCCGTATTCAGGATGGACTGAAGCGGGGATAGCCTGTGGCGAGGCAGGCCAGTGAGGAGGGAGTTGCAGTAGTCGAGTCGTGATATGATGAGGGAGTAGATGAGCTGTTTAGTGGTTTCTGGGGTTAGGAACGTGCGGATTTTGGCGATGTTGCGGAGGTGGAGTCTGCATGAGTTTGTTAAAGATTGGACTTGGGGCTGGAAGGATAGGTTGGAGTCCAGAATGACACCAAGTACTCTGGCCTGCGGGGCGGGTTTGATATTGGCGTTGTTGGATGCGATGGAGAAGTCAATGGGGAGTGGGGTCCGGGCTGGGGGGAAGACAAGAAACTCGGTTATGTCTGTTTCCTGGAATTGTTATTATTTTTTGAAGATTTACACTTGGTGGGCTTCAATGTCCTTCCTTACCTTTTTCCGCTTTTTAAAGAAGAGCAGGGACTTCTTCCCTGCGTGTCACGGGGCACGAAAGTTCATTCAAATGAATGGGCTCTCATGCCCATGCAAAACGTGGCCCACTCGGCCGCATATATGTAAACCTAGGGTTAGAGCTGATTCACACATGTGTGGATTGAAGTTCAGGTTTCACAGCTAATTGACACAGCAGTGGTTCAGGTCAGGTTTACTTCAGGTTCAGGACAGGTTCAGGTCAGGATTTTATCCTATAATTCCAGAATATTATTCAAATGAATGGGCTCGCTTGCCCATGCAAAACGCGGCCCGCACGGCCGCATAGGTGTGAACCGGGGGGTTAAATGCATCCACAAAAGATCCGCAAATGCGAACGAATAAACGTAATGACATCCGCGGAGCGCACAAATATTTACAAGCATTGCCCCGAGCCTGGGAGCGGAGGCCTTCTTATATTAATGATATTTCAGAATTGGATTTCTGTGTTTTGCTCTTAGCGATGCCTCTTGTAGCACGCTGAGCGGCTGAATATCTGAAGAGTACCACTTAGTTCGATTTAGGCTGCTGGTAATTGCGAAAGTTCTGAGCTATGTAAAAGGCTGGTGAGTGCGTAAAAATGTAGCTGAACATTAGGAAATGTCAATGCAAGAAAAAAAAACAAAAAACTGAGCAATCTGGAGCTGAGAGCAGCTGAATGCGATTGCACAATTATCTGTAAAATCTTCTGCTTAGTCTCTGAAGTACGGAGAGAAGGAAAGTGTGGTCATATCTGCATCTCCTAAAATGGAATAATCTGGGGCTCACGTTGTCAGGGAAAGAAGTCAGCTAAGTGCTTGTGTGCTGCTTTACTTCCACGTTAACATGCCCTACATCTGGAACGTGTCTCATTTGGAGCAATAGTCCAAAAGACAATGGGGTTGATTTACTAAAGGCAATTAGACTGTGTACTCTACAAGTGCAGTTGCTCCAGAGCTTAGGGCTCATGTACACTGCAGCTGATGAACTCACATTTAGGAGATGTTCAGCGTTATTTTCAGCAGCCCCTGAACTCTCCCTAATGTTTCCTATGTGTCCGTGTACACATCGTCATTTACAGGCAGTTGAGTTTACAGTCGTTTTTTTGAACGCAGAAAACTTGCGTTCAGCAGTCGATTTTAAAAGTGTTTCAAATGCTAAACACTTGAAAACGCGGCAAATCGCGTTTATAAACGTTTGCATCTGAAATTTTTTTTTAACTCTTCCAGTTCCCGATGCTGTCCAGAGCCTTTTTTCATCATGAAAAATGCATGCAAAGTGTTTTTATGGTGCTCAGATGGACAAAACACTGAACACAGGATGTTCCTACCAAGCTTGTCACACATTGTAATGACCATTCACACCTCAGACCTCTCCCACCCTTGGAAACAAAAGATATGTTAATGACCATTCAGATCTCAGACCTCTCCCACCCTTGGAAACAAAAGATATGTTAATGACCATTCACACCTCAAATTCCTCATGAAGACCCCCTGCCAGGTGGCCTTAATGACTCCCTCCACCAGACACCTTTCCCACCCTTGGAAACAAAAGAAATGTTAATGAGCAACTCACACCTAAACTAATCTCAACACATACTGCTGTCTCTGCTTCTAATCTCTGTATTGCTCTGAAACAGTCTGAAATAGTTAATAATTTACCACTTTTCAGTGCATTCTGGGCATTTGGGAGGTTCTCCTGTGCTTATCTTTAAAAAACCCTTCTAAACGCAAACGCACATAAACGCGCATAAATGCATTATGCAAATGTGGCTAAACAGACTTTTTTTAACCTACGTTTTCCATCAGTCATTTTTGATCGTTCAGAAGTGTCCCGTGTACATGGCGCCTTAGTAAATGAGCAGAAGCTCTGCTGACTTCCATCATCCAATCATGCGCAAGCAAAAATGCTGTTGTTTTACTTTCCTTGCATGTGATTGGGTATTCATTGTAAAGTGAAGCTTTATCTCATTTACTGAACTCTAGAGCAACTGCACTTGCAACTTGCACAATCTTTTTTGCCTTTAGTAAATTAGCCCCTTTGACTTTTACCCCATTGGCGCCGGCGCCTCCCGGCCTTTTAAGGAGTTTGCGACACCAGTAGGCGGGATGGGGTTTAGGGTCATGCACCGCCGTGATTGGCTGTCCTTGCACGTGATTGGGTATTCTTGGCAAGCTGTGTAGCAACTGTCTATTTGCCTTTAGTAAATCAACCCCAATATTTTGTAAAGAGTTTCCCAAACCCTGCGTGTTATGTTCCCTATGAGCATGCTTCGTTTTTTTTTTTCTAAGCACAACAAGCTGAACCAAACTCTATCAATCAACATTATCTATGTTTAACCACTTCCCCATCGCCCTATAGCAGAAATACTGCTACAGGGCGGCACGAGAGTGCAAAATCCCATATATATATATATATATATATATATATATATATATATAAAAACGTTATTTTGCATTTCAGGGTAGGGACCCAGACGGTGATTACTCCCCGGCGCCCGGTGATTGCCGAGGATCTCCAACGGGGAGGTTGTTTACTAACAGTTATCCCTCTCAGCTCGGGCATACTGCTTTGGATGGCTGTGCACAAGATCACTTGCTTACAGGTCCAACGAAGTGATATCAAAAACTTTTGAGACTAGTTTTGTAACATGCCAACAGATGGCTGCCCAGTCACAGGGCACACCGACCTCCATAAGTCAATGTGCCATAAGACATTGTGCTGTGTACATCGGGAGCTGTGCAACTGGTGCTAATCTGACCATGTGCGTTAGCACGTCTGCTATTCATCATGGACCGTAAATTAGAAGAAAGAGAAAACATGAAATTCAGCATGAAACTGGACAAATATGCCACAGAGATGTTTGACATGATTCGGCAAGTTTACGGCAATGCTGCAATGAGTCCTTCGAGGTGTTTTGTGTGGCACACCCGCTTCAAAGAGTGGAAGAACATCACTGGAAGATGACAAGAGATCAGAAAGACCTTCAACGAGCTCAACTCCCGAAGGTATCAAAACCATCCGGCAACTTGTGTATGATGATCGTCAGAGAACAATAAAGAAGCAAGGACACTACAGAGGGTTAACACAGCAGAAGGTGCGGAGGAAGGGAATAGTTGACACAGATAGCCAATAACTGCTGGAAAGTGAACAGCATCCTGTCAATAGGTGTGGCTTTGGGATGGGTCATCCAGGAGTGCAGGATTTTTTACATAATTTTTTTACATTATCAATAGATGAAATATCAGGGGATTAACCACTTGCCTACCAGGCACTTATACCCCCTTATTTACCAGGCCAATTTTCAGCTTTCAGCGCTGCCGCACTTTGATTGACAATTGCGCGGTCATGCAACATTGTACCCATATGAAATTTTGATCATTTTTTTCTCACAAATAGAGCTTTCTTTTGGTGGTATTTAATCGCCACTGGGCGCTTTACTTTTTGCGCTATAAATTAAAAAAGTGCAAAAAATTTGAAAAAAAAAAAAAGTTTCTTTGTTTCTATTATAAAATTTTTCAAACAGGTAATTTTTCTCCTTCACTGATGTGCGTTGATGAGGCAGCACTGATGGGCACTGATAGGCGGCACTGATGGGCACTGATAGGCAGCACTAAAGGGCACTGATAGGCAGCACTAATGAGGTGGCACGGATAGGCGGCACTGATAGACAGCACTAATGAGGTGTCACAGATAGGCGGCACTGATAGACAGCACTAATGAGGTGTCACGGATAGGCGGCACTAATATGCAGCACTGATAGGCGGCACTGATAGGTGACACTGATGATGGGTACTGATAGACGGCACTGACTGGCATCACTGCTGGGCACTGACTGGCACAACCGCTGGGCACTGACTGGTGGCACTGACTGGCAGCACTGCTGGGCTGCAGTGGTGGGTGGCACTGGTGGGCAGCACTGGTGGGTGGGCACAGGTGGGTGGCACTGGTGGGCACAGGTGGGTGGCACTGGTGGGGACAGGTGGGTGGCACTGCTGGGCACAGGTAGGTGGCACTTCTGGGCATAGGTGTGTGACACTGCAGAGTGGCACAGGTGGGTGATCTGCTGGGAACAGGTGGGCGGAGCTAGTGGGCGCACTGCCGGGCACAGGTGGGCGGAACTTGTGGGTGGCACTGCTGGGCACCGATCATCAGGGCACTGATCATCAGTGCCCTGATGATCGGTGCCGATCCTCGCTCTGACAACTGCCGGTTCTCGGCAGTACTTTCCTCACGATCTGACAGCGTGAGGAAAGTGCAGCCGAGAACCGGCACTTGCATTTCCCTGTGATCAGCGTGTCATTGGACACCGCTGATCACGTGGTAAAAGGCCGGTATGATTGGCCTTTTACCACATCACGTGATCAGCTGTGTCCGTAGGACACAGCGATCACAGAGATCGCCGGGTGCGCGCCCCCTGGGGCGCGCAGGAGAGCGCGTTCTGGGGGGACGTCATATGACGTCCACCCAGAACCGGCCGGCCGCAGTGCAGCCGTCATTCGGCTATGTGCGGTCGGCTACTAGTTAAACAGATCCCTGATTTCTCACTTTTGAGACCGAGAAAGTGATTGAGGATCTCCAGTCCATTCTCTGCAGCCTCAGCTACTACAGAATGAATGAACAGGAAGCACTTTATACCTAAGTGACACTACTACTTGTGGGGGGTGATGAAGATTTTTTTTTTTTACACTGATTGCTTTTACGCCCATAAAGGCTGTAAAAGCGATCATTTCTTTCTCTCTGGCTGCATTCTCACAGCCATTGAGAAATACTGTGCGAGCTGTGATTGGTCACAGCTTGTCACATGGTACAAGGCTGTTGTGAATAGCCTTGTACCATGTGACCTCTGTGATCATTCACAGATTTCCCACGTAGTAAGCAATGATGTCAGAAGTGACATCTTGCTTACTACTATTCATGTGATCACTGATTGGCCAATCAGGGATCACATTATTATTATTATTATTATTATTATACAGGATTTATGGCGCCAACAATTTGCTCAGCTTTACAATATAACGGGAAGCAATATAGCAACAATACAGTTCAATACAAGAGGGTTAGGAGGGCCCTGATCCTGGGAGCTTACAATCTAGGAGGGAGGGGCTAGTGGTACAAAAGGTAGTAACTGTGGGGGATGGACTGGTAGGAAGAGTAGAAGATTCCATTATTATCTGAGGGCAGGATAGGCTTCCCTGAAGAGATGGGTTTTCAGAGATCACCTAAAAGTGAGCAGAGTAGGCGATAGTCTGATAAATTGGGGTAGAGAATTCCAGAGGATGGGGGAAGCTCTCACACAGAGGTCCTGTACAGCGCGATCGATGCGGTGCCACGCACTCCCAGGGAGCGCGCACAGGCTAAAATGGCGGGTGCCGTTTATGAACGGCAATCCGCCCTGCACTGCCGCAGTCCGGCCATTTATATACATGGGCCGAACGGGAAGTAATTAAGGAATGTTTTTTTGTGATTTAAGTTGAATTGTTAATAAAAGGCCGTGAAGGCCATTTTTACTCCAACAGTGTTTGGTCTCCTTTATTGTGTCATGGAAATTTAGTATTTTTGGTTGAACTTTAAATGTGTCATATATGAGTGTTATTCATATGTCTCTCGTGTGGCTTAATTAAAGCTCTGAAGGCTGCAATTGGGCCATGCGCATATACAATGTATGTATTACAGTACTCAGCTCGGTAATGGATGAGATGGCAGATCTGCGCTTATAGACCGGCGTGTATACCGCCACGGCATTCGATGCGAATGCCGCCGGCGGTAGGCCGCAGGCCTGTATCCACATATCAGCAGCATAGTACCACATGGACTTCGTATGTCTAGGCGCCAAGCAGTGCGAACTCCGCGTGTAGGCTCACGGATATCTCTACAACCACTACCGACCTGAACTGTATCTGGATGGATGTGTTTTAATAAAGATCGTATCAGGCCCATTCAGATACAGACTGATGTTTAATCTAGGGGATGCTTGTACAGAGAATTTACATATCACTAGGAGCTAGGACAGGAAGTAGGCTCTCCATAGAGAGCTCATGGGGGGAGGGGAGGAAGTCTGCTGACCTCAGAGGGCTCATGGGGGGAGGACCGGTGATAGATAAGAGGAAAGGCTACGCTCCAATCGGAATGTACATCCTGTGTATAGGCACTCCCCATTGCATTGTTCTGTGGGAGGGGATTGACCTTATTGATGTGGGGGGCGTGTGTCTGCTTGTAAATAAAAATCGGAGGCTGGGGTTGGATCCGCCTCTTGGAGAATTCCAACAGCAACCCGAGAGTGTCGCCTGATCATTCCTGGGTAACGGGAACTCCATTTCTCCACATCTCAAGATAGCTAACCCAGTTGGAGGGGCAGGAATCGTGGAGTTTAGCTGAAGTCGCGGTAAGCGAGATTCGCACAGCTTTATGGGGGATTTCTACGCATCCAACTGCGAGTACTCACAGTAAGGAGAAATTCATTCAAAGCGAATTTCCAAGACAATTTGTAGAGGGAGAGTTGGGGGGTGAAGAGGTTTCGAGAGAGTCGGGTTGGTATGGTTTTAGTAGCTTTAGCCTTAGCCAACACATCTACACCAGTCAAGTTCCATGAAGAGAGTCGTCATAATAAGCCCGTATCTATGTTTGCGGTAACGTGTTTTGTAGGAAGTTTGTCCTGGAAGACATCGTACAAAACAAATACTGTTGAGAACACCCATATTAGGAGATCTTTGCTTTGGCCTCACTAGTCGAAGGTTAAACAAATCAATATCCCAAGGTAAATATTTTTATCAGCGGCTGTAAACAAACATGTCACCGCAAAGCTGTGAAGAAACAAATGGTGATCTGCGCACAACCCCGACAAGCGGCTTTTAGAAAAGGCCAGGTTCCTTTTCAACATAAAGGCTTTAATCAGCAATGGCAGTCAAGCAAAGCTGACACGGGCTGGGCCCTATCTGCGGGTGATGATGTTGTAACCCACTTCTGTTCATTTATAATTCATATCAGAGGGCTGTAATGACACCACAGTTCTCTAAATTCACGCTTTCATCTCTTACAGGTGGGACGCCAAACACTTCTCCCTGAGTTACAGCGCTGCAATTTATTAGACATCAGAGAGTATAGGGGAGGAGGGCGCTACAGCTAGTTCTAAAATGTAGGTCAATGGAAAAAGTGAACAACTGCAGCACTGCTGGCTTGTAGCACTGGGGTCCTGGGTCTGATGACCACCAGATATACTGTCCGCATGACACCTGTGTTCACCTATGGCCAGGGATACTGTTAGAAACCACGGGGCCCCAAACAGCCAACCTGACAGGGCCCCCCCCCCTTAAAAAAACCCACAGTTTACGATGCTTCGGGTATGGATGAACACAGCGAGCGATCGGTACTGATCATGCATCGTGTTCATTCGGCAAATGAAGGGGCTGGTAAATGTGACGTACTTATTGGACTTTTCCCTACTCTCCATCTTGAAGGATCCTATTGTGTGCTTGCAGCTGCCTGTGGGAAGGAGAGGGGGGGAAGCCGGCAGCACTGCGGCGGTGGGGGGGCTGAGCAGCAGGGGGAAACTTGTGGTGTACAGGAAAGGCGATGGGTGTGGCAGTGGGGGACAATTCCTAGAACCGATCCCCTGTATGACTCTCTCTGCAGCAGCTGAAAGCCAGCAGGAGGGAGAGGAGAAGAAGCCAACATTCAGCTGCTGCAGAGAGAGCCACACAGGGGATCAGTTCCAGTAATTGCCCCCTCCCACCCACAGTGCCAATCACCCTCCCTGCCCACATCTAGCTTACCCAGGCCCCTCGCTGGCCTGGGCCCCGTACAGGAGGACTTGTCGTACCCCCTTATCCATGGCCCTGCCTATGACCCTGAGGTTCCAACATGAAAACGTACTTTTTAACCACTTGCCGACCATGCTCTGAATTGTTTTATAGCAGAAAGTAAAAAATATTGTTTTTTTCCCAACATTTTTGGTTTTTTTTTCGTTTATATAATAAAAAATTAAAAACCTAGTGGTGATCAAATACCACCAAAAGAAAGCTCTATTTGTTGGAAAAAATTATATACATTTGGGTAGAGTGATTAGCACTTCCACCTGACAGTACTAGGGTTGTTGGTTCGATTCCCAACCATGACACCACCTGCCTGGAGTTTGCATGTTCTCACTGTGCCTGTGTGGGTTTCCTCCTGGTACTCCGGTTTCCTCCCACACTCCAAAGACATGCTGGTAGGTTAATTGGCTCCTGTCTAAATTGTCCCTAGTATGTGTATATATGAATGTGAGTTAGGGACCTTAGATTGTACGCCCCTTGAGGGTTAGGGACCTTAGACTGTACGCCCCTTGAGGGTTAGGGACCTTAGACTGTACGCCCCTTGAGGGTTAGGGACCTTAGATTGTACACCCCTTGAGGGTTAGGGACCTTAGATTGTACGCCCCTTGAGGGTTAGGGACCTTAGATTGTATGCCCCTTGAGGGTTAGGGACCTTAGATTGTACGCCCCTTGAGGGTCAGGGACCTTAGATTGTACGCCCCTTGAGGGTTAGGGACCTTAGATTGTATGCCCCTTGAGGGTTAGGGACCTTAGATTGTACGCCCCTTGAGGGTTAGGGACCTTAGATTGTACACCCCTTGAGGGTCAGGGACCTTAGATTGTACGCCCCTTGAGGGTTAGGGACCTTAGATTGTACGCCCCTTGAGGGTTAGGGACCTTAGATTGTACGCCCCTTGAGGGTTAGGGACCTTAGATTGTACACCCCTTGAGGGTTAGGGACCTTAGATTGTACGCCCCTTGAGGGTTAGGGACCTTAGATTGTATGCCCCTTGAGGGTTAGGGACCTTAGATTGTACGCCCCTTGAGGGTCAGGGACCTTAGATTGTACGCCCCTTGAGGGTCAGGGACCTTAGATTGTACGCCCCTTGAGGGTTAGGGACCTTAGATTGTACACCCCTTGAGGGTTAGGGACCTTAGATTGTACGCCCCTTGAGGGTTAGGGACCTTAGATTGTACACCCCTTGAGGGTTAGGGACCTTAGATTGTACGCCCCTTGAGGGTTAGGGACTGATGTGAATGTACAATATATATGTAAAGCACTGCGTAAATTGATGGCGCTATATAAGTACCTGAAATAAATAAATAATAAATCAACTCCAGAGTTTTGCCATGCCGCCCATACTCACTTTAATTCGCTGGACGAAGGCCTTGGGCGGCGGTGGCCTGGCCGCCATTCGGTATTCCTGGCACATATCATTCCGGATGTGGCTTCTAAAGTGTCCATGAAAGCTGCTGGGGAACTGAAAGAAAAAATAATGACATACAATTAGTTAAATTGACTGCCAAATGGGAATCTGTGAACAGTGCAAAATGCACGTTTGGAAATACAAAAGGGGGGGAAGCTGCCATTTTCTCGGTTCCAGGCTATGTAATTATCATGAAGCCCCAACACACCTTCACTGCTAGTGATGTTAGTAGTATTGCTAGAATACAATGTTCATGTATTTTGTGCAACAGCGACATCAGTATTCAGCAGAGATATTTATTTATTTCAGGTACTTATATAGCACCGTCAATTTACACAGCGCTTTACATATATATTGTACATTCACATCAGTCCCTAACCCTCAAGGGGCGTCCAATCTAAGGTCCCTAACCCTCAAGGGGTGTACAATCTAAGTTCCCTAACCCTCAAGGGGTGTACAGTCTAAGGTCCCTAACCCTCAAGGGGCGTACAATCTAAGGTCCCTAACCCTCAAGGGGTGTACAATCTAAGTTCCCTAACCCTCAAGGGGCGTACAATCTAAGGTCCCTAACCCTCAAGGGGCGTACAATCTAAGGTCCCTAACCCTCAAGGGGCGTACAATCTAAGGTCCCTAACCCTCAAGGGGCGTACAATCTAAGGTCCCTGACCCTCAAGGGGTGTACAATCTAAGGTCCCTAACTTACATTCATACATACACATACTAGGGACAGTTTAGAAAGGAGCCAATTAACCTCCCAGCATGTGTTTGGAGAGTGGGAGGAAACTGGAGTACCCAGAGGAAACCTACTCAGGCACAGGGAGAACATGCAAACTCCATACAGGTGGTGCTGTGGTTGGGATTCAAACCAACAACCCGAGTACTGCCAGGTGGAAGTTTTAACAATTTAGCCACTGTGCTGTCTTTGGAGCATGGGAGGAAACCAGAGTACCAGGAAAATCCAGGCAGGTGGTGCCGTGGTTGGGATTTGAACCAACAACCTAGTACTGCCAGGCGGAAGTGCTAACCATTAGCCACTGTGCAGCCCATATTCTTCAACCAGTAGATGGCAGTGTTTATAAGTTTGTAGCTGCATCTGTGGTATACTTTTGTGTTGTTTCTCTGAATAAAGTTGTGGACTTTGCACTGTCTGCTATATACAGAATTTCTAACAAGTATATGGCCTGCAGGTTAGAGGCAGGTGGTATTCCGTGGGCAATGTCACTTGGGTATAGGTTGAAGACAGGGTTGAACCCATCCCCTCCTATACCTCCCATCTGCGTCTTTATAGTGATGTGTGGCCTCTTTCTCCACTATGGAAGCGTGGAAGGTGGAAGGGTTGGGGGTCACTGGAAAGGTCAAGATGCGTCTATATCTCAAACATCGTGTGTTTGGATCTGTGCACCCGCTCCTGTCCACATATCAAATTTTGACATGCGAATGTGTCCATGCAGCTGCTGTTTCTGCGTCCACCTCTATGGGCTGCCTGTATGCAGCTATTAGATGGATGCAGCAAAAAGTGGCTCATCACGAAGGTGTAGTGTCAACAAACCATGGGCTATATACTGGGATTTTGATGTATGTATTTATTTTATACTAGTAATGGCAGTGATCAGCGTAATGTCAGTGATCAGCGACTTATAGTGGGACTGTGATACTGCGGCGGGCAATCTGACACTAACCGACACTTTGTGGGAACTGACTAACTGCCACTGACATCTATTAGTGACACTAATACAGTGATCAGTGCTTAACCCCTTGGCGCTGGCACCTCCGGCCCTTTAAGGGTTTCAGAAGCCGGGAGGCGTTGCGGGGTTTAGGGTCATGTGACCGCCGTGACACGCCATCACGGTGGTCACATGATCGGGAAAGGTCCTGATTGAAAGAGGAGATCGGGACCTTTCCGTGAGTACCAGACATGTGTGTTGGGAGCGCGCCGGGGCGTCAAGGCCCAGACGCCGGGAGGCCACACATTTGCGTGCGGCCGGCGCCGAGAGGTTAAAATATACACTGATACTGTACTAATGACACTGGCTGGGAAGGGGTTAAGATCTAGGGGCGTGTATTCGCTTTGCTGCCATGTTTTCTATGGTCTGCTTTTACTGAGGCCTGCTTCACACCAATGCGTTCTTTAGCGCATTTTGCAGAAATGCAATACAGTCCATTTAACATGGTTTCCTGTGGGCCACGTTCACATCTCTGCGTTTTTCAGACGCTGTGTTTATTGGAAAGGCTCAAGGACTTTTTTTCATCGCAACACGGTGCATTTTTGGTTCAACAGAGTTCAGTGGACGCACAGCAGAAATGCATTTAGTGTGTTTTTGATGCGCTTTTCATGTGTCTTGCATTTTTAACCTGCATAACAACAAAAAGAAAAATGAAAAAAATGCATCAAAAAACCACAAAAACACACCGCAAAAAAGCACTGCAGAAACAGATCAAAAGTAAACTGCAGAGGTGTGAACCAGGCCTAAGGGACGTGCCAGTTTTTATTCCCTGCTTCGCAGGGAGACAAAAACTGGTACATCCCCATTGTCAGGACAGAGCTCTGTGCTGTTTACAATCACAGAGCTCTGTCCTGTCATCCACTTCGCCAAGCGGAGGGTCCTGGTCGTCAATCATTGGCCGGGACCCGCTGATCGACTTGTGCTGTAACTAATCACAGCACAGCCGGGGTGTCGTGAGTACTCTACCCAGAAATGCTGGATCACATATCAGATACGTGATCCAGCTCTGAGAGGCCACTATCCTGCCATACTTCTAAGTCAGCTGGTCGGCAAGTGGTGAACAGCCACTTATGAGATCATTTAGAATTCACTGACTTGGTGCATTTGACCTGCAGCTGACCTCCTTGTAAACTGCTCCATGTACGTTTGCATCTCCTAGACCAGTGATGGCGAACCTTTTAGAGACCGAGTGCCCAAACTGCAACCCAAAAAACCACCAGCACAAGGGGTCAAAGATCCACTGACCACCAGCACAAGAGGCAAAGTTACACTGACCACCAGCACAAAGGGTCAAAGCTTCACCGACCACCAACACAATTGGGCAAAGTTCCACTGACCACCAGCACAAAGGGTCAAAGCTTCACCGACCACCAACACAATCGGGCAAAGTTCCACTGACCACCAGCACAAAGGGTCAAAGCTTCACCGACCACCAACACAATCGGGCAAAGTTCCACTGACCACCAGCACAAAGGGGCAAAGTTCCACTGACCACCAGCACAAAGGGGCAAAGTTCCACTGACCACCAGCACAAGGGGGCAAAGTTCCACTGACCACCAGCACAAAGAGGCAAAGGTTCAGTGACCACCAGCACAAGGGGGGCAAAGTTCCACTGATCACCAGCACACGGGGGCAAAGTTCCACTGACCACCAGCACATGGGGGCAAAGTTCCACTGACCAGCAGCACAGAGGGGCAAAGTTCCACTGACCACCAGCACATGGGGGCAAAGTTCCACTGACCACCAACACAAGGGGGCAAAGTTCCAATGACAACCAGCACAAAGGGGCAAAGGTTCAGTAACCACCAGCACAAGGGGGGCAAAGTTCCAATGACCACCAGAACAAGGGGGAAAAGTTCCAATGACCACCAGAACAAGGGGGAAAAGTTCCACTGACCACCAGCACAAGGGGGCAAAGTTCCATAAAATGCAAAACCCATTTGAAACAAACGCCCATCGGCACAGACCCTAACATACATTCTCAGGTGATGCAAATGTTCACATTCATGTTCTCTCACATAAAACAATCTTTCCACTGGAATATAAATAATGCCCATCCAACCTCCACATCAGGTATTTGGCCCTTTTTGTAGACCATTGTGTACACAATGTATAAAATATAATTACGGCTCGAATTTACCGTGGAAGATACCAAATGACTCACCTTGCACATTGCTGCATCTATTAGGAAACAAACTGGGGTACGTTTGAATTGAATTTCAATAGATACGTCTAAATCATCTGCATGAAGCATTGTTCAACCTTGAGCCACCGGAATTACACCATGAATTATGAATCCTAATCTCCTTTGGGAATTAAAGCTGCGACTTGCGTTATACGGGGGATGGGGGAGGGGAGGGCGGGTTCTAATCATAATTTTGTAAAACGTTAATGAACAATGGTTGCCCAGAGGATTCAATCTGTTTGTTTCAAACATGACCCAGCTCACAGGGATGATCCAAAAGGCGATTTCGGTTTTACGGTAAGCCCGGGTTCACACTGATGCGGTGCGTACTTTGCAGCATTTTCTTATCGAATTCCGCACCGCATCAGAATCGCACCCCGTTCATGTGAACCGCTGCGGGGGTGTATGTTAACAACACCCCGAAAGCGGTGCGCAAAATGCGGTGCGATGTGCAGAATCGGATTGTATAGGTGTGAATACCCGTGCGATCCGATTCTAGTGCGCACCAAAAAGAGGGTCCTGCGCGTTTTTGGTGCGAATAGAGCCATACAAAATGTACGACTCCGATCGCCCCGCACACAAATCACATGTGATTTGCACAGGAATGCGGTGCGGTTCCCGTGTGAATCACATTCGATGTACCGCACTGCATATATGTGAACCCGGGCTGAAAAGAATGGTTTTATCTGGAAGCTGAAGGTGAAAACTCCAATGTTACGATCTGATGTCTGAATGAAACCAGACTGCCTGGAGTTTGCATGTTCTCCCTGTGCCAGCGTGGGTTTCCTCTGGGTACTCCAGTTTCCTCCCACACTCCAAAGACAGCACAGTGGCTAAATAGTTAAAACTTCCACCTAGCACAGGGGTAGGCAACCTGAGAGCCGCAGGACTACAAGTTCCATCATGCCTTTACAAGTCATAGCTGTGACTGTCAGTTTTGTAATCTTTGCAATGCCTCATGGGAAGTGTAGTTCCACAACAACTAGAGAGCCACAGAGTGCCTACCCCTGACCTAGCAATACTAGGGTTGTTGGTTCGAATCCCAACCACAGCATCACCTGCCTGGAGTGTGCATGTTCTCCCTGTGCCTGCGTGGGTTTCCTCCGGTTCCTCCCACACTCCAAAGACAGCACAGTGGCTAAATGGTTAAAACTTTCACCTAGCAGTACTAGGGTTGTTGGTTCGAATCCCAACCTGGAATTTACATGTTCTCCCTGTGCATGTGTGGGTTTCCTCCAGGTAGTTCAGTTTCCTCCCACACTCCAAAGACAAACTTATAAACACTGCCATCTACTGGTTGAAGAATATAGGCACCACAGTGGCTAAATGGTTAGCACTTCCTCCTGGCAGTACTAGGTTGTTGGTTCAAATCCCAACCACGGTACCTCCTGCCTGGAGTTTCCTACAGGTACTCTTGTTTCCTCCCATGCTCCAAAGACAGCACAGTGGCTAAATGGTTAAAACTTCCCCCTGGCAGTATTCGGGTTGTTGGTTCAAATCCCAACCACAGCACCACCTGTCTGGAGTTTGCATGTTCTCCCTGTGCCTGAGTCGGTTTCTTCCGGGTACTCCAGTTTCCTCCCACACTCCAAAGACATGCTGGTAGGTGAATTGTCTCCTGTCTAAATTGTCCCTAGTATGTGTATGTATGAATGTGAGTTAGGGACCTTAGATTGTACGCCCCTTGAGGGTTAGGGACCTTAGATTGTACGCCCCTTGAGGGTTAGGGACCTTAGATTGTACGCCCCTTGAGGGTTAGGGACCTTAGATTGTACGCCCCTTGAGGGTTAGGGGCCTTAGATCGTACGCCCCTTGAGGTTTAGGGACCTTAGATCGTACGCCCATTGAGGGTTAGGGACCTTAGATTGTACGCCCCTTGAGGGTTAGGGACCTTAGATTGTACACTCCTTGAGGGTTAGGGACCTTAGATTGTACGCCCCTTGAGGGTTAGGGACCTTAGATTGTACGCCCCTTGAGGGTTAGGGACCTTAGATTGTACGCCCCTTGAGGGTTAGGGACTGATGTGAATGTACAATATCTATGTAAAACATAAACTGACGGCGCTATATAAATACCTGAAATAAATAAACCAATTAATATACACTTATTGGGATGGGTTTTTTTCCAAAGACTAACAGAATACGTTCTGGCCTAAATTTATGAAGACATTTTCTTTATTTTTTTTAATTGGATATGTTGTATAGCAAAAAGTCAAAAATATTGCTTTTCTTTTTTCAAAATTGTCTTTTTTTTGTTTATAGCGCAAAAAATAAAATAAGCAGAGGTGATCAAATACCACCGAAAGAAAGCTTTATTTGTGGGGAAAAAAAATGACAACAAATGTAATTTATGTATAGGGTTGCATGACCGCGCGATTAGTTAAAATAATGCAGCACCGTGTTCTTCAGCCCCCCCCCCTTTTTTTTTCATTTGGACTTTTTTTTTTCTTATGTGTGTTTGGACTTTTGGAGTCACTAAATGCCATTGATATTCCAACTATGAAAGATTTTGGTCAAGGTGTTAGTTTGCTTATGTTGTGATACGTTTTATTGCTGTTTCTTTGACCGATGGACATATATTTGCTGACATTATTGTTTACTCTGTATTACTAGAAAATGTTAATAAAGATTTATTATAAAAAAAATATGCATGCTAGCCTAAATTTATGGAGAAATTTTATTTAATTATTTATTTTATTGGATATGTTGTATAGCAAAAAGTCAAAAATATTGTTTTTCTTTTTTCAAAATTGTCTTTTTTTTGTTTGTAGTGCAAAAAATAAAATATGCAGAGGGGATCAAATACCACCAAAAGAAAGCTCTATTTGTGGGGGGAAAAAAATGACAACAAATGTCATTTATGTCTAGGGTTGCATGACCGCGCAATTGTCAGTTAAAGTAATGCAGCACCGTGTTTCCCCCCCCCCCTTTTTTTTTTTGTTTGGACTTTTTTTTTTTTTTTCTTTTGTGTGTTTGGACTTTTGGAGTCACTAAATGCCATTGATATTCCAACTATGTAAGATTTTGGTCAAGGTGTTAGTTTGCTTATGTTGTGATACGTTTTATTGCTGTTTCTTTGACCGATTGACATATATTTGCTGACATTATTGTCTACTCTGTATTACTAGAAAATGTTAATAAAGATTTATTATGAAAAAAAAAAAATAATGCAGTGCCGTATAGCAAAAAATGGCCTGGTCAGGAAGGGGGGGGGGGTAAATCTTCCGGAGCTGAATGAAATGTTTACCCCTGGTTCACACCTATGCTGCTGTGTGGGCCGCGTTTTGCACGGGCACGAGAGCCCATTCATTTGAATGGACTCCCGTGCCTGTGACACGCAGGGAAAGAAGTCCCTGCACTACTTTGGAAAACGCAGCCGGCACGGGAACCTCAGTTCCCAGTACGGTTGCGTTTCCCAGTGCGGGCGGCGTGCCATTAGAACTAATGGCACCTGCCCACGGGTCTGCAATTCTCTGTCCGGGGGGTGCGGCTGCACGGATTTTCGTGCGGATACGCAGCGGCACCACCCGCACAGATATGAACCGAGGGTTAAGTAGGCCACTGACGGGTCGAAAACCAGCCTTTTAAAAAACAAAACAAAAAATCGGTCGTTCGATCGGCCGACATTGCCACCAACTGTAAAAAAAAAATCGGCCGGTTTTCGTCCCATGTATGGCCGGCATTTAAGCCCATAATTACCATAATTACTTCTGTCCCTTTATCGGGCATGTTGGAAAATTCACAGCCGATTTTGACTATCGGCCGAATTTCCCGGCAATGATGGGCAAATCGGCTGATCGTTTTACCGATAAAAAAAAAGCGCATGAGCCGTGACCTGCAAGAAGAAGAAAAAGAAGAAGAAAAAGAAGCATTCCAGTCTGTAATTATATTTTATATGAAAAGTCTTGCAGTTGCAACAATGTATCCATTTGTATCCATTCCGGATTCAGATGTTTTTATTCGGATACAAATGGATACATTGTTGCAACCGCAAGACTTTTCATATAAAATATAATAGCAGACTGGAATGCTTCTTTTTCTTCTTATTTTCTTCTTCTGCTTTTTGTTCTTCTTTTTCTCCTTCTTGCAGGTCACGGCTCATGCGCTTTTTTTTTATCGGTAAAACGATCTGTCGATTTGCCCATCATTGCCGGGAAATTCGGCCGATAGTCAAAATGCCCGATAAAAAAATGTGCAAAGACCACGAAAAACGGCCGACCAATTAACCCACTAACGGTCAGGCGATTTTTTTTTTTTCGGCTGAAAAACCGACTCAGCTATGGCCGGCATTGGACTTTAAAACCCCTTCAATGATGCCCATACTTCCTCTGCTGCATCCTTTCTCCCACAAATAATAAAAGGATAAAGATAATTCTTTGGAGAGATATTGGAAATGGAGTCCACGGAGATCCGTGCCGCATTGCATCCCCCAAACATGAGTGTCAGGTTATTACAGCAGAGAATTGTTTATCATAGGAAGAAGGAATACCCTTACCCAGGATCCTGTCATGGCCGCTGGCATCACTTCCTTCCAGAACCCGCATACAAATCCTTTGGTTTCACGTGTGCCCGATCCCAGGAAAGTTCATGTATATTTTGTGTCTCCTTCACTGTTAATAGGTTGCCAGGGCTGCTGTTGACATCGTTGCTCAGTGACCAGAAGAAAAGGCTGTGAGCGGCTACAGAATTCCAGCTTACAACACAATCGCTGCTACAATAGTAAACATGTTGAGAATCAGCAAACCTAAAAAAAAAAAAAAAAAATTATTTTTAAATAAAAAACAGTAACAAACAAGTACTTATTAGCCCTCGCGCACACGGGGCGTTTTTACAGCGGCTGTTTTTGGCTTTTGGCAGGTTTTTTTCTACAGCCAGTAAACCCCCCAGCATGTTATCCTATGTGTCCATACACACATGGGCTTTAACCACTCGCCTGCTGGGCACTTTCACCCTCTTCCTGCCCAGGCCAGCATTCAGCACTGTCGCACTTTGAATGACAATTGCGCGGTCATGCAACACTGTACCCATACGAAATTTTATTATCATTTTTTTGACAGATAGAGCTTTCTTTTGGTGGTATGTAATCACCTCTGGGTTTTTTTTATTTTTTTGATAAACAAACCAAAAACAACTGAAAATTTTTTTTAAAAAAGTTTTTTTCTTAGTTTCTGTTATAAAATTTTGTAAATGAGTAATTTTTCTACTTCACTGATGTGCGTTAATGAGGCTGCAGTGATGGGCACTGATAGGCTGCACTGATGAGGAGGTACTGGTAGGTGGCGCTGATGGGCATTGACAGGCATCACTGGTGGGCATTCACAGACATCACTGATGGGCACTGAAAGGCAGTACTCATATATGGCACTGATAGGCGGCACTGACTGACACTGATAGGTGGCACTGACTGAAACTGATTGGCGGCACTGACTGGCACTGATAGGCAGCACTGACTGGCACTGTTAGGTGGCTCTGACTGCAACTGTTAGGTGGCTCTGACTGGCAGCACTCATAGGCGGCACTGACTGGCACTGATAGTTGGTATGTGGCATTGATGTGCACTGACAGGTGGCACTGATGGGGCTACACTGATCATCTGTGATCAGCTGCATCCAAGCCTTACATCACCAAGTGCAATGCAAAGCATCGGATGCCGTGGTGTAAAGCAGGCCGCCACTGGACTCTAGAGCAGTGGAGACGTGTTCTCTGGAGTGACCAATCACGCTTCTCTGTCTGGCAATCCGATGGACGTGTCTGGTTTGGTGGTTACCAGGAGATGACTACTGCGCAGCAGTGCACAAAGCAAGGTCCATAAAGACAAGGAGGAGCCAGTTTGGGGTGGAGGAACTTGACTGTCCTGCACAGAGTCCTGACCTCAACCCCATAGAACACCTTTGGGATGAATTAGAGCGGAGACTGTGAGCCAGGCCTCCTCCCCCGACATCAGTGCCTGACCTGACAAATGTGCTTCTGGAAGAATGGTCCAACCTTCCCATAGACACCCTCCTAAACCTTGTGGACGGCCTTCCCAGAAGAGTTGAAGCTGTTATAGCTGCAAAGGGCGGGGCCAACTCAATATTGAACCTTACGGAATAATGCAGGCCATAGACGGGTTGAAAATCGGCCGATTTTTGCACCGTTAGTGGGTTAATTGGGCGGCCGATTTTCGGGGTTTTGACACATTTTTTTATCGGTCAAGTTGGAAAATTCGTGGCCGATTTTGACGATTGGCCGATTTTCCCCGGCAATGATGGGCAAATCGGCCGATCGTTTTACAGAAAAAAAAATCTGCACATGAGAAAAGAAGAATTCCAGTCCACTATTATATTTTATATGAAAAGTATTGCGGTTGCAACAATGTATCTTTGTATCCGAATAAAAACATCTGTATCCGGAATGGATACATTGTTGCAACCGCAAGACTTTCATGTAAAATATAATAGTGGAGCTTTCTGAAAGGGACAAAAGTAAAAATTCCGGCTGTAGATGGGATGAAAATCGGACGATGTTTTAACCGTTAGTGGTAACGTCGGCTGATTGAACGGCCGATTTTTCGTTTTTTTTTTTAAATGGCCGGTTTTTGACCCGTCTATGGCCTGCGTAAGACTGGGAGGCCATTAAAGGTCATGTGCGTGGAAAGGCCGGCCGACCAATACTTGGGGCAATATGGTGTATAACCCAATTTTTGGTAAAATATAAAAGATGCGAAGTAAATAGATACCTAACATGTCACACTGTAAAATTGTACACGCCCCTGGAATGGCGACAAACTACGATAAAACGAAGTTCCAGACTTTTTTTTTCTCCCCTGAAAGACAATGTTCTTCCTCTTCACAGTCCTTTTTTAGCAATATATATATGTTTTTTGTTTTTTTTTCCCCTAAATACCTTTGATTGATCATTTCTGTCTCTACTTCTGGTCACGGTCGCCTAGGTGACTTCATCATCAGGCATTCCCTAGGACTTTTTGGATATCGACGTCGTCTATCCCATATCCGAGCTCACACAAATCGAGGGGCGTGTCCCTGAACTTGCACAAATCAAGGGCGTGTCCCTGACCTCCTGAGCTCACAAATCAAGGGGTGTGTCGCTGACCTCCTGGACTCACTCAAATCAGGGGCGTGTCCCTGACCTCCTGGACTCACTCAAATCGAGGGGCGTGTTCCTGACCTCCTGGACTCACACAAACCGAGGGGCGTATCCCTGACCTCCTGAACTTGCATAAATAAAGGGCGTGTCCCTGACCTCCTGGACTCACACAAATCAAAGGGCGTGTCCCTGACCTCCTGGACTCGCACAAATCAAAGGGCGTGTCCCTGACCTTCTGGACTTGCACAAATCAAGGGGCATGTCCCTGACCTCCTGGGCTCACAAATCAAGGGGCGTGTCCCTGACCTCCTGGACTCACACAAATCGAGGGGCGTGTCCCTGACCTCACATAAATCAAAGGGTGTGTCCCTGACCTCCTGGACTCACACAAATTGAGGGGCGTGTCCCTGACCTCCTGGACTCGCACAAATCGAGGGGCGTGTCCCCAACCTCCTGGACTCGCACAAATTGAGGGGCGTGTCCCCGACCTCCTGGACTCGCACAAATTGAGGGGCGTGTCTCTGACCTCCTGGACTCGCACAAATCGAGGGGCGTGTCCCCGACCTCCTGGACTCGCACAAATTGAGGGGCGTGTCCCTGACCTCCTGGACTCGCACAAATCGAGGGGCGTGTCCCCGACCTCCTGGACTCGCACAAATTGAGGGGCGTGTCCCCGACCTCCTGGACTCGCACAAATTGAGGGGCGTGTCCCTGACCTCCTGGACTCGCACAAATCGAGGAGCGCGTTCCTGACCTCCTGGACTCGCACAAATCGAGGGGCGTGTCCCTGACCTCCTGGACTCGCACAAATCGAGGAGCGCGTTCCTGACCTCCTGGACTCGCACAAATCGAGGGGCGTGTTCCTGCTCCTTGGGCTCATGCAAAGCAGGAGGCGTGTCCCTGACCCCCTGGTGCAATTGCGTGTGTATGCACATGCTAATACAATGTACACGCGCAAACACATTCCACCGTGCACATATTATTTGCATGTTCTATGGTGTAAATGAGCCCTTCACCCAAAGAGTCACCTCACTTTACCCCCACCTATGGTGTCCCTGTACCCCCTTCTGTCATGGCTCCTCCCTCACACTGCTACACTTGCCAACCTTACACCCAATGTTGTTAACACCTCTGTATAGCGCCCTCCTCAGGCCTCTTTACCACCATACTCTCCCACCCCCCACTCCTCACACCCCGAGACTCTCTCACAGCACTGCAATACAGGCTCCGCCCCCCGTCGTGCTCCTCTATGGAGGAAATAAGCGGCGCCTCCCACAGCAGGCTCCGCCCCCCGAAGTGCTCCTCTATGGAGGAAATAAGCGGCACCTCCCACAGCAGGCTCCGCCCCCCGAAGTGCTCCTCTATGGAGGAAATAAGCGGCGCCTCTCACAGCAGGCTCCGCCCCCCGAAGTGCTCCTCTATGGAGGAAATAAGCGGCGCCTCTCAAAGCAGGCTCCGCCCCCCGAAGTGCTCCTCTACGGAGGCAATAAGCGGCGCCTCTCAAAGCAGGCTCCGCCCCACGAGGTGCTCCTCTGCAGAGGGAATAGGCGGGAAGAAGATGACGCCTCACACAGTCCCCGCCCCCTGACATGTTAATCTAGGGAGGAAATAAGCGACTCCAGCTCTCCTCACACAGGCCCCGCCCCCGCCCTGCCCCTCTGTAGCCCTGCCCTGCCCCTCTGTAGCCCTGCCCCTCTATAGAGGGAATAGGCGGGAAGAAGAAGCCCCGCCTCGGGTTGTGAGGTAAAATGTTGGGAGGGATCCGCCATCTTGTCTCCTCAGTGGCGCTGTGAAGAGAGGTTGTGTAGGGAGAGCTGTGATGGGAAGTTTTGTTTTCTGTATGTATTTGCTTGACGTAGGTCACCACCCGTCAGAAACCATTCTGTGGAATTGTATAGGTCACATTTGGTTTAAAGCAAAAACCTCCATACTGGAACAGAGCTTATTAATGAGGCTCAGACAAAGTGAGGGGCGTGTCTCTGACCCCCGGGGATCACACAAAGTGAGGGACGTGTCTTTGACCTCTGGGCCTTACACAAAACGGGGGGGCGTGTCCCTGGCCCTGGGGTTCACACAAAGCGAGGGGTGTGTCCCTGACCCTGGGGTTCACAAAAAGCGAGGGGCGCGTCCCTGACCCAGGGGTTCACACAAAGCGAGGGGCGTGTCCCTGACCCCTGGGGTTCACACAAAGCGAGGGGCGTGTCCCTGACCCCCGGGGTTCACACAAAGCTAGGGGTGTGTCCCTGACCCAGGGGTTCACACAAAGCGAGGGGCGTGTCCCTGACCCCCGAGGTTCACACAAAGCGAGGGGCGTGTCCCTGACCCCCGGGGTTCACACAAAGTGAGGGGCGTGTCCCTGACCCAGGGGTTCACACAAAGTGAGGGGCGTGTCCCTGACCCAGGGGTTCACACAAAGTGAGGGGCGTGTCCCTGACCCCTGGGGTTCACACAAAGCGAGGGGCGTGTCCCTGACCCCCGGGGTTCACACAAAGCGAGGGGTGTGTCCCTGACCCAGGGGTTCACACAAAATGAGGGGTGTGTGTCCCTGACCCCATGGGGTTCACACAAAGCGAGGGGCGTGTCCCTGACCCCCCGGGGTTCACACAAAGCGAGGGGCGTGTCCCTGACCCAGGGGTTCACACAAAGCGAGGGGTGTGTCCCTGGCTCTGGGGTTCACACAAAGCGAGGGGCGTGTCCCTGACCCCAGGGGTTCACAAAGCGAGGGGCGTGTCCCTGACCCAGGGGTTCACACAAAGCGAGGGGCGTGTCCCTGACCCCCGGGGTTCACACAAAGCGAGGGGCGTGTCCCCGACCCGGGGCTCACACAAAGCGAGGGGCGTGTCCCCGACCCGGGGTTCACACAAAGCGAGGGGCGTGTCCCTGACCCCCGGGGTTCACACAAAGCGAGGGACGTGTCCCTGACCCAGGGGTTCACACAAAGTGAGGGGGGTGTCTCTGACCCCTGGGTTCACACAAAGTGAAGGGCGTGTCCCTGACCCCGGGGTTCACACAAAGTGCGTGTCCCTGACCCCTGGGTTCACACAAAGTGAGGGGCATGTCCCTGACCCCGGGGTTCACACAAAGTGAGGGGGGTGTCTCTGACCCCTGGGTTCACACAAAGTGAAGGGCGTGTCCCTGACCCCGGGGTTCACACAAAGAGGGGCGTGTCCCTGACCCCGGGGTTCACACAAAGAGGGGCGTGTCCCTGACCCCGGGGTTCACACAAAGTGAGGGGCACCCACATGTGCATACATATACACACACATGTACAAACCCACACATATGTACACACACAAAGGCTTAGCATTAAAAAAAAAACAACAAAACCAAACAAATATCTATAAAGTCCTAATTGTGAACTCCGTATACACAAAATCTTGTATAATCTTCATATAGACCGCATTTGTTTGCACGATCTAAGTGCGGTCTATGTGAAAATTATACCGTACATGTGGTACCTTCTGAAGGGCCCAGCAAAACCATCAACCCCAGGGCTGAGCAGACTAGAAGCAAACCTAACACTTTAACCACTTCCCGTCCGGCCCATGTATATAAACGGCCGGATGGTGGCAGTGCAGGAGCGGGTGGCCGTTCATAAACATCCTCCCCGCTCCCTGCTTGTGCGTGCTCCCTGGGAACGCGCAACACTGCGATCCGGTGACCATTGTGTTCTCTGGAGGACACAGCAGAACACCGATTGTCGTACGGGACCTCTGTGTGAGGTCCTGATCATGTGATCACTGATTGGCCAATCAGTGATCACATGAAGAGTAGTAAGCAAGATGTCACTTCTGACATCAATGCTTACTACTTGTGAAATCTGTGAATGATCACAGAGGTCACATGGTACAGGGCTATTCACAACAGCCTTGTACCATGTGACAAGCTGTGACCAATCACAGCTCACACAGTATTTCTCAATGGCTGCAGGAATGCAGCCAGAGAGAAGGAGAAATGATTGATTTTACAGCCTTTATGGGCGTAAAAGCAATCAGTGTAAAAAAAAAAAAAAAAAATCCATCTTCATCACCCCCCCACAAGTAGTACAGTGTCACTATGGTGACACTGTACTGCTGGGGTGACAGTATGTAAAAAAAAACAAAAAAAAAAACAAATAATAATATGAAAAAACAAGATAAAAATGTAAAAAAAAAGTTTTTGAAAAATTATAATTTTTGGTTATAAACTAACATGGTTTTTTTTTTTTACTAAAAAGATAACTGAATTAATTTTGGTGAAGATTTATGAAGAAAGATTATTTATTTGCAAAATTTTATAAGAAAAACACTTTTTAAAAAAAAAATTCAAAATTTTGGGACTTTTTCATTTATATAGCAAAAAAAATAAAAATCCCGGCGGTGAATAAATACCACCAAAATAAAGTTTTATGCTAAAAAAAAATCAGTGTTATGGTACAGTGTTGCATGACCGCGCAATTGTCATTCAAAGTGTGATAACCCTGAAAGCTGAAAATTGGCCTGGACTGGAAAGGGGTGAAAGTGTCCGGACTGGAAGGGGGGGAAGTGTCCGGACTGGAAGGGGGGGAAGTGTCCGGACTGGAAGGGGGGGGAAAGTGTCCGGACTGGAAGGGGGGAAAGTGTCCGGACTGGAAGGGGGTGAAAGTGTCCGGACTGGAAGGGGGGAAAGTATCCGGACTGGAAGGGGGAGAAAGTGTCCGGACTGGAAAGGGATGAAAGTGTCCGGACTGGAAGGGGGTGAAAGTGTCCGGACTGGAAGGGGGTGAAAGTGTCCGGACTGGAAGGGGGTGAAAGTGTCCGGACTGGAAAGGGATGAAAGTGTCCGGACTGGAAAGGGATGAAAGTGTCCGGACTGGAAGGGGGGGAAAGTGTCCGGACTGGAAGGGGGGAAAGTATCCGGACTGGAAGGGGGGGAAAGTGTCCGGACTGGAAGCGGGGAAAGTGTCCGGACTGGAAGGGGGTGAAAGCGTCCGGACTGGAAGGGGGGGAAAGTGTCCGGACTGGAAGGGGGTGAAAGTGTCCGGACTGGAAGGGGGTGAAAGTGTCCGGACTGGAAGGGGGGGAAAGTATCCGGACTGGAAGGGGGGGAAAGTATCCGGACTGGAAGGGGGTGAAAGTGTCCGGACTGGAAGGGGGGGAAAGTGTCCGGACTGGAAGGGGGAAAGTGTCCGGACTGGAAGGGGGTGAAAGTGTCCGGACTGGAAGGGGGTGAAAGTGTCCGGACTGGAAGGGGGGAAAGTGTCCGGACTGGAAGGGGGAGAAAGTGTCCGGACTGGAAAGGGATGAAAGTGTCCGGTCTGGAAAGGGATGAAAGTGTCCGGACTGGAAGGGGGTGAAAGTGTCCGGACTGGAAGGGGGTGAAAGTGTCCGGACTGGAAAGGGATGAAAGTGTCCGGACTGGAAGGGGGGGAAAGTGTCCGGACTGGAAGGGGGGAAAGTATCCGGACTGGAAGGGGGGGAAAGTGTCCGGACTGGAAGGGGGGGAAAGTGTCCGGACTGGAAGCGGGGAAAGTGTCCGGACTGGAAGGGGGTGAAAGCGTCCGGACTGGAAGGGGGGGAAAGTGTCCGGACTGGAAGGGGGTGAAAGTGTCCGGACTGGAAGGGGGTGAAAGTGTCCGGACTGGAAGGGGGGGAAAGTATCCGGACTGGAAGGGGGTGAAAGTGTCCGGACTGGAAGGGGGGGAAAGTGTCCGGACTGGAAGGGGGTGAAAGTGTCCGGACTGGAAGGGGGTGAAAGTGTCCGGACTGGAAGGGGGGAAAGTGTCCGGACTGGAAGGGGGTGAAAGTGTCCGGACTGGAAAGGGATGAAAGTGTCCGGACTGGAAGGGGGGGAAAGTGTTCGGACTGGAAAGGGATGAAAGTGTCCGGACTGGAAGGGGGTGAAAGTGTCTGGACTGGAAAGGGATGAAAGTGTCCGGACTGGAAGGGGGGGAAAGTGTCTGGACTGGAAGGGGGTGAAAGTGTCCGGACTGGAAGGGGGTGAAAGTGTCTGGACAGGAAGGGGGTGAAAGTGTCCGGACTGGAAGGGGGTGAAAGTGTCCGGACTGGAAGGGGGTGAAAGTGTCCGGACTGGAAGGGGGGGAAAGTGTCTGGACTGGAAGGGGGTGAAAGTGTCCGGACTGGAAGGGGGTGAAAGTGTCCGGACTGGAAGTGGTAAATAATAAATGTCCATCTTACGGATCATCTGATTGCAGATGTCCAGATCTACATCCAGCTTTACCTTCCACCAGAATACAAGGATATGACATGATTTCATTTACCTCATAGAAGTATAATTATTCCCTCATCTATCTGGTAGCAGAATATCCTACACTTCTCATTTCCATATAACTAATGAACAGATTTCATGTATAAGTATTTATTTACAGTTTTGCTTTGTGTCATTTTTTTTTTAACTACAGATTTTAAAATGAATCTCAATGTTTGGAACATCAAAGACATGTTCAGCATTCCTCCAGGAGCAGGGTGAGGGTTTTTTTTCTCTATTTAGAATGTCATTTATTTCCTAGCAGCTACTGCACACGGTTTAATTCGCGGAAAAAAATATTAAAATAAAGGATTTTAACTTGTCAGCTGGGAGGTATATAAACAAAGATTAGTGGGAACGTCAGCTGTACGCATTTAGGGAAGAGAAGGACTTTTCCAGGAGTTGAGTGTTATGCAGGCCATAGACGGGTCGAAAACCGTCCGTTTTTAGAAAAAAGAAAAATGAAAATTCGGCCGTTCAATAGGTCGACGTTACCACCAACGGTAAAAAAAATCATCCGATTTTCTTCCCGTCTATGGCCAGCATTTAATTACGTCTGTCCCTTGCAGAGAGCTCCGCTATTATATTTGACATGAAAAAGTCTTGCGGTTGCAACAATGTATCTATTTGTATCCATTTCGGATACAGATGTTTTTATTCGGATACAAATAGATACATTGTTGCAACCGCAAGACTTTTTCATGTCAAATATAATAGCGGACTGGAATTATTTTTCTTCTTTTTCTTCTTCTTCTTCTTGCAGGTCACACCTCATGCGCAGATTTTTTATCGGTAAAACAATCGGCCGATTTGCCCATCATTGCCGGTAAAATCGTCCGATTTGCCGATCATTGCCGGTAAAATCGTCCGATTTGCCCATCATTGCCGGTAAAATCGGCCGATTTGTTTCCAACTTTACCGATAAAAAAAATGTGCCAAAACCCCAAAAAACGGCCGACCAATTAACACATTAACGGTGCGAAACCTCAGACATGAAATTTGAACAAAGCATATCCCCCTATAGTGTGTACTTGTCTCAATTAAGAGCACAAAGTGTCATTTGTGTCTGCTGCCTCTTTCCTCTGCTATCGGCATGAGTCACTTCTGACAAGGTTTCCTGACACCAAGAGAAAAAAGGTGACGGGAAGGACAGCCAGCACACAGCCTGTGATTGACATCCTCAACTCTGTTCCTGTGTGCTGTGTGAAGGTGGGGGCGTGTCTCTTCCCTCCAATCAGCTCTCAGAGCTCTCCTCACTGAGTTCTGCAATGTGTAATTGCATCTCTCTACCCCCCTTTTTCTGACAGCTCGGGCAAGCTTTATAAATTCCAGCACTTTGAAAGGATGTAGGGAAGAGAAGACCGCAGATAAACAGGTGCAACTTATGTAGGATAATTTGATTCATCTTTGGTTTACACCTGAGGCCAGACTCTTCCCTGGGTACATGTAAGGGTTTACAACCATGTTAATCTAATCCATGTTCCAGGGTTTCCGTATCTCTGAGCTCACTGCAGATTCTCCCTGTGACAGACTCCACTGAAACAGGGACTGCAAGCTAGCCCCTTGCCTACTGGCTATGGGCCCTGGTGTTTGAGGGGACTCTATTCTTTGGGAGGTGTGTGCCTGGGGGGATCTTTGGAGTAGTTTTACTGTGGATTCAAGTCCATGTCTCCCTGAAACACACAGACTCTTGAGAACTGGAGGACCAGGATACAGATTTGGGGCCTCTGTGTTTTTGTTGGGGTATGAAATCAACAGCCAAAACCAGCATTGACATCTTTAACCCCTTCCTAGACTCAGAGACTCAAAGCAGAAGATTAGAATTGTCTCAAAACAACCTTATGCTGGGGTCTCCTGCTGTAATTTGTTTATTAACCCCTTGGCACTGGCTCCTCCCGGCCCTTTCAGAAGCCGGGAGGTGGGGCGGGGTTTTAAGGTCATGTGACTGCCGTGATTCGCCGTCACGGCGGTCACATGATCGGGAAAGAGGAGATCGGGACCATTCCGTGAGTACCGGACATGTGTGCTGGGAGCGTGCAAGGTGCACGCTCTCAGCACATGTTTTTCTTAATTGCACGCAAATGTGCGGCTGCTTGGCGTAAAGGCCCGGGAGGCCGCACATTTGCGTGCAGCCGGCGCAAAGAGGTTAAGTTGTACCTGTGTTTCCCTTTCCTGTCCAGGTGTGGAGGGTCTTTCTCGCATTGTGTAAATTCCCCATTGCATGCCTTCTAGGTGTGAATTCTCATTGTTAATTGGGTAACCTATTGTTTCTGTCTGTTCACTAATCCTCCTGGAGATTCCCACAGGATGGGATTAGTTTTGTTTACCTCGTTACCTAAAGCAGAGTTCCACTCAAAAGTGGAACCTCTGCCTATTGCCTCCTCCCCCCTCCATTGCCATATTTGGCACCTTTGAGGGGGGAGAGGGGAGCGGATACCTGTTTTTGACAGGTACCAGCTCCCACTTCCAGCTCACTTCACCGCAGTGAAGTGAGCCGGAAGTTCTGCCCCCTCCTCCCTCCCGCAGCCTTCTGAGATCTTTCACAGGTCCTAGAAGACTGCCAGACCAATCAGGAGGAGCAGCGCAACTCGCACATGTGCAGTGGGCACCAGGCTGTGAAGCTGCAAGCTTTCACAGCCTGGTGCCCACAGTGGAGATGCCGGCACCGTGGAGGAGTGAAGGGGAGAAGGGATGGCGCGGGTGAGAACATCGCTGGACTCTGCGTCAGGTAAGTGTGTGTTTAGTAGAAGTCAGCAGATACAGTTTTTGTAGCTGCTTACTTTTAATAAACACAAAAACGGCTGGAATTCCGCTTAACCATTGTGGGATGTTTACCCTGATGTGCAATATTTGTTTTTTTATTGTTCATGTGGTGACTGCCCCTATAACTGAATGTATACAAACCTGTATTTCTGTTCAATAAAGTTATTCTTTTGGTCTTACCTCAGCATCATTGTACAAACAAAAGAAGAAAAAATATAGATGGAAGCATTAAAAGAAAACAAAGTTGGCCTTTTAAAGAATAACCCTAGGTCCAAATATATGCGGCCGTGCAGGACGCGTTTTGCACGGGCACGAGATCCCATTTATATGAATGGACTCCCGTGCCCGTGACACGCAGGGAAAGAAGTCCCTGCACTACTTTGGAAAACGCAGCCTGCACGGGAACCTCAGTTCTCAGTACGGTTGTGTTTCCCAGTGCAGGCGGCGTGCCATTAGAAGTAACGGCACCCGTCCGCGGGTCCACAATTCTCTGTGCGGGTGGTGCGGCTGCACGGATTTTCGTGTGGATCCGCAGCGGTACCACCCGCATAGATGTGAAACGGGGGTAAGGCCTCATGCACATGCATTTTTGCAGCCCTTTTTAGGGGCGTCTGGCGTTTTTTCCATGTCCATGCACACATAGATTTTTCGGAGCTTTAAGTGGCAGGAGCGTTTACAGGCAGTCGAAAAAAAAAACAGGGCCAGCGCGTCCAGGAGCAGCAGCGTTTTGTCAGAAAAAACGCTTGAGCGGTCCTCCTGATGCTTTGTGAAAATAGGAGGTCAGCTACTCTTCACCAGTACCATTCAGAAAATGCTGTGCGTTTTATGACTGAATGCAAAGTGTTCTCTGATTGGACAAGGTAGAGAGACGGAACGGTGATGTCTCTTCGGGACCTTTGCAGCTCCCTGAAAAAAAAGGTGGTAGAGCAGAACGGGACATGTGCTACAAGAATTGCCGCACAGAAGAGGACAACGCTGGATTCTTTATATTAGAGAGGACAATTGTTATAAAACATCAGGATTGTTTTGTCCTGGGAGGGTGCAGATCACAGCATCTGAAATCACAGCAGCTGGCAAAAGAAAGTCAACCTCCTTTGCGGCCACTAGCTGAAAGTTGCAGAAGAAGTCATTGCTGGAAGAATGCAAACCTGTGACATGTTGTGCTCCTATGTTAAAAGGAACTGAATAATAGGGATGATTTGTGACAATGTCACAGTGTTTTCTGTAGGTGAGTCCATATCGTTTTCATAGAGCAGCAGCTACCATGTTCTTTTCTGGAATTGCTTTTTAAGATTTATTTTTGCCTCGCCGCTGGCTATCCCCCCTTCAGTTGATCCTGAATAC
Organism: Staurois parvus; assembly: GCF_062004578.1. Lineage (NCBI taxonomy): Eukaryota > Metazoa > Chordata > Amphibia > Anura > Ranidae > Staurois > Staurois parvus. The sequence goes on along the minus strand of NW_028318336.1, from coordinate 697,946 downwards.
GGCTGCCAGACTCATTCACCTTTCCAACCGCTCCGTCTCCGCCACCCCCCTCTGCCAATCCCTCCACTGGCTTCCGATTGCACAGCGGATCAAATTCAAAATCCTAACACTGACGTACAAAGCTGTCCACCATACTGCCCCGAACTACATCACCGACCTAATATCCAAGTACCGCCCAACACGCACACTCCGCTCCTCACAAGACCTCCTTTTCTCTAGTTCCCTGGTCTCCTCCTCCCATGCCCGCCTCCAGGACTTCTCCAGGGTGTCACCCATCCTCTGGAACTCCCTGCCCCAACCCATCAGATTATCACCTACTCTCCTCTCCTTTAGGCGCACTCTGAAAACCCATCTCTTCAGGGAAGCCTACCCCACCCCCTGCTAACTTGCCGACCTCCTCCACTCTTCCTACCACCCCATCCCCCACAGCTATCTCCTCCTGTGCCACCATCCCCTCCCTCCTAGATTGTAAGCTCCAAAGAGCAGGGCCCTCGATCCCCTCATGTTTTGCATTGTATTGGTATTGTTCTGTCAGATGTTCTGTCCCCCTTTGTAATGTACAGCGCTGAGCGAACTATTGGCGCTTTATAAATACTGTATAATAATAATAATTTAATAAAAACCAATAAAACGTTTTAAACTGATGACCTAAACCAAGCATCATTGCTTCTCGACTATCTAATATCATTTGTCTGAAAACTTACTTTGTCTGTTGACAATGCCTGACTAATGCTTTATAGTAAGACATACGCATGTTATTACAGAGCATACAAGTCTTCAAATCGCAATGCTGCTTCCAGTGACCATTCCAGCCTGACAGATTCGCAGTTCCTGTTCAGTTCACAGTTGGGCCCTGAGAGCTCTCAGCCAGGATCCATGGATTATAAATCACAGGCAAATTATCAGAAGAACTCTAATCCAAACTCGCAGGAGGTAAGTAAATCGTACAAGCTGGTGGACATAGTATTGAGATAACACTACCCTCTTCTGTGAAAGGAAGGAGCTGCCTGCTTCCGCTGATAACAATTACTAAGCCACAGTTCACAGTAGAACATTATACGGGAAACCCACAATCTGTGCATTGCCTGCACTGCGTTCAAATCGCACTGCCTTTTCGATCTGCAGCTGGTGTAAGTGCATTGTTACCGACTCCCCAAATTCAGGTTGCAAACACAGTGTGTTTCCCTGCACCTGATTGCATGGCACAACACTACCATATGATCTGGTTTCCAAAAGTAGCGCTGTGACGGAGGCGTAGGTGGGACAGAACACACTCGGAGAGCAGTTGGGCACACAAGGCTTTTATTGAGTGACTTGGAGGGCGCTTGATAGGTATAGCAAGGGTTAAGTCCAGGGGCACACAGCGGAAGGGAAGTTCTGGCAGGCAAACAGCAGAGGGGGCAGTTCTGGTAGGCAATGGGTTAAGTCCGGGCACACAGCAGAAAGGCAGACTGGCAGGCAATGTGTAAGTCCGGGTACACAGCAGAAAGGCAGACTGGCAGGGAATGGGTAAGTCCGGGCACACAGAGGAAGGGCAGACTGGCAGGCAATGGGTAAGTCCGGGCACACAGCAGAAAGGCAGACTGGCAGGGAATGGGTAAGTCCGGGCACACAGCAGAAGGGCAGACTGGCAGGCAATGGGTAAGTCCGGGCACACAGCAGAAGGGCAGACTGGCAGGCAATGTGTAAGTCCGGGCACACAGCAGAAAGGCAGACTGGCAGGCAATGTGTAAGTCCGGGCACACAGCAGAAGGGCAGACTGGCAGGCAATGGGTAAGTCCGGGCACACAGCAGAAGGGCAGACTGGCAGGCAATGTGTAAGTCCGGGCACACAGCAGAAGGGCAGACTGGCAGGCAATGGTTAAGTCCGGGCACACAGCAGAAAGGCAGACTGGCAGGGAATGGGTAAGTCCAGGCACACAGCAGAAGGGAAGACTGGCAGGCAATGGGTAAGTCCGGGCACACAGCAGAAGGGCAGACTGGCAGGCAATGTGTAAGTCCGGGCACACAGCAGAAGGGCAGACTGGCAGGCAATGGGTAAGTCCGGGCACACAGCAGAAGGGCAGACTGGCAGGCAATGTGTAAGTCCGGGTACACAGCAGAAAGGCAGACTGGCAGGGAATGGGTAAGTCCAGGCACACAGCAGAAGGGAAGACTGGCAGGCAATGTGTAAGTCCGGGCACACAGCAGAAGGGCAGACTGGCAGGCAATGGGTAAGTCCGGGCACACAGCAGAAGGGCAGACTGGCAAGCAATGGGTAAGTCCGGGCACACAGCAGAAGGGCAGACTGGCAGGCAATGGTTAAGTCCGGGCACACTAGCTGTTACAATTTTTAAAAAACGTGGCTGTGCGGGGCTCTGTCACCCCAGCCGTGTCACTTATTAACAGTATTCTGTGAATGAGAACACTACAAGTTCCAACAGCCTTAGCAGCTGTCGGCTTGTAGTTCTCAATGAACTACCTCAGCGCCGAGGTAGTTCATTGATTCTTCCTGTCAGTAAGTATCTGCTTGCTCATACAGGATGCATGGGCACACAGATACACTGACAGGTCTGCAGGAGACCTGCATGGCACCAGCAATCTGCTGGTTGCTGGTGCAATGCTTTAGAGCAAGGGTTTCCAAACTTTATAAACGAAGGGCCAGTTTTCTGTCCTTCAGATTTTAGGGGGGCCGGAGTGTGGCCAGTGGGAGCAGAAAATGTCCTAGAATCAGTGGGGGTAAACCATGCCTCAGCATTGGTATTAACGGGAGATATAGTGCCCCATCACTGGCAGCAATGGGGGGAATAGTGTCCCATTGTTGGTGTCAGTGGGAGAAATAGTGCCTTATCATTAAGTGTCAGTAGGAGGAATAGTGCCCTATTATTGGTGTTAGTGGGAGGAATAGTGCCCCATCGTTGGTGTCAGTGGGAGAAATAGTGCCTTATCATTAAGTGTCAGCAGGAGGAATAGTGCCCCATCATTGGTGTCAGTGGGAGGAATAATGCCCCATTATTGTTGTCAGTGGGAGTAATAATGCCCCATTATTGTTGTCAGTGGGAGGAATAGTGTCCCATTGTTGGTGTCAGTGGGAGAAATAGTGCCCCATCATTAAATGTCAGTAGGAGGAATAGTGCCCCATCATTGGTGTCAGTGGAAGGAATAGTGCCCCATCATTGGTGTCAGTAGGAGGAATAGTACCCTATCATTGGTGTCAGTAGGAGGAATAGTGTCCCATCATTGGTGTCAGTGGTGGGAATAGTGCCCCATTGTTGGTGTCAGTGGGAAGAATAGTGTCCCATCATTGGTGTCAGTGGGAGAAATAGTGCCTTATCATTAAGTATCAGTCAGAGGAATAGTGCCCCATCATTGGTGTCAGTGGGAGGAATAGTGCCCCATCATTGGTGTCAGTGGAAGGAATAGTGCCCCATCATTGGTGTCAGTGGGAGGAATAATGCCCCATCATTGGTGTCAGTGGGAGGAATAGTGCCCCATCATTGGTGTCAGTGGAAGGAATAGTGCCCCATCATTGGTGTCAGTGGGAGGAATAATGCCCCATTATTGTTGTCAGTGGGAGGAATAGTGCCCCATTGTTGGTGTCAGTGGCGGGAACTATGCCCAACTGTTGCTCATGGTGGAGGAATAATGCCCCAAGGGCCAGATAAAAGCAAGAAAAGGGCCGCAGTTTGGAGACCATTGCTTTAGAGGCTCCAGAAACATAAAATAATAAATGCATATCTTTTTTGCCTGCGTTGATTATTGTTTTGATAAAAGGTGAACTTTTCCCTTAACCATTCTGTGTTTATATTACAATTACTTTGATTGGCATTTGAGTGATCTTTTCTTTCAATAATAAATATTTATATGTTTAAATTCATGAAATATTCACAAATATCACCGCGCCACATTTACTATTTTACGTTTTAATTTGAAGACAAAAGTATTCAAATTGCATATATTGCTGAATATTCAACCCCACTGTGCCATCTGGAGGATGCAGTAGGATGTACAGGTACACAGTGCAGCTGAACGTAAAACCGAAACGGTCTCTTTCATGACGATTTCATTTGTTGAAAATCAATAACACAAATGTATGACATCTCTAGGTTAGGTAAGGGGGGTAAAGTCAGCATAAATAACAGTTTAAAACTGAATTATAAAAGACAAAAATGAATGCAGCTCTGTATTTTTAATACATCCTGAACCAGTACAGCTCTTTGGACAGATGTAGTACATTCAAAAAATGAAGGGTTAAGCACAAGCTGATGGCAAGCAGTAGCAGTTATTATCGTGTTCACATTTTTTATAGCTGTAAAGTAAAAGTGACCAGGAGGCTGTAAAGGCACCCCATCAATTTTACAGTGTGGGCAGCATGGTTTCCCCCTCCCCTGTGTGGTTCCCGGACTCTCCCACTCTCACCAGGAACCACAGGCCCATTCAGGATCCCGAGGAACATTGGTTCCTTTATCTCCTCATCACCAAATGAAGTTGGAATCAACAATGATCCTGTCACTTCTGGTTTCTGAGCTGTCATACTACCAGGTAAGCATGTAACCAATCACAGATGCGTTGCAGGACAGGAGAGGCACTGGGGTCTAATAGACCCCCCTGCATCTCTTTAAAGAGTACCTGTCACCTGCCCAGTGCATTCATGTGACCCCTTTTGATAGCAATAAATAAATAAATTTAAAAAATAGAAAAAAAATGATCGTAAAAACAAAAAATAAATAAAACCCCCATTGACTTACACATACCCACAAATGCAAACAGATTGTGCCACACATGTGAGTGAATGTCCAAGTGAGAGAAATCGGTCTAGGGCCATAACTCACAATTAAAGTGATTGCAAATGCAAACTTTATAGAACAGATTTGTACTTACCTGCTCTGTAATGGAATTTCACAGAATGGCCACGAGCTTTGCCTTTTCGGAACCCCCGCCAGCATTTCTGGCTCTTCCTCTCAAGTGAGTGCCCCCATAGGAAATCCCTTCCTATAGGGGCACTTGTGCAGGTTCTCTCCTGAGCCTCGCTGCCTGCATCCATAGACACAGACATCAAGGCTCAGCCCCACCCCCTGCTCCCTCATCACTGGATTTGATTGACAGCAGCAGGAACAAATGGCTCCCACTGCTTAGCAAAGCCTGTTAGGCCAGGAAGCGAGGAGAGAGAAGAGCTGCAGACAAGCACAGAGCAGGATCGATTGAGGGCTCAGGTAAGTATAAGGGAGGGGGGATACTAATACCTAAACATTTTGTACATTCATGCAAGCAAAGCATTAAGATAAAAAAAATGTAGGCTTTACAATCAATTGAACTCTAAACTGATGACCTGTAAAGGTTTTTTTAAATGTCACCTATGGAGATTTTTGGGTACCATTCTTTTCTTGCGATATCACGGACGCGCACAATTTTAAGACTTGGCATGTTTTGTATCTATTTACTCGATGCAACTCCATCTTTTATATTTTACCAATAAATGGGTGTTATATAGCGTGTGTGTGCACTAAAATTTATTTTATTATATTTTTTTCCTGAAAATATGTGTTTGATAAACAGTTGTGCAAATATTGTGCGGTATAAAAAAATTGCAACTAGTATCTTTTTATCCTGCAAGACCTCCGCATTCAACAAATATATAATATTCTGGGGGTTATAAATCATCTTTATAACAGAAGCAGCCAATCAGTTTATGTGCTGACATGAAGCATGTTGTTCGGAGGAGAGTGTCAGAGAGATGAGCTCATCACTTTTCTGCTTCTCCTTCACTGTCCAATCACAGGCAGGGGGCGTGTCTATGACAGCAAAGTAAGTGGGTTCAGTGATTCTGGCTGTCTGAGGACGTCTAGTGGTAGAAAAAAAAATACTGTGGGGGCATCTCTAGATTGACAGTGAGCATTGTAGCAAAAGCTGCTTGTTCTTCTTTTTAATCTTTTAACCCCTTGACGCCGACCGCGCGCAAATTAGCAGCCTCACGGAACTGGTCTTTTTTCCATGGGGCCGCTAATTTGCGTGCCTGTCTTTCTGCTGGGAGCACGCCACACGGTGCACACCTAGCACAAAGACAGGGGTGTCACTGAGAGCCCCGGGTCCCGATCGTTAGAACTTACAATTCAGGGTCACCTGATCGCTGTGGTAGCCTCTGACTGGCTATCATAGTGATCAGTCACTGTGAAGCCCGCCTCTCTTGTTTTCTCTCTCTGAATGGAGGAGAAAGATACATTGTACGTCTCTCTATCCTTTCAGAGAGAAAAAAAAACTGTAAGTGTAAAAAATAAATAAATGGATAGATAAAAAATAATAATAACAAAATTTACAAAAATACCTAGATCAAGGTTTGATCTAGGTCTGTGCCAGGGTTAAGGTCAGGGTCAAGGGTCAGGTTTGTTTTTTTAGTCAGTGTTTCTTTTTTTTCCATTTTTAAATTTATATCAGTTAAAAAAAAGAAAAAAAGCAAATTGTGCACTATTTTTTCTGGGCTGTACTACGGGTAGAAGCAACAACTAACATACACACATGTGGTATCGCTGCGATCGTCAGGAGCAGGAGAAATTAATTTGGGTTGTTCTTTGGTGGTAGGTTATGGTAATAGCAAGAAATATACAGCTAAATTTAAAAAAACCTTTTTTTTACTATTTTTGGCCCGTTTTCCTTTGGTAATTAAAAATCTTCAGGAGATACCCATTACCATTTACCATACAAATGAAAGCCCAATTTGTCCTGAAAAAAACAAAGTACAATCCACCTGGATGCACAATGTAGTTGTGATGATATGTATTGTTTTGCTAACACATGTCAAAGGTGCAAAATTTAAAATTTGTTTTACCCTTAGGCATGAAGGGGTTAATTAATTCCTTTTTTTTTTCTGGAGATCTACTTTCACATTCTATACATCTGTGTTATTGTTCTCTTTGTTAATTTGTTTTTCTCTCTTCCTTATTCAGAGTGAACCAAGCATGTATCAGAAATACCAGTCTAAGCCTCCTTTGTGCCGTACTGATAGTAAAGAAAGGGTCCCATTTCAGACATTTGGGAAAGGAAATGGAAAAAGCATTATTGACCAATTTGAAGAAAGCAAGAGAAAAGCCAAAGAAAAATATGAGAGGTAGGTTGCACTCCATAGGTTTACCCGTACGGATTATCCAGAATGTTTTTTTTTCCTTTACAGATTACTTTGTGCTAAGCTTGGATCACATCACTTTTGTTAGTGAAAAACAATGAAAAAGCAAATGCAACATAAAAATTTACCAGCATACCATTTGTTTTAATCAGTGAGCAACTGAACCAGCTGATCTTCCAGGTTCACGAGACTATACAGGAGGTAAGCAAATGACGAGCCGTTCAATGTTTTATATACTGATGAACGATTTTAATATAAATATAGTTATTTTTACACTTTGTTTTGTCAGTTGAAATTGTCCCTTTCCCACGTGGAAGAAAATACAAATTTAAAATGCAAGTCGCTTTTGGATTCAATGGATGCAACTTCCAAGGCCTGTGAGTGTGCTGCATTATTAGTGATGCATTGTCTTTGTGAATCAGCAGAGGGCACCAAAGATCTGCAGTCCGTTCAAAGAGTGTAAACAGAGATGGGCAGTGAGGACCTGTAGCTGTGTAATGCCCGGGGTAACATACAATTCAGTGAGAGTTGTAACACTCATGGCTTAAATGTAATGTTTCCGTTACTATAAATCCTTTTCTTTTTAAGGGAATATGTATTTTATTCACTGAACTTCTCCAACCTGCAATCTGTTAACATTCCCCAGCACGATGCCCCATGCTAAGCATACGCTATAAGACAGTGGTTCTCAACCTTTCTAATGCCGCGACCCCTTAATACAGTTCCTCATGTTGTGGTGACCCCCAACCATAAAATTATTTTCGTTGCTACTTCATAACTGTAATTTTGCAGTGGGAGAACTAGCGCCCCATCACTGATGTCAGTGGGATGAATAGTGTCCCATCATTGGTATCAGTGGGAGAAATAGTGTCCCATCGTTGGTATCAGTGGGAGGAATAGTGCCCCATCATTGGTGTCAGTGGGAGGAATAGTGTCCCATCATTGGTATCAGTGGGAGGAATAGTGCCCCATCATTGGTGTCAGTGGGAGGAATAGTGCCCCATCATTGGTGTCAGTGGGAGGAATAGTGTCCCATCATTGGTATCAGTGGGAGGAATAGTGCCCCATCATTGGTGTCAGTGGGGGGAATAGTGCCCCATCATTGGTGTCAGTGGGGGGAATAGTGCCCCATCATTGGTATCAGTGGGAGGAATAGTGCCCCATCATTGGCATTAGTGGGAGGAATAGTGCCCCATCATTGGTATCAGAGGGGGGAATAGTGTCCCATCATTGGTATCAGTGGGAGGAATAGTGCCCCATCATTGGTGTCAGTGGGGGGAATAGTGCCCCATCATTGGTATCAGTGGGAGGAATAGTGCCCCATCATTGGTGTCAGTGGGAGGAATAGTGCCCCATCATTGGTATCAGTGGGAGGAATAGTGCCCCATCATTGGTGTCAGTGGAAGGAATAGTGCCCCATCATTGGTGTCAGTGGGAGGAATAGTGCCCCATCATTGGTGTCAGTGGGAGGAATAGTGCTCCATCATTGGTGTCAGTGGGAGGAATAGTGCCCCATCATTGGTGTCAGTGGGGGGAATAGTGCCCCATCATTGGTGTCAGTGGGAGGAATAGTGCCCCATCATTGGTGTCAGTGGGAGGAATAGTGCCCCATCATTGGTGTCAGTGGGAGGAATAGTGCCCCATCATTGGTGTCAGTGGGAGGAATAGTGCCCCATCATTGGTGTCAGTGGGAGGAATAGTGCCCCATCATTGGTGTCAGTGGGAGGAATAGTGCCCCATCATTGATGTCAGTGTGGTGGAGGGGGGAATAGTGCCCCATCATTGGTGTCAGTGGGGGGGGGGGAATAGTGACCCATCATTGGTGTCAGTGGGGGGGGGGGGAAATAGTGTCCCATCGTTGGTGTTGGTGGGGGGAGGAATAGTGCCCCATTCTTGGTGTCCGTGGGGGTAGGAATAGTGCCCCATCGTTGGTGTCAGTGGGGGGAGGAATAGTGCCCCATCGTTGGTGTCAGTGGGGGGAGGAATAGTGCCCCATCGTTGGTGTCAGTGGGGGAAGAATAGTGCCCCATCGTTGGTATTAGTGACACAAATGATGGGGCACTATCCCTTCCATTGACACCAATGATACTTACCTTGCTGACCCCTGCTCCAGTCTGGGCTCGCTCTCTCCCTCTCCCATCTACAGCCTGCATACATGGCTGCAGCAGCAAAGTTTGCACTTACCTATCAGCTGTCTTCCTTCTCTGGCCTCTCTCTTCACTCGCTCCTGCAGCTCCCTCGATCTTCTTTGATCTCCGCGCGCTGCCGCTCGGCTCCTCCTCTCCAAGCTCCACCTCCTCGCCGGTGATTGGCCGCCTGTGTGCCTCTCCTGAGCTACAGTTCCGGTGGCCAATCACCGGCGAGGAGGCGGAGCTGTTGAGTGATCCCGGAGGTGTGGCCAGGTTACAGGGGCAGCATATCATCCCGCCCACAGATCGCCTGAGACAGGAGCGGTGTCTCGGTTCCTAAGACCATCGGAAATATGTGTTTTCCGATGGTCTTAGACGACCCCTGGGAAATGGTCGTTCGACCCCCAAAGGGGTCGCGACCCCCAGGTTGAGAACCGCTGCTATAAGAGCTTGTTTACACTTTCTTCAAAATGTGGCACTGGACACACTTTTTTAAAGCATTCTGAATACCAAGCAAAGCGCCTCTCACTAAATAAAATGGTAAGCTTACCGTCCTGTTTACATGTTGTGTTTGCTTTGCTTCACTTCAAAAATTATACCCCATGTCACTTTCTTGGTGCTTCAATGCGTATCCAGGGGTGGACTGACCATTTGGAAACTCGGGCACTGCCCGAGGGCCGGGGTCAGTAGGGAGCCCCATGAGATACCCCTGGTACCTTTTTCATAGGCTTTTTTGAGTTTGGGCAAGGACACAGGGGCCCCATGATCCCCTATTGCCCGGGGGGCCCATGAGTTGTCAGTCTGCCCCTGTGCATATCCAAAGCCTCCATAGAAATCTACAACAACACTCGCTAACAGCACCTGCAGCTTTTGAGGGGCTTTTAATGAAAGTTAGCTTGGTTTTGGAGGTATTGCAGGTATGAGATATCCCAGGATTGCACTAGGAACTGGAAAGACATCAACAGCGAACTGGAAAGACATTATCAGCAGAGCTGGGGGTTACCACTGAGAGGGACATCAACAGAGCTGGATGTACTACTGAGCTGGGGATCAGCAGAAATAGGGGTACTACTGAGCTGAGGATCAACAGAGCTGGGATTTCTACTGAGCTTGGGATCAGCAGAGCTGGGGGCTACTACTGAGTGGGGATCAGCAGAGCTGGGGGTTACTGCTGTGTGGGGGTTCAGCAGAGCTGGAGGTTACTACTGAGTGGGGGATCAGCAGAGCTGGGATATCTACCAATCTGGGATTATTACTGAGCTTGGGATCAGCAGAGCTGGGGGCTACTACTGAGTGGGGATCAGCAGAGCTGGGGGCTACTACTGAGTGGGGATCAGCAGAGCTGGGGGTTACTGCTGTGTGGGGGTTCAGCAGAGCTGGAGGTTACTACTGAGTGGGGGATCAGCAGAGCTGGGATATCTACCAATCTGGGATTATTACTGAGCTTGGGATCAGCAGAGCTGGGGGTTACTACTGAAGAGGGGATCTGTTGAACAAGGTTACTGATAAGCAGTTATCTGCTGGACAAGGGTACTAGGCTGAGGATCTGCTGAATAGGGATGCTAATGAGTTGGGGATTGACTGGGCCCCTTTAAAACAAATAGAAGATTATCGCACACATAGGGTATTTGCCAAACTTCATTAAATCTTCAAAAATGCATCACTGAAGAATCTCCAAAGCATCAAAGAAGCATCAAACATAAAAAAGTGCGTTGAAGCGGTAGGTGCTTTAATATCTGTTAAAGTCGAAGCAAGTGTAAATTAGCCCTTTAAATGTTCTCTCTTTAGAAGTCAGAAGGAAACACTTTGCACCAATGGTGACTCTCCATCCTGGCTGTGACTAACAGCTGAGGTCCCCACTGATGATTGGGAACCAATCACAGTGGTTTACGACAATGTGATCACTATGTCAGCCATGGCAAATGCAGGCTGAAGGTATCATTGATAAAATAGGAACTCAGCCTTCGGATCTTTATGCTGCAGTGGGATCTGAAGTGGCTTCCATGTAAAAAATATATCTTAAGATAAATGATTATAAAAAAAATATATATTTTTTAATGTGTTTGAGCATTTTGAAACCTGTAAGCAGCACATAAAACAATGTACAAAATAAAAGCCTTATATATCTTTAACAGTTGTTGTCAAGTTAAGGCGGTATTAAACCCCAAACCAACAATGTAATATATTACATGTATTGCAGTTTACCAGTCATTAGATGTAGTGGCTGCATTAGTTTTCTTTTTTTAGGCTTTTTACCCTCTGTTTTCACCTGGTGATCTGGCCTGTACCACACTTCCTGCATTAGAGCGCCCCCACTCTGGAAGACAGAGGACAGGGGGCACCTCTGGACAACAACATTGTCAGTCTGTGGGAAGAGGAAGGGAGTGTTAGATGGACTAGCAGATTGAACCCAAACTCCAGCTAACACTTGATAATCAGTTACTGCAACAGTTTTTTTTTTTTCCTTTTGAGATAAAGGTTTTACATGAATAAATAAAAGCTGATCATTGTAAGCACCCCTGCCGGTGGTAAATGGTTTGTTTCATCCCTCTAACTGCTACTGTATATACAGGACAGCTTGTTCTGTGGAAAAACAACAGACTTACCGACCAGATCATTAGATGAAAATAAAAGAAAGAAAGCCTAAACAAGATATAATGCAGCCATCACACCTAAGAGCTGGTAATATGCAATATATTTATTTATTTCAGGTACTTATATAGCGCTGTCAATTTACGCAGCACTTTACATATATATTGTACATTCACAGTGTACCTCAGTCCCTAACCCTCAAGGGGCGTACAATCTAAGGTCCCTAACCCTCAAGGGGCGTACAATCTAAGGTCCCTAACCCTCAAGGGTGTACAATCTAAGGTACCTAACCCTCAAGGGGCGTACAATCTAAGGTCCCTAACCCTCAAGGGGCGTACAATCTAAGGTCCCTAACCCTCAAGGGGCGTACAATCTAAGGTCCCTAACCCTCAAGGGGTGTACAATCTAAGGTCCCTAACCCTCAAGGGGCGTACAATCTAAGGTACCTGACTTACATTCATACATACACATACTAGGGACAATTTAGACAGGATCCAATTCACCTACCAGCATGTCTTTGGAGTGTGGGAAGAAACCGGAGTACCAAGAGGAAACCCACGCAGACACAGGGAGAACATGCAAACTCCAGGCAGGTGGTGCCATGGCTGGGATTCGAACCAACGACCCTAATACTGCTAGGCGGAAGTGCTAACCATTTTAGCCACTGTGCTGCTCTAATATAAAAAATGTTTGCTTTTGGATTTAATACTGCTTTAATGTAGGCCATAGATGGGTCGAAAATCGGCCGATTTGTCGGGCGAAAATAAAATCGGCCGATTTTCGGATGGTTAGTGGGCGATTTGGCCGTTTTTCGGTATTTTGGCCGTTTTTGTTTTTCGGTAAAGTTGGAAAAAAATCGGCCGATTTTGCCGATCGGCCGATTTTCGCGGCAATTAGTGGGCAAATCGGCCGATTTTTTACCGATAAAAAAATCTGCGCATGAGCAGTGACCTGCAAGAGGAAGACAAAAAGAAGAAAAAGAAGAAGAGGAAGAGGATGAAGAAGAAGAAGAGGAAGAAGAGGATGAAGAAGAAGAAGAAGAGGATGAGGATGAAGAAGAAGAAGAAGAGGATGAGGATGAAGAAGAGGATGAAGAAGAAGAAGATGAGGATGAAGAAGAAGAGGATGAAGATAATGAAGAAGAAGAGGATGAGGATGATAAAGAAGAGGATGAGGAAGAAGAAGAGGATGAGGATGAAGAAGAGGATGAGGATGAAGAAGAAGAAGAAGAAGAGGATGAGGATGAAGAAGAAGAAGATGATGAAGAAGAAGAGGATGAGAATGAAGAAGAAGATGAAGAAGAAGAAGAAGAAGAGGATGAGGATGAAGAAGAAGAAGAAGAAGAGGATGATGAAGAAGAAGAAGAAGAAGAAGAGGATGAAGAAGAAGAAGAAGAAGAAGAGGATGAGGATGATGAAGAAGAAGAGGATGAGGATGAAGAAGAAGAAGAAGAAGAAGTAGGATGAAAATAAGAAGAATTCCAGTCCAGCAAAAAGTATCTCTGCAGAGAGCTCTGCTATTTCTGACAGTTCTCTGACAGTTCTTTGACATTTACAGCGGTTGAAACATTGTATCTATTTGTTTCCGAATAAAAACATCTGTATCCTAAATGGAAACAAATAGATACAATGTTTCAACCGCTGTAAATGTGAAGGAACTGTCAGAGAACTGTCAGAAATAGCGGAGCTCTCTGCAGGGACACTTTTTGCCAGCTGTAGAAGGGATGAAAATCGGCCGATTTTTTTTTACCATTGATGGTAACGTCGGCCGCTTGAACGACCGAATTTTCGTTTTTTAAAAGAAAAATCTGCCGTTTTTTCTCCCCATCTATGGCCTGCATAAGCCACCTATGCTCATGCTGCTAAATGTGGCCTGGGCATCTAGGCATCACTAACATCTTTGTACGAAAGGATTAAGTTATTGTATTCACTGCCAAAACAAATTATTTATTTTGCCCATGTAACAAAATCTGGTGCAGCTGTGCATGGCAGCCAATCAGTTTCTAACTTCAGCTTGTTCAGTTAAGCTTTGACAATAAAACCTGGAAGCTGATTGGTTCCTATGTAGGGCTGCGCCAGATTTTCCAAGTTTTCTCAACTTTTAGTAAATCAACCCCAAAATGTCACATTCATCACTTTCAGCTGATGAGCTTTGAGCTAGACTCTTTCTACGTGTAATAGACATGAATAGCAGGAAGGATCAGACTACACAGACTGCTGATCCAGTCACATATTTACCCCGTCCTGTTTTCTAGCAGATGGAAGATTGTCTAGTTTAGGGCTGATTGACACTTTTGTATTTCGGAATGCATACAATCTTTACATTTAATTTTTTATGTTCTCTCAAGCTTGTTTTTAACCGGTTCTGTGCCGCCCTATAGCAGAAATACTGCTGCAGGGCGGCACGGCTGCGCAAAATCATGTGTATATATATATATATATATATATATATATATATGATTTTGCATTTCTGGGTAGGGGAAGCACGCCCTACCCCGTGCTGCCATTTGCGGCCTCGGATGTCAATCACCGGGTCCCGGACGGTGATTCCCCGCCGGCACCTGGTGATCTCTGAGTATCACTGACGGGGGAGAGTCCTGTATGTAAACAATACAGATCTCTCCCCTGTTATCTCTTGCACACTGCTTTGTATTGCTCTGCATAGCAGAGCAATACAAAGCAGTGTTCTTACAGTGTAAAGCATACGCACAGCAAAACAGCACACAGTAAACCCTTTGATCGCCCCAGATGTTAACCCCTTCCTGCCCAGTGTCACTAGTACAGTGTCAGTGCTTTTTATTAGCACTGATCACTGTATTGGTGTCACTGGGGATGTCAGTCCCCCCCCTCCCCCCCCCAGTGTCAGAATGCCCACCACAGTCCTGTTATAAGTTGCTGATCGCCGCCATTACAAGTAAAAAATAATAAAAATTCCAGTATATATACCGCCATTTGTAAACGCTATAACTTTCACGTAAACCAATTAATTTACACGAACTGGGATTTTATTTAGCAAAGACATTATTATTATTATTATTATTATTATTATTATACAGTATTTATAAAGCGCCAATAGTTCGCTCAGCGCTGTACATTACAAAGGGGGACAGAACATGTGACAGAACAATACCAATACAATGTGATACATGAGGGGATCGAGGGCCCTGCTCTTTCAAGCTTACAATCTAGGAAGACATGGAGCAGAATGTATTTTGGCCTAAATTTATGGCAAAATTTGATTTTTTTAATTGTTTTACCGGACATGTTTAATAGCAAAATGTCAAAAATATTGTTTTTTTTTTTTCAAAATTGTCGGTCTTTTTTTGTTTATAGCACAAAAAAATAAAAAACGCGCAGGGGATCAAATACCAGCGAAAGAAAGCACCATTTGTGGGAAAAAAGGATTTAATTTGGGTGCAGCACTGCATGACCGCGCAATTGTCAGTTAAAGTAACGCAGCGCCGTGTCGCAAAACGTGGCCTGGTCCGGGAGGGGGGTAAATCCTCTTTAGGGCGAGGGGTTAATGCAGCATTTTTGATTGGGATATAAGTCCCTGTATTAAAGTGAATGTAAAATTCTTGTGTTGTGTGATTTTCATGCGTTTTCTATGTGGTGAAAAGTATCTCTACGTAGGACGTGTGCAAATGCACTGGAGGAGAATGTATGGATAGAAAGAGTGCTGCTGATGATAATGACACAGGACTCATCACGGACTTTGTGTACAGTTTCATATGCATCTAACTCCAGCAAATATTCCCCAGTGTGAAGGAAGCCATAATCAATTATATATGGGCTGTCAGCAAACATTAATTCAAAGTTCAATCTCCTTAATAAAAAATGAAGCGTGATTTGCAGATGCGAGTCGCTAGTATGTAGCATGTATTGATTTCTTCTTTAGGATTTCTTTCCTTTATATCCATCTGGTGATCTTGCCAGTAAGTCTGTTGCTTTTCAAAAGAACAAGCTCTAATAACTGGCTTCTGTCGATTTTGTCTTGCTGGAAAACCAGCACTGATCTGTGTATTGTGATGGTGGTGGTGGTGGGGGGGGGGGGGGGGGGGGGTGACATACTGAAGCAGAGCATGATCCCCTCCCTTCGGAGACTGGGCCGCAGGGCAGTAATCCAACATGATAACGACCCCAAACACACCTCCAAGACCACCACTGCCTTGCTAATGAAGCTGAGGGTAAAGGTGATGGACTGGCCAAGCATGTCTCCAGACCTAAACCCTATTGAGCATCTGTGGGGCATCCTCAAATGGAAGGTGGAGGAGCGCAAGGTCTCTAACATCTACCAGCTCTGTGATGTCGTCATGGAGGAGTGGAAGACGGAAGGTGGAGGAGCGCAAGGTCTCTAACATCCACCAGCTCCGTGATGTCATCATGGAGGAGTGGAAGACGGAAGGTGGAGGAGCGCAAGGTCTCTAACATCCACCAGCTCCGTGATGTCGTCATGGAGGAGTGGAAGACGGAAGGTGGAGGAGCGCAAGGTCTCTAACATCTACCAGCTCTGTGATGTCGCCATGGAGGAGTGGAAGACGGAAGGTGGAGGAGCGCAAGGTCTCTAACATCCACCAGCTCCGTGATGTCATCATGGAGGAGTGGAAGACGGAAGGTGGAGGAGCGCAAGGTCTCTAACATCCACCAGCTCTGTGATGTCGTCATGGAGGAGTGGAAGATGGAAGGTGGAGGAGCGCAAGGTCTCTAACATCCACCAGCTCTGTGATGTCGTCATGGAGGAGTGGAAGACGGAAGGTGGAGGAGCGCAAGGTCTCTAACATCCACCAGCTCTGTGATGTCGTCATGGAGGAGTGGAAGACGGAAGGTGGAGGAGCGCAAGGTCTCTAACATCCACCAGCTCCGTGATGTCATCATGGAGGAGTGGAAGACGGAAGGTGGAGGAGCGCAAGGTCTCTAACATCCACCAGCTCCGTGATGTCATCATGGAGGAGTGGAAGACGGAAGGTGGAGGATCGCAATGTCTCTAACATCCACCAGCTCTGTGATGTCGTCATGGAGGAGTGGAAGAGGACTCCAGTGGCAACCTGTGAAGCTCTGGTGACCTCCATGCCCAAAGGGTTAAGGCAGTGCTGGAATATAATGGTGGCCACACAAAATATTGACACTTTGGGCCCAATTTGGACCTTGTCACTTAGGGGGGGGACTCACTTTTGTTGCCAGCGGTTTAGACATTAATGGCGGTGTGTTGAGTTATTTTGAGGGGACAGCAAATTGACATTTTATACAAGCTGTACACTGACTACGTCACATTGTAGCAAAGTGTCATTTCTTCAGTGTTGTCACATGAAAAGATAGAATATTTACAAAAATGTGAGGGGTGTACTCACTTCTGTGAGACACTGTATGTATTCTCTGCTTAACTCCCGGTTCACACCTGTGCAGCAATGCGGGCCATGTTTTGCTCGGGCACAAGAGCCCATTAATTTGAATGGACTCCCGTGCCCCGGGACACGCAGGGAAAGAAGTCCCTGCACTTCTTTGGAAAGCGCAGCCCGCGCGGGAACCTCGGTCCCCAGTACGGTTGCGTTTCCTAGTGCATGCGGCGTGCCATTAGAACTAATGGCACCCGCCCGTGGGTTCGCCTGCACAGATTTTCGTGCGGATCCACATTGGCACCACCCGCACAGATGTGAACCTAGGGTCAGACAGGAAAGGGGGGGATTTACTAAAACTGAAGCACACAGAATCTGGTGCAGCTCTGCATAGAACCATGAGCTATGGACCAATAGAACCAATCAGCTTCCAGATGTTATTGTCAAAGCTTATTTGAACAAGCTAGTAAGTTAGAAGCTGATTGGTTACTGTGCACAGCTGCACCAGATTTTATGTGCTCCGGCTTTAGTAAATCTCCCCCCGAAGTGTGTTACTGGCTGGATCAACAAGGGAAAATATATTTTAAAAAATGTCCTAAAAAAAAGAAATCACATGCAGGCACCATGTTTAAGGACCACAAAATGTGAGTTAGTGAGCGCAGTCTGAAAAGCGACCAATGCACTAAAAGGAACCACAAAAACCTTTCTAATAGAATCATAAAACAAAGAGTGCAGCGCTTTATGAAAATAAACCTTAATCACAAAAATATAAACAGTAAAATTGAGTCCACTGTGATATCAAAATACGGATTCCTCAGTCCACAATGAGATTTCTAACACTGTAGGTGTAATCCGGTTTTCCGTTGTGGTGATATGAATAGATTGCCTACTCACCAGAAGCACAGTGCAAAAACGCATATCTGGATCACATGCATCCTGGGATCTCGGATGAAGACAGCCCGGTGTTAGGATCATCTGGTGGTCCCTCAATGATGTAAGAGAAGGATACCGATCTGGTCTCAAAGTGCTCACTCCTCAGGTCAGCAGCAATTCCTAAAATACTGGGGCTGTAGCCCATGCAGTGATAATTGCTGAGGTCAGTGGAGTTGAAACCTGGACCGGTAAACTGCATTAACAATATATATATAGTTTTGTTACAGTTAATATGGTATTGTTTTTTGATATATTACCACTTTAATTTCTGAATTTTGTATTTGGCCTCAGTTGCTCTTTAACCCCTTGGCACCGATGCCTCCCAGCCCTTTAACCACTTGCCTACCAGGCACTTATACCCCCTTCCTTACCAGGCCAATTTTCAGCTTTCAGCGCTGCTGCACTTTGATTGACAATTGCGCGGTCATGCAACATTGTACCCATATGAAATTTTGATCATTTTTTTCTCACAAATAGAGCTTTATTTTGGTGGTATTTAATCGCCACTGGGCGCTTTACTTTTTGCGCTATAAATAAAAAAATTGCAAAAATTTGAAGAAAAAAAAAAAGTTTCTTTGTTTCAATTATAAAATTTTTCAAACAGGTATTTTTTCTCCTTCACTGATGTGCGTTGATGAGGCAGCACTGATGGGCACTGATAGGCGGCACTGATGGGCACTGATAGGCAGCACTAAAGGGCACTGATAGGCAGTACTAATGAGGTGGCACGGATAGGCGGCACTAATATGCAGCACTGATAGGCGGCACTGATAGGTGACACTGATGATGGGTACTGATAGACGGCACTGACTGGCATCACTGCTGGGCACTGACTGGCGGCACTGACTGGCACAACCGCTGGGCACTGACTGGTGGCACTGACTGGCAGCACTGCTGGGCTGCACTGGTGGGTGGCACTGGTGGGCAGCACTGGTGGGTGGGCACAGGTGGGTGGCACTAGTGGGCACAGGTGGGTGGCACTGCTGGGCACAGGTAGGTGGCACTTCTGGGCACAGGTGTGTGACACTGCAGAGTGGCACAGGTGGGTGCACTGCTGGGCACAGGTGGGTGCACTGCTGGGCACAGGTGGGCGGAGCTAGTGGGCGCACTGCCGGGCACAGGTGGGCGGAACTTGCGGGTGGCACTGCTGGGCACCGATCATCAGGGCACTGATCATCAGTGCCCTGATGATCGGTGCCGATCCCCGCTCTGACAACTGCCGGTTCTCGGCAGTACTTTCCTCACGATCTGACAGCGTGAGGAAAGTGCAGCCGAGAACCGGCACTTGCATTTCCCTCTGATCAGCGTGTCATTGGACACCGCTGATCACGTGGTAAAAGGACGCTGTGATTGGCCTTTTACCACATCACGTGATCAGCTGTGTCCGTAGGACACAGCGATCACGGAGATCGCTGGGTGCGCGCCCCCTGGGGCGCGCAGGAGAGCGCGTTCTGGGAGAACGTCATATGACGTCCACCCAGAACTGGCCGGCCGCAGTGCAGCCGTCTTTTGGCTATCTGCGGTCGGCAACTAGTTAAGAAGTCTCTGACGCCAGGCGAGGTTTAGGGTCATGTGACCACCGTGAATGGCAGTCACAGCGGTCACATATTCAGAAAGCTCCTGATTGCTACTTGCATGAGGCTTCAGTAACTGTGCCGGAAGTGTGCAGGGCATGCGCACATATTTGTCTACATCGGGTACGGAAATATGCAGCCTCTCGCCGTCAAGGCCCAGCCGCCAAAAGGGCGCATATATACATACCACCGGCGCTAAGGAGTTCAGGCCCTTTTTACACGGATGTTACCTGTTCAGTCATGTTTTTGCTAAGAAAAAACAGAATCCGTTTACATCAGTTTATCCATCTTCCGTTTTAGTTCTGTTCCGCTTACATTAATTTTTTATCCGTTTTTCATTCATTTATTAATTGGCTCCTGTCTAAATTGTCCCTAGTATGTGTATGTATGAATGTGAGTTAGGGACCTTAGATTGTACGCCCCTTGAGGGTTAGGGACCTTAGATTGTACGCCCCTTGAGGGTTAGGGACCTTAGATTGTACGCCCCTTGAGGGTTAGGGACCTTAGATTGTACGCCCCTTGAGGGTTAGAGACCTTAGATTGTACGCCCCTTGAGGGTTAGGGACCTTAGATTGTACGCCCCTTGAGGGTTAGGGACCTTAGATTGTACTCCCCTTGAGGGTTAGGGTCCTTAGATTGTACGCCCCTTGAGGGTTAGGGACCTTAGATTGTACGCCCCTTGAGGGTTAGGGACCTTAGATTGTACGCCCCTTGAGGGTTAGGGACCTTAGATTGTACGCCCCTTGAGGGTTAGGGACCTTAGATTGTACGCCCCTTGAGGGTTAGGGACCTTAGATTGTACACCCCTTGAGGGTTAGGGACCTTAGATTGTACGCCCCTTGAGGGTTAGGGACTGATGTGAATGTACAATATATATGTAAAGTGCTGCATAAATTGACAGCGCTATATAAGTACCTGAAATTAATAAATACATACATTTCCATTATTTTTAAACAAAATTGCAGACTTGTACCATTTAAAAAAACAGACCTTAACGGAAGCCAGTGAAAAATGGATGTTAACAGACAATGTGCGTTTACATCCGTTTGCCCTTTGGAATGCGTTACTGCCTGTTTTTCATCCGTCAATAGATGGGACACCGGTGTGAAAGGGACCTTAGGCACACACCTCTCTTAGATTGCTAAGACCTACAAAGCTACATATAGCAATCAGGTATTTTCATGTGCAGTCTTGGGAGACCTTTGTTTATTAGTACCTGAACCAGAACTCTTTTCTTTTGGTTCACACTGATGTGGTGCGGAATTTTCAGCGTTTTCAGTGCGAATTCCGCACCGCATCAGAATCGCACCCCGTTCATGCGAACCGCTGCAGGTGTGTATGTTAAGTTAACAACACCCCGAAAGCTGTTCGCAAAACACGGTGCGATGTGCAGAATCGGAATGCATAGGTGTGAATACCCGTGCGATCCAATTCTAGTGCGGACCAAAAGAAGGGTCCTGCACGTTTTTGGTGCGGATGCGGTGCGATTAGAACCATACAAAATGTACGGCTCCGATCGCAGCGCACACAAATCGCATGTAATTTGCACAGGATTGCGGTGCGGTTCCTGTGTGAATCACATGCGATGTACCGCACCGCGTATATGTGAACCCGGGCTTAAAATAATTATGTGCTGTAGGTTTGATATCTTGGACCTTAAAAAAAAAATTTTTTTTCTTCTAGTGCAGGAAAATATCGCTTTTTACCACGAGTCAGTGCAGAAAATGGTCTCAACGAAATGCAGTTGCAGACAAGTTTTGTTGGACTTAGAAAATAAAATACTTTTGGTAAGTTAATGTTAACACATATTTTTTGTTTACATAGGGACAGTACATACATTCATAAGAAAACGAAAAGCTTATCGTTTATGTTTCAATAATAAGATATACAGGATGTAATAGTACAGTATACAGTATATTATTGTAACGGTTCTCCATTAAACGTGCAGCAGACCAAAACCTGTTTCCCAATCTAATCTTTTTCTAACCCTCACTCCTGTTAGATACAGGAAGTGCTACTGATTGGCTGCAGAGGCATCCAATCAGCATCTCTTCCACACAGGTCCTGCCCTGATGCTGTGGCACAGCGTTATGGGTAACAGTGGCATTGGAACTGATTGAGCCCAGAACAGCAGTGCGCTGAGCCAGGGGCCTGGCCAAATATCAACATTATTTTCGGGATCCCCGCAGAGCTTGGATCGGCTCTATGATGTCAATTGATAGCGGGCTTTAGCCTGCTGTCAGCTGAATCGGGTGTCACAGGAGTGCAGAACTAAGTGCACAACCGTGACCCACAGGAGAAGTAAAGCCAAAAGAGCTTTGGCCATATGTCTTCTTTAAAATATTTCCTTGGTAGGCAACTGGTTGAAGATAGTGCTCAGTGGAGTTCCTTTTTATAATAAACACCGGGGTTGAACTAGTAAGGGCAATGAACCTAGGTTCACGTATGTGTGGGTGGTGCTGCTGTGGATGCGCACGAAAATCCGTGCAGCCGCACCACCCACACAGAGAATTGCAGACCCGTGGGTGGGTGCCATTAGTTCTAATGGTATGCTGCCCGCACTGGAAAACGCAACCGTACTGGCAACTGAGGTTCCTGTGCAGGCTGCGATTTCCAAAGAAGTGCAGGGACTTCTTCCCTGCGTGTCCTGGGTACGGGAGTCCATTCAAATGAATGGGCTCTCATGCTCGTGCAAAATGCGGCCCACACAGCCGCATAGATGTGAACCGGGGGTTAGACCAGCAATGGGCAAACTACGGCCCGCGGGCCGTATACGGCCCGGCGGACCTTTTAATCCGGCCCGCGGAGCTAGGCTCCCGCTAGGCTCCTCTCACAGTCCGCCCTGAAGACCGGTGCAGCATGAAAATCTGTCTCCTGTGAGGATCTGTCCCCCTCGACGTATCTGCGCATGTCCCGGAGATCGCCGATCGGCTGCTAATGCCTGAAACTGGCACATGCGCAGATACGTCGAGGGGGACAGATCCTCATAGGAGACAGATTTTCATGCTACACCGGAACGAAGCGGGAACACGGCGAGAGGAACGCGCGGAGCAAAGGTAAGTGAATTGACACAGGGGGGACTTGGGGACTTAATATGGGGGATGAATTACTATAGGGGGGATGAATTACTATAGGGGGGATGAATTACTATGGGGGATGAATTACTATGGGGGATGAATTACTATGGGGGATGAATTACTATATGGGGGATGAATTACTATGGGGGATGAATTACTATAGGGGGGATGAATTACTATGGGGGATGAATTACTATGGGGGATGAATTACTATATGAGGGATGAATTACTATATGGGGGATGAATTACTATGGGGGATGAATTACTATGGGGGATGAATTACTATATGGGGGATGAATTACTATGGGGGATGAATTACTATATGGGGGATGAATTACTATGGGGGATGAATTACTATATGGGGGATGAATTACTATATGGGGGATGAATTACTATGGGGGATGAATTACTATATGGGGGATGAATTACTATATGGGGATGAATTACTTTGGGGGATTAATTACTATGGGGGATGAATTACTATGGGGGTTGAATTACTATATGGGGGATGAATTACTTTGGGGGATGAATTACTATGGGGGATGAATTACTATGGGGGATGAATTACTATGGGGGATGAATTACTATATGGGGGATGAATTACTATATGGGGGATGAATTACTATGGGGGTTGAATTACTATATGGGGGATGAATTACTATGGGGGATGAATTACTATATGGGGGATGAATTACTATATGGGGGATGAATTACTATATGGGGGACGAATTACTATGGGGGATGAATTACTATGGGGGATGAATTACTATATGAGGGATTAATTACTATGCTTACTATGGGGGAATATTACTATACTTACTATGGATGACACATACACATCATTCATCTACTCTTGGTCCGGCCCCCGGGTCCAATATATGAACCCATTGCGGCCCTCAAGTCAAAAAGTTTGCCCACCCCTGGGTTAGACTGTGCACTTTGCAAGGGCATTTGCTTCAGAGCTCAGTAAATGAGAAGATGCTCTGCTGACTTCCATCAACCAATCATAGCAAGCAAAACTGTTGTTTTTCTTTTTTCTTTAATTTTCCTGGGATGTGATTGGGTATTCTTTGCAAAATGAAGCTTCACCTCATTTACTAAGCTGCGAAGTAAATGCCCTTGCAGAGTGCCATTGCACTTGCAAAGTGCACAGTCTGCTTTTAGTGAATCAACCACGTTGTGTTTACTCAGCTTTATCATGGAGTCCGATCCATTATCCTCCCCAATCCACAGATCCGATCCATCCTGCAGGGATCATCAGCTTGCAACCTATACGGGGTTAACTGATCTCTCCACGAGCTCCACGAAAAGCCGACGATCCCCGCAGGATGGAACGGATCTGCGGATTGGGGAAGATAATGGATCGGACTCCGATCTATCATGCTCAATCCGCAGGTCCATTCCATTCTGCGGGGATCGTCGGCTTGCTTTAAAACGTAACTTTTTTGTGGAGCGGACCCGGTGTCTCCCCATGTGATAGCTGTCACCCGGTGCGGCGCGCACACCCCACACCTGCCTAGGGACGTCCCTGATCTTACTACCTGTGAAAAGCAACATTTTACACTCGTAAACCCCAATTAAGACCACACACCACAGTATCAGAAGGAATTTGCTATATCACCATGTTCCCTAGCATAGTGTAAATGAGTTGAAGTTGAGATGTTTGTAATCCCATTACTCGGAATATGACACATACAAACTGACAGCTTGTCTTTTGATTCCTGATGGAATCTTTAGACCGAACACAAGTGCTTCAATATTTGTGTTTCTGTTTAGCCCTAACCAGTCTGTTCTTCCGCAGAAAGATGCAGAGCTGACAGATCTCAAATCAAACGTACAGCTGCTGGTGACGAGCATGGATGCTATGAAGTCACAGCAGTGTGAAAAGCACCTGGAGCTGTCAGAAAAATTAACACGGTTGTCAAATTCCATAATGTCATCAGAAGATAAAATCCTCAGCCAGATTCGCAGCCTTAATTATGTCTCTAAGCCTGCAGATCACTTGAAAGAGAATACGACGCAGACGTCTCCCGCAAGTGTTCTAAACCTGCCTGTCGGAGAACATATCTCATCACAGATCCAAACAACAGGGACTTGTCTAGAAGGCTCGAATCTTTCACATGGCTGTGTTCAAAACACATGTGATAGAATTAGTAATGGATTTCCTTCGCAACACAGAGAAAACCTTTCTTTAACTGGATTAAGGGGTGTAACAACACGTAGCATCGCTAAATCTGTCGGCAGCACCGGGAACTCTGGTGTTGCCTTAGAATCTCCAGAGGGCCATCTAGGATCAAACACTGGTGGCCGTAGAGTACATTTCAGTAAGGACGACACTACGAATGATGGAGCTGTGAAGTCTGTATGCCGCGTGCAGCAAATTTATCACAACGATCACCGCGTCCCAATGGCGCAGGACCATCTCCGTCAATGCACAGAGCAGCATGACGGAAAAGAAAACAGGTTAATTGCCTTCAGGTCCAAGAAAAAGACTCCAGGAAAAAGAAAAGCAAACAAGCGCAGGGAAAATTCCAAGAACAGAAGAGGCTTTTCTATTAAAAATACTACTCCAGTCATTTCCAGAGCCGTAGCTGGTAATTCACAAGATAAATCTAAAATTGAACCTGTCACTCACAGACGGGATAACTCCTTCAGACAGACGGAAAATTGTTTTGCGCTTTATTCGGAGAGATGCGACCCTTCGTTAACTGTCATTCCGGGGCCAGTGAGAAAAGCTCAGAAAAAAAATAGCCTGAAATGTATTATTCTCAGTCCCCAACAAACAGTAAAGCAGCATGCTAAGGAAGAGAATAGGGATGGGGACAATGTTTCAACAGAAGACCATCCTGAAGATAGCGATCTGCTCATATGGGATAGCAAGCCGTTGTATTATGGCAAGGGTTGCAAAAGCAACATGGCCTGGTTTCCACCCTCAAGTCCCTCTCTCAACAGTACCTCTACAAACCCCAACATACAAAAGGAGCAGCAGGACTTGATTTCTTTGTTTTTCGAAAGTAGTGATGATTCCAATTGAAACATTTCCTTTGTTTTTGAATTTTAGATGTACCGTTGATAAACATGCATTAAAAAGGAAAGCAAAAGAGTTGAAGAAAGTCTCAGATTATTGGTCTTTGTCCATGACTATTATTTTTATTATATAGGAATTATATGGTGGCAACAGTTTGCGCAGAGCTTTACAACATAGGTCTCAAGCACACAGGATTTTTGTTTTTCCTTCGCTGGATGCTTTTGCTGCAGGGAAGAAAAAACAGTTTTAAAAACATGCCTAAAGCCACCTTTTACAAACACATTTTATGCCTCATTCACATAGGGCAGGCTCCGTCCTGATCAGCAGGGGATCCACTCCCAGATGCCCTGCTGATCAGAGCAGGTGGATGACAGGTCTGTGTCCTCTCTATATAAACTGTGCCCACTCTGCTCTATGGGTAGCTTTGATTAATTGGACTCTGCTGTCCGTTTACACCCGACTGCCATCTGATCCACCTAGACAGAAGGTGACAGAGCTCCTTCATTTTTTTTTTTTCAAAGGATCGGTTTGGAGGTAGGTGGGTGTAAACGGACACAAGTCCATAGGGAAACATTGGCCATCCAATCAGGTCCTTCTGAAAAACTGACCTAATTGTATTGCCCATGTGATATGAGTCTAAGTGCATCAAGCGCTTGGGCATTCATTCAATCCATTGGCCAAAATATTAAAGTGTTACTAAACCCACAACCGTAAAATCAGTCTGTAGATGCAGTAAAGCATGCTTGTTATACTCACTGTGGAACCTAAGGGGTTAATCCACTGCATTGTATAAAAAGGCTGTTTGATCCTGTCTTCTCTGATCCTCCCCTTCTACCAGTGTCCCCCTCGTATCTCCTGATAAGACGTATCTGTGGAGTCACTCTGCACATGCTCACTTTGGTGTGTTTTACTAGAGAGGTTTTTTTGTTTTCTCGTAAGACTTCATGTGATCAGCACAGAGTCAATCAGCACTGTCCAGACAGAGGGTCAGAGGTTCTGCATCTTCCTAAAGCAGAATGAAACTCCTCCTACAAGCTTTAACCAGTGCTCTACTGATAGAAGTCACAAGACTGCTCTATACTGCTGATGAGAAAAGGTATTTAGCAGTTTATATTTACTAAAATAATTGCATTTCCATGTTGTGTGTACTGTGGGAGACCAGATATAGGGAATGCAGGGTCCGGGGAGAGCGGATATAGTGAATGCAGGGTCCGGGGAGAGCGGATATAGTGAATGCAGGGTCCGGGGAGAGCGGATATAGTGAATGCAGGGTCCGGGGAGAGCAGATATAGTGAATGCAGGGTCTGGGGAAACCGGATATAGTGAATGCAGGGTCCGGGGAGAGCGGATATAGTGAATGCAGGGTCCGGGGAAACCGGATATAGTGAATGCAGGGTCCGGGGAGACCGGATATAGTGAATGCAGGGTCCGGGGAGAGCGGATATAGTGAATGCAGGGTCCGGGGAGACCGGATATAGTAAATGTAGGGTCCTGGGAGACCAGATATAGTAAATGTAGGGTCCGGGGAGACTGGATATAGTGAATGTAGGGTCTGGGGAGACCGGATATAGTGAATGCAGGGTCCGGTGAGAGCGGATATAGTGAATGCAGGGTCCGGGGAGAGCAGATATAGTGAATGCGGGGTCTGGGGAGACCGGATATAGTGAATTCGGGGTCCGGGGAGATCAGATACAGTGAATGCAGGGTCCAGGGAGACCATATATAGTGAATGCAGGGTCCAGGGAGACCAGATATAGTGAATGCAGGGTCCAGGGAGACCAGATATAGTGAATGCAGGGTCCAGGGAGAATGGATATAGTGAATGCAGGGTTCGGGGAGACCAGATATAGTGAATGCAGGGTCCGGGGAGAGCGGATATAGTAAATGCAGGGTCCAAGGAGAGCGGATATAGTGAATGCAGGGTCTGGGGAAACCGGATATAGTGAATGCAGGGTCCGGGGAGACCGGATATAGTGAATGCAGGGTCCGGGGAGAGCGGATATAGTGAATGCAGGGTCCTGGGAGACCGGATATAGTAAATGTAGGGTCCGGGGAGACTGGATATAGTGAATGTAGGGTCTGGGGAGACCGGATATAGTGAATGCAGGGTCCGGTGAGAGCGGATATAGTGAATGCAGGGTCCGGGGAGAGCAGATATAGTGAATGCGGGGTCTGGGGAGAGCGGATATAGTGAATTCAGGGTCCGGGGAGATCAGATACAGTGAATGCAGGGTCCAGGGAGACCATATATAGTGAATGCAGGGTCCAGGGAGACCAGATATAGTGAATGCAGGGTCCAGGGAGACCAGATATAGTGAATGCAGGGTCCAGGGAGAATGGATATAGTGAATGCAGGGTTCGGGGAGACCAGATATAGTGAATGCAGGGTCCGGGGAGAGGGGATATAGCGAATGCGGAGTCCGGGGAGACCGGATATAGTGAATGCAGGGTCCGGGGAGAGCGGATATAGTGAATGCAGGGTCCGGGGAGAGTGGATATAGTGAATGCAGGGTCCGGGGAGACCGGATATAGTGAATGCAGGGGCCGGGGAGAGCAGATATAGTGAATGCAGGGTCCATGAGACCAGATATAGTGAATGCAGGGTCCGGGGAGAGGGGATAGAGTGAATGCAGGGTCCGTGGAGACCAGATATAGTGGATGCAGGGTCCGGGGAGAACAGATATAGTGGATGCAGGGTCCGGGGAGAACAGATATAGTGAATGCAGGGGCCGGGGAGAGCAGATATAGTGAATGCAGGGTCCATGAGACCAGATATAGTGAATGCAGGGTCCGGGGAGAGGGGATAGAGTGAATGCAGGGTCCGTGGAGACCAGATATAGTGGATGCAGGGTCCGGGGAGAACAGATATAGGGAATGCAGGGTCCGGGGAGAGCAGATATAGTTAATGCAAGGTCCGGGGAGAGCGGATATAGTGAATGCAGGGTCCACGGCGGCGACACTTCCGGTCTCCGCCGTGGCCATTTTTAAGGTTATCAACACATGGTGGAGGAAATGTTTGGTGGAAACAGATAGAAACCATGTTTGGAGCTGATAATCTGGTTTTAATATGTGAGTTACTAATAAATGTTATCCCTATGCTTTGAATATTGCTCCTAAGACCATTTTATCTTTCTGAGGACCTTGGAAAAAATATTCTTAAAGAAGAATTGGGAGGATTACTGATCCATAATGTTTGTAGAGCTCTCATAATACTCACAGAGGGTAATAGTATTTAGTACTATTGTGTGGTGGTTGATGGTATTCACTGAGTTGCAGTGATCACAGAGTGTGTACACTTTGGATTGATGTGTTTAATGCACCATATAAAAAAATTTATCAAGATTGGAATAATTTAATTATATATATATATATATATTTTTTTTTTTTTTCACAAATATTTTGAAGTGAAGTGTGAAGTTGCACGGGGTGATTTCTTTTAATTAATTGAATTGCACTAGATTATTTATATTTATTTTTTTGAGGTACGTTTTTGGATGAAATAGAGTTCAACTTTCGTATTTGGAGGAAAAAGATTGGAATTTTGGACACTGTTTTTGGACTTATTTTGGGATTTATCTTTGGATTTATTATTGGACATTTTGGATTTGGGGAATTTTTGTATTCTTTATTTTATTTATATTTTATATTTCTTGGTATATATTTATGATTTTTAATTTATTTGGGGAATTTATTATATCACAAAAAGGTTTTATATATATTTTACTACACTTTCTAGGGTGGAAGGTATTAACTTTTTGAGGGTAGAAAAAGGAGGGTACACATTTAATTAGCTTTCCAATCATGTGACTGCTGTGACTGTCAATCATGACGGTCACATGATCACAAACCCAACCCCGCCTCACCCCACCTCTTGGCATCTAAAACCCCTTAAAGGGCTAGGAGGTGCCAGCGCCAAGCGGTTAATGACTTTTTTTTTCAACTATATAATGGGAAAAAAGACCCAAAATTTGGGTTTCCTTAATTCTGGATTTCATTTCCTTGGCACTTTAAAATCCCCCACCCACTCCTCAAAAAAAAAAAAATTCCACAATCCCTCTTCTGCCTTAAAAATTATCCCATCATTGTTGGTAGACCTTCACCTTCAATCTGTTGATCCTCCTTCCTCCATTGTAAATAGGCTGAATGTTTGTAAACACTATTGTTTACACTGATGATGGCTGTTTTTGATTTACAGCGATCACAAGGTACAGAGCCTCTCTAATTGGCTTTATACATTGTTTGCTGTCTCGTACACAGTGGTATTCTAACTTGAGAGGAGTCTTCTCTGGCACCTCTTGTTGAACACCCCTGGTATAAATGGCAGAATATGTGAGGACACAGAGCAGAACGAGGGCCGATGTAGTGGGCAATGCCAACTGTTGGTTGCAGGATACAGATGACTGTGGATCATCACACAAGGACCAGAAGCCTGGAACATGGTGACACTTGATGAGAAGACAGGAGCAAAGCCAGGACACAAGCCGAGGTCATCAACAGATGGACAGTGAGGTACAGGAACGTAAGGTAGAGGCAGAGTCAGGACAGAAGCAGCGGTTATCAACAGACGGACAACGACGTACAGGAACGTAAGGTAGAGGCAGAGTCAGGACACAAGCCGAATGTCATCAACAGCCAGACAGCGAGGTACAGGAACGTAAGGTAGAGGCAGAGTCAGGACAGAAGCCGAGGTCATCAACAGACGGACAGTGAGGTACAGGAACGTAAGGTAGAGGCAGAGTGAGGACAGAAGCCGAGGTCATCAACAGACGGACAGCGAGGTACAGGAACGTAAGGTAGAGGCAGAGTCAGGACAGAAGCCGAGGTCATCAACAGATGGACAGCGAGGTACAGGAACGTAAGGTAGAGGCAGAGTCAGGACAGAAGCCGAGGTCATCAACAGACGGACAGTGAGGTACAGGAACGTAAGGCAGAGGCAGAGTCAGGACAGAAGCCGAGGTGAGGTCATCAACAGACGGACATCAAGGTACAGGAACGTATGGTAGAGGCAGAGTCAGGACACAAGCCGAAGCTCATCAACAGACGGACAGCGAGGTAGAGGCAAAGTCAGGACACAAGCTGAAGGTCATCAACAGACGGACAGCGAGGTACAGGAACATACGGTAGAGGCAGAGTCAGGACACAAGCCGAAGGTCATCAACAGACGGACAGCGAGGTACAGGAACATACGGTAGAGGCAGAGTCAGGACACAAGCCGAAGGTCATCAACAGGCGGACAGCAAGGTACAGGAACGTAAGGTAGAGGCAGAGTCAGGACACAACCGAGGTCATCAACAAACGGACAGCGAGGTACAGAAACATACGGTAGAGGCAGAGTCAGGACACAAGCCGAAGGTCATCAACAGACGGACAGCGAGGTACAATAACGTAAGGTAGAGGCAGAGTCAGGACACAAGTCGAGGTCAAATCACAGTTGGGTGCTAAAACAGGAGGCAGGATGCGGAGTCAAATCACAGCCCGAGGTCACAATAAACAAACAGGAATTCAAAGACAAGTCAAAGGCAAGCCAGGAACATAGCAGGAAGTCAAAGGTCACAGGTAGATCAGGAACTAGCTAAAGACCACTCAGAAATCTGTTATTGTCATATTCCTCTTTAAATAGGCTGTTTGCCACCAGCATCAAGCGTGCACATGTGCATAATCAGCAAAAGTCTTTTTGTTCTAGTACTTACTAGATGTTTTTCACAGTGAATGTGACCTGAGCTGTCTAATGACAGCTCAGATCACATTCATTCATGGGCGCACTGACCTCCCTAGTATGGGCAGCACAGTGGCTACATGGTTAGCACTTCGGCCTGGCAGTACTAAGTCGTTGATTTGTATCCCAACCATGGCACCACCTGCCTGGAGTTTGCATGTTCTCCCTGTGCCTGCGTGGGTTTCCTCCGGGTACTCCAGTTTCCTCCTACACTCCAAAGACATGCTGGTAGGTTAATTGACTCCTGTCTAAATTGTCCCTAGTATGTGTATGTAGGAATGTAAGTTTGGGACCTTAGATTGTACGCCCCTTGAGGGTTAGGGACCTTAGATTGTACGCCCCTTGAGGGTTAGGGACCTTAGATTGTACACCCCTTGAGGGTTAGGGACTGATGTGAATGTACAATATATATGTAAAGCGCTGTGTAAATTGATGGCGCTATATAAGTACCTGAAATAAATTAAAAATAAGTGTTGTTTATAAGCGGCACTCCAGAAATAGAGGCGCGCTCCCAGCACAAAGACAGCTACGCAAATATGCGGCCCCACAGAAAAAAGCCCAGTTCTGTGAGGCCGCATATTTGTGTGACGTCGACATCAAGGGGTTAAAGCGGAGTTCCACTCAGCCTGTCAAAAAATAAAAGTCAGCAGCTACAAAAACTGTAGCTGCTCACTTATAAAAAAACAGCCACTTACCTGTCCCTCGGTCCTGCGGTGTGTCCCCTGCAGCCCGTTTTACTGGCCGCCCTGTATTCCAGGAGGCCGGCATCTTCAGTGTGGGCACCCGGCTGTGACAGCTTGTGGCTTCACAGCCGGGTACCCGCTGCGCATGCGTGAGTAGCGCTGCGCTTCATGAATGGTCCTGTAGTCTTCTGGGACCTGTCATGTGTCCCAAAAGACTACAGAGAGGGAGGGAGGACACCTTCCGCTTTCGGTCGCCTAGGCAATCGGACCGGAAGTGGGAGCGGGTACCTGTCTAATTTGGGTACCCGCCCCCCAAAGGTGCCAATCCTTAATGGGGAACAGTCCTTAAAGCGGAACTTCCCCTTTTTGGTGGAGCTCCGCTTTAAGTTGTACAGTTTCCTGGGCATCCTATGTACCCCTAGACCCAGGGGCGGACTGACCATTTGGAAACTTGGGCACTGCCCGAGGGCCAGAGGTCAGTAGGGGGCCCCATGAGATGCCCCAGGTACCTTTTTCATAGGCTTTTTTGAGTTTGGCCAAGGACACAGGGGCCCCATGATCCCCTATTGCCCGGGGGCCCCATGAGTTGTCAGTCCGCCCCTGCCTAGGCCCCATACAAGATCAACCCCTTAATAGAAAAAAACACGAAATCAAGCTCATGGACTGTTTGCTGACTCCAGTGCGCAAGGTGTGGAAAATGCTTGTTGCCTGGCCGTGCAGAACAAAGGGGGACATAAGTCGAATCCAGCGGCCCCTAAGGGGGCAGTGCTACAGAAGTATCCACTGCTTTGCTTCTGACCAGGGGCGGACTGACCATTTGGAAACTCGGGCACTGCCCGAGGGCCCGGAGTCAGTAGGGGGCCCCATGAGATGCCCCTGGTACCTTTTTCATGGGCTTTTTTGAGTTTGGGCAAGGACCCCATGATCCCCTATTGCCCGGGGGCCCCATGAGTTGTCAGTCCGCCCCTGCTTCTGACCCAGTTTTCTTTGCTTCAGATATCATACATCGGCCCCAGGAGTTTTTAATCCAGAAATATTTGGCTGTAGGATTAATCTCAGGATGTATGGAAAAAAAAAAACAAACATTCAGCCGCCGATATAAACCAGGTTCAAGATAAATGATTTTTTTTTCCTTTTTACAAGACGGGTCACATTTCACCCTAACCGCTCAGCTATTTAATAGGTGGAAATGCAATGAAAGTAAAATACAAATATCTTGTTTTGCAGATTTTATTAGACCCCAGGAATGCGCCGCGTAACTACGCGGGGTAAACGTGATAACAAAGGCTCGGCCTTATAAAACGTTCTGTATGGGAGAGGGACGTAGACCTCATTTATAACAGCATTAAATTCCATAGCTTAGTCAAAATGCTATTTTTAGGTTTCCAGTAACTTCTGTGTGTACTATAAATATATAGAAGTCACATTTAGCTTTGTTCTGAGTATTTTTAAACATTCCGGTGCTGGATATATAGAGACATTTTGTTTTTGTTGAAGTATAGATACATAGTTACATAGCTAGTCTGGCTGGAAAAAGACAAAAGTCTATCCAGTTCAACCATTAAAAAAAAAGTTGCAATCCTATACCCAATGGTGCGCAGCACCGGGTGACACCTACCGCACGGGGTGACACTGGACCCGTGCCACGAAAAGGTAAGTTGTAAAGCAAGCCAACGATCCCCGCAGGATGATTCGGATATGCAGATTGAGCATAATGGATCAGAGTCCATTATGCTCCCCAATCCCCAGATCCGATCCATCCTGCGGGGATCGTCGGCATGCAACCTATACGGGGTGACACCGGACCCACTCCACGAAAAGGTAAGTTGTAAAGAAAGCCGACAATCCTTTTCGTGGAGCGGGTCCGGTGTCACCCCGTATAGGTTGCATGCCAACGATCCCTGCAGGATGGATCGGTTCTGGGGATTGGGGAGCATAATGGACTCTGATCCATTATGCTCAATCTGCAGATCCGAATCATCCTGCGGGGATCGTCGGCATGCAACCTATACGGGGTGACACCGGACCCGCTCAACGAAAAGGTAAGTTGTAAAGAAAGCCGACGATCCCCGCAGGATGGATCAAATCTGGGGATTGGGGAGCATAATGGACTCTGATCCATTATGCTCAATCTGCAGATCCGAATCATCCTGCGGGGATCGTCGGCATGCAACCTATACGGGGTGACACCGGACCCGCTCAACGAAAAGGTAAGTTGTAAAGAAAGCCGACGATCCCCGCAAGATGGATCGGATCTGCGGATTGGGGAGCATAATGCATAGGAGTCTGATCCATTATGCTCAATCTGCAGATCCGATCCATTCTATGGGGATCGTCTGAGGGGGTGTCACTGAGTGTTTTCACACCGGGTGACACCAACCCTAGGGACGCCCCTGCCTATACGCACATTTGATCCAGAGGAAGGCAAAAAAACCAGCAAAGCACGATCCAATTTGCTCCTGCAGGGGAGAAAAATTCCTTCCTGATCCCCCGAGAGGCAATCGGATGTTCCCTGGATCAGCTTTACCTATAAATGTTAGTATAGAGAGCACTTTTCATGCACGTTGCCATATTTTAGAAATGGGTATTTCATAGGCAGCCTTGCCCTGTGCAGGAGGAGTGGCCACATGTTGCTGCTAACATTTTAAAACAGAGTTCCAGGGAAAATAAAAAAAATTATAAATAAATAAATTAATTAATTAGAAATCAGCAGCTACAAAAACTGTAGTCGCTAACGATTAAAAAATGGACACTTGCCTGTCCCTCAGCCCGGGTTCACATATATGCGGTTCGGTATATCGCATGTGATTTGCACAGGAATATTTTGTACGGCTCTAATAGCACCGCACCCGCATCAAAAAGATGCAGAACCCTTTTTTTGGTCCGCATTAGAAACGGATGGCATGGGTATTCACACCTATGCTATTTGTTTCTGCACATCGCACTGCGTTTTGCGGACCGCTTTCGGGGTGTTGTTAACATATACACCTGCTGCGGTTCGCATGAACGGGGTGCGATTGTGATGCGGTGCGGAATTCGCACAGAAAATGCTGCAAATTCTGCACCGCATCAGTGTGAACCCAGGCTCAATCCTGCAGTGCCCCCCCCCGCAGCCCTTTCACCGGCCAGCCTGCGTTCCCGGCTTAGTGTGGGCACTCGGCTGTGACAGCCTGCGGCTTCACAGCTGGGTGCCCACTGCGCATGCACGGGTAGCGCTGCGGTTGTGAATGTATTATATTTCAGGTACTTATATAGCGTCGTCAATTTACGCAGCCTATTTACATACATATTGTAAATTCACATCAGTCCCTAACCCTCAAGGGGCGTACAATCTAAGGTCCCTAACCCTCAAGGGGCGTACAATCTAAGGTCCCTAACCCTCAAGGGGCGTACA
Source organism: Staurois parvus (assembly GCF_062004578.1). Classification (NCBI taxonomy): domain Eukaryota; kingdom Metazoa; phylum Chordata; class Amphibia; order Anura; family Ranidae; genus Staurois; species Staurois parvus. The sequence continues at coordinate 662,392 of NW_028318336.1, read as the reverse complement.
ATCTAAGGTCCCTAACCCTCAAGGGGCGTACAATCTAAGGTCCCTAACCCTCAAGGGGCGTACAATCTAAGGTCCCTAACCCTCAAGGGGCGTACAATCTAAGGTCCCTAACCCTCAAGGGGCGTACAATCTAAGGTCCCTAACCCTCAAGGGGCGTACAATCTAAGGTCCCTAACCCTCAAGGGGCGTACAATCTAAGGTCCCTAACCCTCAAGGGGCGTACAATCTAAGGTCCCTAACCCTCAAGGGGCGTACAATCTAAGGTCCCTAACCCTCAAGGGGAGTACAATCTAAGGTCCCTAACCCTCAAGAGGCGTACAATCTAAGGTCCCTAACCCTCAAGGGGCGTACAATCTAAGGTCCCTAACCCTCAAGGGGCGTACAATCTAAGGTCCCTAACCCTCAAGGGGCGTACAATCTAAGGTCCCTAACTCACATTCATACATACACATACTAGGGCCAATTTAGACAGGAACCAATTAACCTACCAGCATGTCTTTGGAGTGTGGGAGGAAACCGGAGTACCCAGAGGAAACCCACACAGGCACAGGAAGAACATGGTCTCGTAGTCTTTTGGGCCCTGTCACGTGTCCCAGAAGACTACGGGATGGGGGGGGGACAACTGATCCTCCCCTTCTTCGACTGTCCCCAATCCATCTGCTGATAGCGCAGAGCTCTAGGAGTCACTCTGCACATGCTCAGTTTGGTGTGAATTGATAGAGAGGTTTTTTTCTTTTCTTGGGAGAGTGCATGTGAACAGCACAGGGCCAATCAGCGCTGTCCAGACAGAAGGTCAGGGGTTATGCAGCCTTATAGGACAATCAGGGGAGAATGAAAAGTCCTTCTACAAGCTTTAACCAGTGCTTTGCTGCAAGCCACAAGACTGCTATTTACTGCTATTGAGAAAAGGTATTTAGCAGTTTATATTTACTAAAATAATTGCATTTCCATGTTGTGTGTACTGTGGGAGACCAGATATAGGGAATGCAGGGTCCGGGGAGACCAGATATAATGAATACAGGGTCCGGGGAGACCGGATATAGTGAATGCAGGGTCCGAGGAGACCAGATATAGTGAATGCAGGGTCCGAGGAGACCAGATATAGTGAATGCGGGGTCCGGGGAGACCGGATATAGTGAATGCGGGGTCCGGGGAGACCGGATATAGTGAATGCAGGGTCCGGGGAGACCAGATATAGTGAATGCAGGGTCCAGGGAGACCGGATATAGTGAATGCAGGGTCCGGGGAGACCGGATGTAGTGAATGCAGGGTCCAGGGAGACCAGATATAGTGAATGCAGGGTCCGGGGAGATCAGATATAGTGAATGCAGGGTCCAGGGAGACCAGATATAGTGAATGCAGGGTCCGGGGAGACCGGATATAGTGAATGCAGGGTCTACGGAGAGTGGATATAGTGAATGCAGGGCCTGGGGAGACCAGATATAGTGAATGCAGGGTCCGGGGAGACCGGATATAGTGAATGCAGGGTCCTGGGAGACCAGATATAGTGAATGCAGGGTCTGGGGAGACCAGGTATAGTGAATGCAGGGTCCGGGGAGAGCGGATATAGTGAATGCAGGGTCCGGGGAGAGCTGATATAGTGAATGCAGGGTCCGGGGAGACCAGATATAGTGAATGCAGGGTCCGGGGACACCAGATAGAGTGAATGCAGGGTCCAGGGAGACCAGATATAGTGAATGCAGGGTCCAGGGAGAGCGGATATAGTGAATGCGGGGTCCGGGGAGACCAGATATAGTGAATGCAGGGTCCGGGGAGACCAGATATAGTGAATGCAGGGTCCGGGGAGAGTGGATATATTAAATGCAGGGTCCAGGGAGAGCGGATATAGCGAATGCAAGGTCCGGGGAGAGCGGATATAGTGAATGCGGGGTCCGGGGAGAGCGGATATAGTGAATGCGGGGTCCGGGGAGAGCAGATATAGTGAATGCAGGGTCCGGGGAGAGCAGATATAGTGAATGCAGGGTCCGGGGAGACCGGATATAGTGAATGCAGGGTCCAGGGGGACCAGATATAGTGAATGCAGGGTCCGGGGAGCCAAGATATAGTGAATGCAGCGTCCGGGGAGAGCGGATATAGTGAATGCGGTGTCCGGGGAGAGCAGATATAGTGAATGCAGGGTCCTGGGAGACCAGATATAGTGAATGCAGGGTCCAGGGGGACCAGATATAGTGAATGCAGGGTTCGGGGAGCCAAGATATAGTGAATACGGGGTCCGGGGAGAGCAGATATAGTGAATGCAGGGTCCAGGGAAAGCAGATATAGTGAATGCAGGGTCCGGGGAGAGGGGATATAGTGAATGCAGGGTCTGGGGAGACCAGATATAGTGAATGCAGGGTCTGGGGAGACCAGATATAGTGAATGCAGGGTCCTGGGAGACCTGATATATTGAATGCAGGGTCCGGGGAGAGCGGATATAGTGAATGCAGGGTCTGGGGAGACCGGATATAGTGAATGCAGGGTCTGGGGAGACCTGATATATTGAATGCAGGGTCCGGGGAGAGCAGATATAGTGAATGCAGGGTCCAGGGAGACCTGATATATTGAATGCAGGGTCCGGGGAGAGCGGATATAGTGAATGCAGGGTCCTGGGAGACCTGATATATTGAATACCAGGTCTGGGGAGAGCGGATATAGTGAATGCAGGGTCCAGGGAGACCGGATATAGTGAATGGGGGGTCTGGGGAGAGCGGATATAGTGAATGGGGGGTCTGGGGAGAGCGGATATAGTGAATGCAGGGTCTGGGGAGACCTGATATATTGAATGCAGGGTCCTGGGAGACCTGATATATTGAATGCAGGGTCCTGGGAGACCTGATATATTGAATGCAGGGTCCTGGGAGACCTGATATATTGAATGCAGGGTCCGACCATCCGCGGTTTAGTAAGACTTTAAGGAATTATTATAAACATGGAAATCTTCTTATACCCTGACATAACCTTTCTTGTACTGTCATGTCGTAACTGGACTGTTTTACAGCATCAGCTGTCTTAGCAAGAAAAGAGGATGACGGTTGAACATTTCAATTGGTCTACTGGGCAGGAGGTCAGCGGAGTACCTGAGTGCAGCTTACATCAGCAAACGGTATTAATAGCTCCTTTTGTTCCCTTTATATCCTTCGCTTTGCATTTTACTGCTAAGGCTATTTGTAGATGTAGTAAAATGCTTTAGTTTGGCTGTTTTTCAATTTAGGAAAGATTTTACTAAGAAGTCCTTATCATTCCGCGGTAAACCGATTTATTTGTTTTTCATTCTAAAATAGCTTTAATTTACCACTTCAGTAGCTAAGTGTTTATGTGCTCATGATATAAATGGCAAGGCTGAGAAGCTTCACTATGTGACTCAGAAAGTACCAGTTTTCCAGATTATTTTTTTCTTTCGGAAATATGCTTGCAGTAGAAATGTTATAAATCCAGATAACTAGACTAAAAAAGGAAGAAATGGTACAGAGGGAGAGAAGCCTGTCCCCAGTTTGAGGCCTCGTTCACACCATATGTGCAGAAAAACTGATGGAAACTGATTTTACTTGCAGAGAGATCTATTTTCATGCGTGTTTAAATGAGCTTTAGGCCAGGTCCACGTATGTAGGGGCCACATTTTGCACGAGCATTCAGTTGAATGGACTCCTGTGCAGGGGCGGACTGACAACTCATGGGGCCCCCGGGCAATAGGGGATCATGGGGCCCCTGTGTCCTTGCCCAAACTCAAAAAAGCCTATGAAAAAGGTACCAGGGGCATCTCATGGGGCCCCCTACTGACCCCGGGCCCTCGGGCAGTGCTCGAGTTTCCAAATGGTCAGTCCGCCCCTGCTCCTGTGCCCCGGGACAAGCAGGGAGCAAGTCCCTGCACTTCTTCAGAAATCGCAGCCCACACGGGAATCGAAGTTCCCACTATGGTTGCGATTTCCAGTGCGGGCAGGCCCTGCATTCCTCTGTGTGGGTGGAGCGGCTGCAGGTATTTGTGCGGGTCCCGCAGCGGCACCACCCGCACAGATGTGAACCAAGCCTTGTACCTACACACAAAGAATCTGCATGTGATACTACTGTAGCACTCTCCTAGTCATCTAGGGGGAGCTCTAGCTCTAATTGCTTGTGAGGAGGGCTGAGTAGCAGCCTGGGTGTGATAGCCAGGTGGGTCAAATTGTAGTCAGAGCTGAGAGGCTCTGCAGACCAGCTCTCTGGGACTTCCCGCTGCTCTAGAACTTTGGAGAAAGATCTAGAAGCAGTGGGCACAGGTGAGAAGTGGCTAGTCTATACTTTTAGAGGATCCTGGCCATTCCCCAACAGGAGGCTTGGCAACGGGCCAGGACAGCCTTTAAGAGTAACTGAGCCTGCTCAGCAGCAGGAGAGTTTGGGTGGAAGATGAGGAGGTGAGGCTAGAAAGCAGGAGCCTGGGAGGGGGCCCAGATGGAAAGGGGCTCACCTCCAGGCAGAAAGCTTGGAGGTAGGAAAGCTTGGGACTTCACCAGCCCCCTGAGAGGGGACCACCTGTGTCAGGAAAGGAGCACCCCAGCTAGAAGGCCTGGCAGCAGCCACCAACCCACCAGCAACACAGGAGAAAGACTGAGTGAGTAGGCCTGCACCCCCTGGACCAGATACGGGGAGGAGCACTCTGGAGGGAAACCTGATTAGCAACTAACCTGGACTTCTCTTAAAGCGACAGGCACTGGATCCCCTGCTCGGGAATTGACCCAGATCAGCTGGATTAGAAGAACCTAGGGTCTGGGGTGGTACAACCAGAGACACTGGTTAGCTCTCCAAGGAGAGGATGTTTGCTGTGAAAACTTTGTATATAGTTCTAGGAAGCTGTCCTCGGTTTCACAGTTCCATTGGGCATCCTGTACACCCCTAACCCTATCCCAGTTCAGATCCCCATAATAAAACTTCAAAACAAAGCTCAAGGACTGGTTACTGTCTCCTGGATGCAAGTTAATGTGGAAATGTGTGTTGCCTGGCTGTGCAGGACTATAGGGGGACCCAAAACGTCAGGAACTCCTAAGGGGGTAGTTCTATGCTAGTGTTGTAGTGTATACAGGGCACATAGAGAACAATTGATCTTGTTGTGCCCTTGCAAAACATGTGCAGAAAAACTGACATCTCTGCACCATGGTGTCAAACAGCCCTTAAATCGGAGTTCCACTCAAAAGCGGAAGCTCCACTTATTTGCCTCCTCTCCCCCTCCACTGCCATATTTGGCACCTTTTGGGGGAGCGGGTACCTGGTTTTGACAGTTACCCACTCCCATTTCTGGCTCAGTTTGCCTCGGTGAAGTGAGCCAGAAGTTCGGCTCCTTCCTTCCTCTCGCAGTCTCCTGGAAACTTTCACAGGTCCCAGAAGACTGCCGGACCAATCAGGAGGTGCAGCACGCATGTGCAGTGGGCACCAGGTGTGAAGCCTCAAGCTGTCACAGCCGGGTGCCCACGGTTGAGATGCCAGCGCTGTGGAGGAGAGAAGGGGAGAAGGGACGGCCCGGGTGAGTACATCGTTGGACTTTGGGACAGGTAAGTGTCAAGCAGGGGCGGACTGACAACTCATGGGGCCCCCGGGCAATAGGGGATCATGGGGCCCCTGTGTCCTTGGCCAAACTCAAAAAAGCCTATGAAAAAGGTACCAGGGGCATCTCATGGGGCCTCCTACTGACCCGGGCCCTCAGGCAGTGCCCGAGTTTCCAAATGGTCAGTCCGCCCCTGGTGTCAAGCCTCTCTGTGGCTGCACGGAGAAGCGCAGGATCTGCTGGAGGAGTTCTATCCTCTTCTCTCCTCTCAACTGCTGAGACAAGATGAGGACAGAGACAAGGGGATGCCGTAGCTGCGGTAAGGGTGGGAGAGCCACATGAAATGGCCTGGCGGGCTGTCTTGGGCCTTGTGCTCTAAATCAGCTTCCCTTTTGTATCACCTTTCAAAGTAAAACAAGAAAGAGTAACATCACCTTTTTTTATTTATTTTTTTGAGACATTTAAAAAAAAAATGACAGTAAAATTAACAAAAACATTACCATGCAGTCATTTTTTAAATGTTTTAAACATCCTTCTAATAGTCATCTCCTGAGTGATTTCCCTTCACCTTACAAAACGGAAAGAAGAACATTAGTGAGATGACATTGTGCAGATATGACATCATATGAGAAATATATACATTTGTTTTACAGTAGCAGAGCAATTCTGTCAAGAAAGAGAAACGTGTCCTTGTCTTCTGGATCCATTGTAATATTCCTACAGTTTGGTAACCACAAAGATATATATATATACAGTATATCACCTATGGGGGCAGCACAGTGGGTTAGGGGCTAGCACTTCTGCCTTGCAGTAATTGGGTCATGGGTTCAATTCCCAACCATGGCACCTCCCTTGTATGTTCTCCCTGTGTTTGTGTGGGTTTCCTCTGGGTACCCTGGTTTCCTCCCACACTCCAAAGACATGCTGGTAGGTTAATTGGCTCCTGTCTAAATTGTCCTAGTTTCATCCCTGGCCATGTGGGATCTCCTGCATGGTAGGGGTTAGGGAAAGACCTGGCAACCTCCCCTGTAAAATAATTGCTAAGAGAATTCATGGAAAACGTTGCTTACGAGTGACGGTCCATGCAATCGCCAAGGGTTGGATATGACTGAATGGATAGATAGCAGGGGTGGACTGGACTTGGGCACTGCTTGAGGGCCTGGGGTCAGTAGCGGGCCCATGAAATGCCTCTGGTACCTTTTATAGGCTTTTTTGGGTGTGCTTTGAGTGTGGACAAGGACACAGGGGCCCCATGATCCCCTATTGCCTGGGGGCCCCATGAGTTGTCGGTCCACCCCTGATTAATAGATAGATAGATAGATGATAGATAGATAGATAGATAGATAGATAGATAGATAGATAGATAGATAGATAGATAGAAAGATAGATGGATAGATGGATGGATGGATGGATGGATAGATAGATAGATAGATAGATAGATAGATAGATAATAGATAGATAGATAGATAGATAGATGATAGATAAATAGATAGATAGATAGATAGATAGATAATAGATAGATAGATAGATAGATAGATAGATGATAGATAAATAGATAGATAGATAGATAGATAGATAGATAGATAGATAGATAGATAGATAGATAGATAATGGATGGAAAGATAGATAGATAGATAGATAGATAGATAGATAGATAGATAGATAGATAGAAAGATAGATGGATAGATGGATGGATGGATGGATGGATAGATAGATAGATAGATAGATAGATAGATAGATAGATAGATAATAGATAGATAGATAGATAGATAGATGATAGATAAATAGATAGATAGATAGATAATAGATAGATAGATAGATAGATAGATAGATGATAGATAAATAGATAGATAGATAGATAGATAGATAGATAGATAGATAGATAGATAGATAGATAATGGATGGAAAGATAGATAGATAGATAGATAGATAGATAGATAGATAGATAGATAGATAGAAAGATAGATGGATAGATGGATGGATGGATGGATGGATAGATAGATAGATAGATAGATAGATAGATAGATAGATAGATAGATAGATAATAGATAGATAGATAGATAGATAGATGATAGATAAATAGATAGATAGATAGATAGATAGATAATAGATAGATAGATAGATAGATAGATGATAGATAAATAGATAGATAGATAGATAGATAGATAGATAGATAGATAGATAGATAATGGATGGATAGATAGATAGATAGATAGATAGATAGATAATAGATAGATAGATAGATAGATAGATAGATGATAGATAAATAGATAGATAGATAGATAGATAGATAATAGATAGATAGATAGATAGATAGATAGATGATAGATAAATAGATAGATAGATAGATAGATAGATAGATAGATAGATAGATAGATAATGGATGGAAAGATAGATAGATAGATAGATAATAGATAGATAGATAGATAGATAGATAGATAGATAGATAGATAGATAGATAGATAGATAATAGATAGGTAGATAGATATCACCTATGATTGTTTTTGCAACATGTTCAGTAGAATAAATTCTATACTAGATTGTAAGCTCCAAGGAGCAGGGCCCTCGATCCCCTCATGTTTTGCATTGTATTGGTATTGTTCTGTCACATGTTCTATCCCCCTTTGTAATGTACAGCGCTGAGCGAACTATTGGCGCTTTATAAATACTGTATAATAATAATAATAATACTCAGGTCTACGAGGGATTGGAAGACAATTTTTACAGCAGAGGGCGCTGATGATGGCTATACAGAACTGCCATCTACTACAGAACTCAACTGTCACCCGCTGCAGAACATTTTACAACTTTACGGCTTTATATCTCTACAACGAGAGGTGGACAAACTGGTGTGGAAATCAGAAACCAGCAGAAGCTAGCGGTCACATGACCCCTTTTACAACAATAGAAGGTGACCTGGGCAGAAACAAGTTCACTTTAATGCCACAGATAATGTCTTATATAACAACTCCTGTATTCGAAGGGGTGTGCAAATAGCAGTTTGGCCACCCTTTGCCCTGATTCTAACTAGTAAACTGCCTTTTATTTCCTCCATCAGCTCACCCCCCCCACAGCCATTACCTTTTGTATCACTCAACCCTTCCTCTTAGATTGTAAGCTCTAACGAGCCGGGCCCTCTGTTTCCTCTTGTACCAAATTGTATTGTAACTGTCATGCCTACCTTCATTTTGTAAAGCGCTGCGCAAACTGTTGGCGCCATATAAATCCTGTATAATAATAATAATTACCTTGAAATTTAACCACTTGCCTGCCAGAGGATTTACCCCCCTTCCTGACCAGGCCATTTTTTGCAATACGGCGCTGCACTACTTTAACTGACAATTGCGTGGTCATGCAACGCTGCACCCACATGAGAATTGTGTCCTTTTTTTCCCATGAATAGAGCTTTCTGTTGGTGCTATTTGATTGCCTCTGCGTTTTTTCTTTTTTGCGCTATAAACAAAAAAAGACCGACGAGAAAAAAAATACAGAACAGCTGTATTTATACTGAGATTACATAACACACAGGAGGACTCTATTTACTAATTAGATGACTTCTCATGGATTGAACAGTGCTCCGTGAGATGGTCAAAGCTTGCAATATTTTTTATAACCTAACCCTGCTTTAACCTTCTCCACAACTTTATCCCTGACCTGTCTGGTGTGTTCCTTGGCCTTCATGATGCTCTTTGTTCACTAATGTTCTCTAACAAACGTCTGAGGGCTTCACAGAACAGCTGGATTTATACTGAGATTTCATGACACACAGGTGGACTCTATTTACTAATTAGGGGACTTCTGAAGGCAATTGGTTCCACTAGATTTTAGTTAGGGGTATCACAGTAAAGGAGCTGAATACAAATGCACTCCACCCTTTTCAGATATTTATTTATAAAAAATGTTGAAAACCATTTCTCATTTTCCTTCCACTTCACAATTATGTGCCACTTTGTGTTTGTCTATCACATCCAATCCCAATAAAATACATTGACGTTTTTGGTAGTAACGTGACAAAATGTGATACATGTCAAGGGGGATGAATACTTTTTCAAGGCACTGTACATCACAATACACCTCAAGGGTACATTGCAAAAAAGGGTCAAGTCTGATTTTTGGCACCTTGGGATGCATAGGCACTTTAACATGGGACGCAACGTGCGATAACGCATCAAAAAAATGTTGAAGGGCTATTCTTTCCCCGCCGTACCCAATGCACGGAGAATACAAAGTCACTTTGCACCAGGGGCGGACTGACAACTCATGGGGCTCCCGGGCAATAGGGGATCATGGGGCCCCTGTGTCCTTGCCCAAACTCAAAAAAGCCTATGAAAAAGGTACCAGGGGCATCTCTTGGGGCCCCCTACTGACCCCGGGCCCTTGGGCAGTGCCCGAGTTTCCAAATGGTCAGTCCGCCCCTGCTTTGCACGTATCTCGATGAGAACTATATTTAAAACTTTCCTTATAACACATGTGTATACACATTCCAGCAGCAAAGCCATAAAGCATACAGCGCTCTGGACTTCTTTAGCCGCCTGATATGTAGAAATGTTGCTCTGCCTTTGGGAGAGGTATTTGAAGCTCGCGCATTCTCCAACCAGAAAGGCTGCACCCATCATTTTGTGAAATGAGACCATTTTCAGGAACATAAAACTTCTTTTCAATTCCATAAGAGCTCATTTTATCACGGCTAGTGATTCTTTTTCCTGAGAAGACATAAAAGGGCTTTCTTTTTACTGTATTATATAACCCCAAATAGGCTTTCCAATATCAAAGCAGAACTAAAAGCCATTTATTTTTGTCATTTTGGATAGAGCAAAGGAGAGTTATAACCGCTGTGCGTTCCATTGGGGAGATTTCCCTTCACTTCCTGTTCCATATCCAAAACAGGAAGTTAATGCTTTACTAAACCCACAACAGTAAAATCAGTCTGTCTATGCAGTAAAGCATGCTTGTTATACTCACTGTGGAACCTAGGGGGTTAATCCTCTGCATTGTGTAAAAAGGATGTTTGATCCTGTCTTCTCTGATCCTCTCCTTCTTCTACTGTCCCCAATTCATCTGCTGATAGAACAGAGCTCTAGGAGTCACTCTGCACATGCTCAGTTTATTGCTAGAGAGTTATTTTTTCCTTTGGGAGAGGGCATGTGATCAGCACAGGGTCAATCAGCACTGTCTAGACAGACGGCAGGGGTTATGCAGACTCATAGGACAGTCAGAGCCGAATAAAAACACCTCCTAGAAGATTAACCAAAGCTCAGCCGGACACTGATAGAAGTCACAAGATGTCTCTATACTGCTGATGAGAAAAGGTATTTAGCAGTTTATATTTACTAAAATAATTGCATTTCCGTGTTGTGTGTACTGTGGGAGACCAGATATAGTGAATGCAGGGTCCGGGGAGACCAGATATAGTGAATGCAGGGTCCGGGGAGACCAGATATAGTGAATGCAGGGTCCGGGGAGAGACCAGATATAGTGAATGCAGGGTCCGGGGAGACCAGATATAGTGAATGCAGGGTCCGGGGAGAGACCAGATATAGTGAATGCAGGGTCTGGGGAGACCAGATATAGTGAATGCAGGGTCCAGCGAGAACAGATATAGTTAATGCAGGGTCCAGGGAGACTGGATATAGTGAATGCAGGGTCCGGGGAGAGCAGATATAGTGAATGCAGGGTCTGGGGAGACCAGATATAGTGAATGCAGGGTCCGGGGAGACCAGATATAGTGAATGTGGGGTCCGGGGAGACCAAATATAGTGAATGCAGGGTCCGGGGAGCCCAGATATAGTGAATGCAGGGTCCAGGGAGACCGGATATAGTGAATGCAGGGTCCTTGGAGATCAGATATACTGAATGCACAGTCCGGGGAGAGCAGATATAGTGAATGCGGGGTCCTTGGAGATCAGATATACTGAATGCACAGTCCGGGGAGACCGGATATAGTGAATGCAGAGACCAAATATAGTTAATGCAGGGTTCAGGGAGACCGGATATAGTGAATGCAGGGTCTGGGGCAGGGGCGGACTGACCATTGGGAAACTCGGTCACTGCCCGAGGGCCCGGGGTCAGTATGGGGCCCCATGAGATGCCCCTGGTACCTTTTTCATAGGCTTTTTTGAGTTTGGGCAAGGACACAGGGGCCCCATGATCCCATATTGCCCGGGGGAAACCAGATATAGTGAATGCAGGGTCCGGGGAGACCAGATATAGTGAATGCAGGGTCCGGGGAGACCAGATATAGTGAATGCAGGGTCCGGGGAGACCGGATATAGTGAATGCAGGGTCCGGGGAGACCAGATATAGTGAATGCAGGGTCCGGGGAGACCAGATATTGTGAATGCAGGGTCTGGAGAGACCAGATATAGTGAATGCAGGGTCTGGAGAGACCAGATATAGTGAATGCAGGGTCCGGGGAGACCAGATATAGTGAATGCAGGGTCCGGGGAGACCAGATATAGTGAATGCAGGGTCTGGAGAGACCAGATATAGTGAATGCAGGGTCTGGAGACACTATATGTAGTGAATGCAGGGTCCGGGGAGACCAGATATAGGGAGGGTAACACTTTAACAGAAATACCTCCAGTGAGAGTGAGAGAATCCCTGGTTGTCACCAGAACTAGTGTCCCCACTGGCAGATCTCTTCTTTATTTATGTTCTGGTGACAACCTAAAATTTGTGATTTTCTTTCACTTTCGGTGATAATGGTAAACAGAACAAATAGAGGGGTTGAATCTCCCTAACAGGGGACAGCAAAAAAATGAAAAACCTGACAGGTGTCAGAAGTATGGCCAAAGCTTTTCTGACCGTACTTCTTTTTAGAGTCTAAAGAGCGCAATTGCACTCCTGTGACCCAGATCAACTAATAGCGGGCTATTGTCCGCTGTCAACTGATGTGACAAAGCCTCTCCAGGCTCTGGAAGGATCCTGACAATATTGTTGGGATCCACCCAGTTGCCTGACTGGCCTCTGGCTCTGGCTCTGCCTCTCAATGAACCAGGGGCGGACTCACCACTCGAGCACTCGGGCACTGCCCGAGGGCCCGGGGTCAGTAGGGGGCCCCATGAAATACCCTTGTTACCTTTTTTATAGACTTTTTAGGATGTGCTTTGACACAGGGGCCCCATGATCCCCTATTGCCTGGGGGCCCCATGAGTTGTCAGTCCACCCCTGCAATGAACCCTCCCTTTCCCCTCCCAATGCTCCAGTGGAGGAGAGCAGAGAGCAGTGACTGACAGAACTGAGCAATCAGCGGTCATGTGATCGCTCAGTTCTCGGTCTTAGAGCCAACTCACACCGATGCTGCAGTTTTGACTTTAGATAGTTTTGAAAGTGGATGTAAACCCTAACTGAATGACATTTGAAAACTTGTTGCACTTCAGAGCTGCTGATCTCCTGCAGCCTCCTTGAATCTTTTTTCCTGCCTACGTGCACTTGGGCAATGGCATTTTGCTGATGGTCACAACAGCTGGGCATACTTGCAGAGGGTGTTTAATCTACCACTTGTAGTCACCATTGAAAGCCCATGTGACAAGGTGACAGTGCAGGAAAAAAAATTATATATATATATATATATATATATATATATATACAGTATCTCACAGAAGTGAGTCCACCCCTCACGTGTTTGTAAATATTTTGTTCTATCTTTTCATGTGACAACACTGAAGAAATGACACTTTGCTACAATGTGACTTTGTCAGCTTGTATAACATGTAAATTTGTTGTCCCCTCAAAATAACTCAACACACAGCCATTCATGTCTAAACCGCTGGCAACAAAAGTGAGTCCCCCCCTAAGTGGAAATGTGTGTCTTGCCTACAGTCAAGCATGGTGGTGGTAGTGTCATGGTCTGGGACTGCATGAGTGCTGCCGGCAGTGAGGAGCTACAGTTCATTGAGGGAACCATGAATGCCAACATGTACTGTGACATACTGAAGCAGAGCATGATCCCCTCTCTTTGGAGACTGGGCCGCAGGGCAATATTCCAACATGATAACGACCCCAAACACACCTCCAAGACGACCACTGCCTTGCTAACGAAGCTGAGGGTAAAGGTGATGGACTGGCCAAGCATGTCTCCAGACCTAAACCCTATTGAGCATCTGTGGGGCATCCTCAAACGGAAGGTGGAGGAGCGCAAGGTCTCTAACATCTACCAGCTCCGTGATGACATCATGGAGGAGTGGAAGAGGACAACCTGTGGCAACCTGTGAAGCTCTGCTGAACTCCATGCCCAAGAGGGTTAAGGCAGTGCTGGAAAATAATGGCGGCCACACAAAATATTGACACTTCGGGCCCAATTTGGACCTTGTCACTTAGGGGTGGACTCACTTTTGTTGCCAGCGGTTTAGACATTAATGGCGGTGTGTTGAGTTATTTTGAGGGGACAGCAAATGTACATGTTATACAAGCTGTACACTGACTACGTCACATTGTAGCAAAGAATAACTTCTTCACATGAAAAGAATATGAGGGGTGGACTCACTTCTGGGAGATACTGTATGTATATATAATTTTTTTTTTTTTGGTTTGTGAAAGCTAGATCACATCAAAATATCAACATGGGTGGCATTCCACTTCTCTACTCAAGATAAGGTCCAAGCCAGAGGAGACTTGTTTTCTTTTCACTTCCTCAAAAAGAGTCATTGTTTTATACTTTTTTGTCTGGCAGAACAAAGTGAATCTCAATCCCATTATTTATATTCTCTCCCTGGTTGGAATGCACTGGCATTTCCATATTTTGTTAAACAATTTCCTTTGACTTAGAAAGAATTAAACCATTCCATCTCTAAGCCTCATCTAGTGTTTGTGTGGCGTAGCATGTGAAGTGTTTGTCCTGCATTATAATATAAAGCAAGCCTGTCCCTCTATTTTAAATTCAACTTACCCATTAGATGACCCATCTAATATTGAGTAGGTCCTCCTTTTACCAAAACAGCCCTGACCCACCAAGGCATGGACTGCAGTAGACCTCTGAAGGTATGATGTGGTATCTGGCACCAAGCCGTCAGTAGCAGATCCTTTAAACCCTGTAAGTTGGGAGGTAGGCCTCCACGGACCAGACTTTATTTTCTAGCACATCACACAGATACTTCATTAAATTGAGATCTGGAGAAAGTGGAGGACAAGTCAAGCCCTCAAGCTCATTGTTGCGTTCCTCAAACCATTTTTGAACCATTTTTGCAGTGTGGGAGGGAGCATTATCCTGTTGAAAGAGGCCACTGCCATCAAATACCATTTCCATGAATGGGTGGATTTGGTCCCCAACAATGTTTCGGTAGGTGGTACGTGTCAAGTAGCATCCACATGAATGGCAGGACCCAAGGTTTCCCAGCAGAACATTGCCCAAGGCTGTGTTTCTCAACCTTTTTTCAGGCAAGGCACCCTTTATTATTATTATTATTATTACTACGAGTTTATATAGCGCCAAAGGGTTTGCTCAGCGCTGTACAATAGGGGGGGACAATACATGGCACAGTACAACAAAGACAGACAGCGTACGAGGGGACAGTCCTTTGATCACTTCCCCAAAGTAGTACAATGTTACTATGGTAACATTATACTACTTTGTCATAGTGAAATATGAAAAAAAATCTTAAAAAAGAGAAAAAATTTAATAAAAAATTAAAACTAATAATTTAATAAATTTTTTTTTTAAAAAATTATAATTTTTTTTGTACTGTCACCAGTCAGTGTCCCTGATCACCGCCATGTCAGTTATATGATGACGCTGTACTGCACTGGTGACAGTATGTAAAAAAAAAATAGTGAAAATTATTTTTTTAATTTTTTAATTTTCTGAAAAATTATGACAAAAAAATTATAACTTCAAAAACTCGCCATGCCTCTTATGAAATACGTCGGACTATCTACTTTGCAAAAAGTGGTCATTTGGGGGATATCTGTAATGTTCTGACATTCTGATGACATTTCTCGGCCATAGGGCGGGCGGCAAATGGTTAACCGTTTCAATACCGGGCAATTTTACCCCCTTCCTGCCCAGGCCAATTTTCAGGTTTCAGCGCTCTCACACTTTGAATGACAATTGCGCGGTCATACAACATTGTACCCAAACTAAAATTTTATCATTTTCTTCACACAACTAGAGCTTTCTTTTGGTGGTATTTAATCACCGCTGGGGTTTTTATTTTTTGCTAAATTAACAAAAAAAGACCAAAAATTTTGAAAAAAAACACGTTTTTCTTTGTTTCTTTTATAAAAGTTTACAAATAAATAATTGTTCTTCATAAATTTAGGCCGAGATGTATTCTGCTACATGTCTTTGGTGAAAATAACCCAAATTAGGATGTATTATTTAGTTTGTAGGAAAGTTATAGTGTTTACAAACTATGGGATAGATCTGAATATTGATCAATCCTGAAGTACTGACAGCCAATCTAATTTCTTGAGGTCCAAGAATGTCAGAACAGTACAGATATCCCCAAATGAACCCTTTTTGCAGAGTAGACAGTCCGATGTACTTCATAAGAGGAATGGCAAGTTTTTTGAAGTTGTATTTTTTTTGTCATAATTTTTCGGAAAATTTAAAAATTTAAAAAATTATTTTCACTATTTTTTTTTTTACATACTGTCACCAGTGCAGTACAGCGTCATCATATAACTGGCATGGCGGTGAACAGGGACAATGACTGGTGACAGTATGAAAAAAAAATATATATATATATTTTTTTTAATTTTTTTATTATTTTTAATTTTTTATTACATTTTTTTTATTTTTTTTAAGATTTTTTTTCATATTTTACTATGACCAAAGTAGTACAATGTTACGATAGTAACATTGTACTACTGTGGGAAAGTGATCAGTATTTATTTTTTTTTTTTACACAATTTGCTTATAGCAAAGAATTACTTTGCTATAAGCAAGCATTTACCTGAATGAAATCGATTCATTCAGGTTTTTTTTTTTTGTGCTTAGCCGTGATTTGGTCACAGCTAATCACATGACATGTGCATGTGATTAGCTGTGACCATTCACAGCTAGTCAGTAGTATACAATGGATGGCATGAATGAAGCCATCCATTGTATACAACTGTCATGTGACCTGCTGTGATTGGTCACAGCAGGTCACATGGTACCTTCAATGGGGGCCGGTACTCAGATCTGTCATCGGCCGTGTCCGAGGTACACGGCCGGTGACAGATCGCGCCGCTGCGAGGCTCTGCATTAGCGCAAACTGCGCATGTGCGGGTGCACGCCAAATGGCGTGTACCCGGAATGCCGATGCACTTTTGAAGCCGCCAAACGGCCATTGGCCGGGCGGCTAATGGTTAAATACCACCAAAAGAAAGCTCTGGTTGTGTGAAGAAAATGATAAAATTTTAGTTTGGGTACGATGTTGTATGACCGTGCAATTGTCATTCAAAGTGTGAGAGCGCTGAAACCTGAAAAATGGCCTGGGCAGGAAGGGGGTAAAAGTGCCCAGTATGGAAGGGGTTAAAATCATGGATAGTCTTGAGGCGTCCCATTCTAAAATGTGAAAAACTATTGTATTAGTTTTATATAATGCAGCAACATCCACACATATAGGACACCCAACATTAGAGGTGATTTATTCTTCCAAAGCAAATACACTTTTGCACACTGGTACTGACTAGTATTCCAGTGTTTCTCTTCTCCATCAGTTTTTCTCCATCACTGAGCTATTGTGACCCCAGCACTGATGGAGAGGGGCGGAGGAGGGTCAAACTAGGATGTTGTGCAGGCAGCTGACATCCTCCTTATCAACTGATGATGTCATTGGTTGTCAGGACGCGGGTGGCTAGAAGGTCGTAATGGTGCACAATGAAAACCTGAGGCTTTGTGTAACTAAAAGGCCGGCTTGTTTCACCCGCTGGCTTGTAGACAAGTTTTGGGCAATTTTTAGACATTTTGCCAAGGCACCCCTGAAGAAGCCTCAAGGCACCCCAGTGAAGAAAGACTGGCCCAAGGCATCACACTGCCTCCACCGGCTTGTCTTCTTCCCATACTGCATCCTGGTGCCATCTCTTCCCCAGGTAAGTGATGCACATGCACCCGACCATCCACATCAGACTAGGTCAGCTTCTGCCATTTCTTTGTGCTCCAGTTCTGATGTTCATTGTCGGCACTTCTGGCTGTGGCCACGGGTCAGCATGGGCAGCCTAACCTAACCCCGTACAATTTCAACACACAGCTTCAGGGATAACATGTTCACTTCCTGCCTAATATATCCCACCAAGATAATCAATGTTATTCATTTAATCTGTCAATGGTCATAATGTTATGGCTGATTGATGTATATTTTATTGTATTGTTCTCCCTTTATATTGTAAAGTGCTGAGCAAACTGTTGGCGCTCTATAAATCCTGTATAATAATAATAATGAGATAGGAGTCTCCATTTCCTTGGGCAGTGTAGTGTGTGTGCCCCTGTGTGTGGCTTGGCCCCGGGGGCCATTGTACCCGCCTCTCTCTCTCGGGGTCGAGTTTTATATTCTGAGCAGCCATCGGTATTGGTCATTCACATTATCATAATTATAATTATATCGATTTGTGTCAGTTATAATAGGGTTAACTTATGTTGGCATCTAGTTTTTTTATGTGAAATAAATGAACCAGTGTTGGAATATACTGTATTATGATTCCTTCTGTATCCACAGTATTCCCTTCCTTTGAACCCCTGAAGAAGCCAATTCGGCGAAACGTGTTGAGAATTACCATCACATCACCATCCCTGATCTATGCTCATTATACTGTTGACCTTTAGATCATGGTCTGCTATTGTTAACATAGGGAAGTGTGATATGGGATTCACTGTACTGAAGGGCTCATTCTCTTAACTGATTTTATGGGAGGGTGTGTATGTTCTATTTTATTATGTGTAATAAAAACTTATATTTTTATACATATAGTGTGTCAAAGTTGTTTTCATCCTGAGGGTATATAAGCACCTATAAAGTCCTTCATGCCTTTGTTTCTATTTATACATGATTATTTTTGGACATGGTGCTGATGGATCTGACATACCAATTGTGAATACTGAGTTAAAGTGTTACTAAACCCTGGACCTGCATTCACTATATCTGGTCTCCCCGGACCCTGCATTCGCTATATCTGGTCTCCCCGGACCCTGCATTCACTATATCCAGTCTCCCCGGACTCGGCATTCGCTATATCTGGTCTCCCCGGACCCTGCATTCACTATATCCGGTCTCCCCGGACCCTGCATTCAGTATATCTGGTCTCCCTGGACCCTGCATTCACTATATCTGGTCTCCCCGGACCCTGCATTCACTATATCTGGTCTCCCTGGACCCTGAATTCACTATATCCGGTCTCCCCGGATCCTGCATTCTCTATATCCGGTCTCCCCGGAACCTGCATTCAGTATATCTGGTCTCCCTGGACCCTGCATTCACTATATCTGGTCTCCCCAGACCCTGCATTCACTATATCTGGTCTCCCTGGACCCTGAATTCACTATATCCGGTCTCCCCGGACCCTGCATTCACTATATCCGGTCTCCCTGGCCCCTTCATTCACTATATCTGCTCTCCCCAGACCCTGCATTCACTATATCCGGTCTTCCCGGACCCTGCATTCACTATATCCGGTCTTCCCGGACCCTGCATTCACTATATCTGCTTTCCCCGGACCCTGCATTCACTATATCTGGTCTCCCCAGACCCTGCATTCACTATATCTGGTCTCCCCGGACCCTGCATTCACTATATCTGGTCTCCCCAGACCCTGCATTCACTATATCTGCTCTCCCCGGACCCTGCATTCACTATATCCGGTCTCCCTGGACCCTGCATTCACTATATCCGCTCTCCCCGGACCCTGCATTCACTATGTCCGGTCTCCCTGGACCCTGCATTCACTATGTCTGGTCTCCCTGGTCTCTGCATTCACTATATCCGCTCTCCCTGGACCCTGCATTCACTATATCTGGTCTCCCCGGACCCTGCATTCACTATATTCGGTCTTCCCGGACCCTGCATTCACTATATCTGCTTTCCCCGGACCCTGCATTCACTATATCTGGTCTCCCCAGACCCTGCATTCACTATATCTGGTCTCCCCGGACCCTGCATTCACTATATCTGGTCTCCCCGGACCCTGCATTCACTATATCCGGTCTCCCTGGACCGTGCATTCACTATATCTGGTCTCCCTGGACCCTGCATTCACTATATCCGCTCTCCCTGGACCCTGCATTCACTATATCCGCTCTCCCTGGACCCTGCATTCACTATAAAATTCTACCAATCTATGGCCAGCTTAAGGCTAGGTTCACATCTGTGCGGGTGGTGCAGCTGCGGATCTGCACGAAAATCCGTGCAGCCACACCATCCGCACAGAGGAATGTGGACCCGCGGGCGGGTGCCATTAGTTCTAATGGCACACTGCCCGCACTGGAAAACGCAACCGTACTGGGAATTGAGGTTCCCGCGCGGGCTGCGTTTTCAGAAGAAGTGCAGTGACTTCTTTCCTGCGTGTCATGGGGCACGGGAGTCCATTCAAATGAATGGGCTCTGGTGCCCGTGCAAAACGCGGCCCGCACGGCTGCATATATGTGAACCTAGGGTAAGGCATTATCACAGTCCCCCTTTACTGACAGCAGCCTTGGTTTGGTGTAGCACATTTTACCAGTTTATGTGGCATTTCCCAGTATGTCTGTGAAGGTTCTCATTTGTCCAGGTCATAATACACCTCGTAGTATTTAGTCACATTCAGCCGCACTTATTCTGCCATGTTAAAGGCATTTTACTACTTATCCAAGTAGCTTCTTTAGCTCTAATGAGTGTCAGGAACATGCGTCAGTCGTGACATCAAGCCATAAAATGCAATTGTAAAATCTCCACCAGGGCAATTTGACAATTCACACCTCACCATTGCAACTCGAACAACTGACACCCATTCCAGACTTCATGGGCCCACAATGATCAGATTATATAATTAGAACTTGGGGGGGGGGAGGCTTGCCCATAGTGCAGGTGAAGTTTCACAGTGCATACATATGCACATGCGCAGAAAGGCAAGTGACTAGGCAGATGTGCACAGATATGTGCATAGGCGCGCGCATGCGCAGGGCCGTGGATAAAGGGGTACCACCAGTCCTCCTATAGGGGGCCCAGGCAGCTGGGTGAATCAGATGTGGGCAGGGAGGGTGATCGGCACAGAGTGGGTGCAAATACTGGAATTGATCCCCTGTATGGCTCTGTCTGCAGCAGCTGAAAGCCAGCTTCTTCTCCTATTCCTCCCCGTGGTGTTCAGCTGCTGCAGAGAGAGCCATACATGGGATTGGTTCCAGAATTTCCCCCCATCGTAGCACCTTATCACCCTCCCTGTGCACCGTACACTTCCCCATGCTTCCTCCCTGTGTGCCCCCACCCCCGCAGTGCTGCTGGCTTCCCTCCCCTCCTTCATACTCTTACAGGAAGGGTCCTGTAAATGTGTAACATTTTACAAGCCCCTTTCCTTCGTGAATGAACACAATGAGTGATCGGAACTGAGGGAGGGTGATCGGCACAGAGTGGGTGCAAATACTGGAACTGATCCCCTGTATGGCTCTGTCTGCAGCAGCTGAAAGCCAGCTTCTTCTCCTATTCCTCCCCGTGGCGTTCAGCTGCTGCAGAGAGAGCCATACATGGGATTGGTTCCAGTAATTTCCCCCCATCGTAGCACCTTATCACCCTCCCTGTGCACCGTACACTTCCCCATGCTTCCTCCTTGTGTGCCCCCACCCCCACAGTGCTGCTGGCTTCCCTCCCCTCCTTCCTACCCTTACAGGAAGGGTCCTGTAAATGTGTAACATTTTACCAGCCCCTTTCCTTCATGAATGAACACAATGAGTGATCAGTATCGATCACTCACTTTGTTCATTCATAACTGAAGCCTAGTAAACTGTGTTTTCTTTTTTGGGGGGGCCTGCCAGGTTGGCTGTCTGGGGCCCCGTGGTTTCTAACAGCAGCGCTGCGCATGCGCACTAGTCACCTGTCACCAAGGCTGGCACCAAACTGCCTATTTAAATGGAGCTACTGCACTGGCTAATTGCTGTTTGGTCTGCAGCTTCTGTGTGTGTATATCCCGATTCCTGTGTTTGACCTCTGATCTTGACTCGGCTTGCTTCTGACTCCACTTGTTTGCTACCTGCCCTGACCTCGGCTTGTTCCCTGGATTCTACCTCTGCCCACTGCCTTTGCCTGATCTGCCTCTACCATTGCTAACACTGGCCTGTGACCCGACTTCTCTCTCATCTACCGTTTATGCTTGACCCTGAATCCTGCTCATCCAGCCTGTTACAGCTCTGCAGTCCAGCACATCTTCACCTGGTTCATCTGCCTGCTGCCAGACAGCTGTGAAAATGTCCAATGAACCAAGTCATTAATAAGAGATCTGCCCATACCCTAAGGCAGTGTTTCTCAACTCCAGTCCTCATGGACCCCCAACAGGTCATATTTTCAGGATTTCCATTATTTTGCACAGGTGATTTGATCAGTTTCACTGCCTTAGTAATTACCACAGCTGTTTCATCTGAGGGAAATCCTGAAAACATAACCTGTTGGGGGTCCATGAGGACTGGAGTTGAGAAACACTGCCCTAAGGTAACCCATGCTGCTAGGACCCTAACCTATCCTTTCTGGTACCCTATACTACCAGGACCCTTGCACACCCCTTCTAGTACACTCTGCTACTAAGACCTTTGCCCACCCCTTCTCGTACACTCTGCTGCTAAGACCCTTGCCCACCCCTTCTAGTACTCATTGATATTAAGATCCTTCCCCAACCGCTTCTGGTATCCCATGTTATCAGCACCCTTGACCATTGTTTCTGAAAATCCATCCCTTGCCTATCCTTTTTGGTACTGCATACTGTCCTTACCCCTGCCAATTCCCAATGGTACCCCATGCTGCCAGGACCCTTGACCACCCCTTCTGGTACCCCATGCTGCCAAATCCCTCAGCCAACAGTTATGGTATCCCATGCTGCCAAAACCCTCACCCACTACGTCTGGTCCCCCATGCTGTCAGCGCCCTCGACCATTCTTTCTGAAAAATTCAGCAAGGGCCCTCACCTATTCCTTCTGGTACTCCATACTGCCCTAACCAACTTGCCTGGTACCAGCCTGCTCTGCTATGACGCCTACTTGCTGCCTGCCTGTCCATTACCAACCTGCTCTGCCATGACGTCTGCCTGCTGCCAGTGTGCTCTGCAGAGACATCTGCCTACCGCCAGCTGTCCTGTTCCAGGCATCCTTCCAGCAAGACTTTGGCTATTACCCACACAGACCACTGGACTGATCACGGCATTCATACCTCACCGTGCTCTCGTGGTTGCTGTTCCCCCTGAGCCAGAGCTGTATGAGAGGCCTTCCTCTGCATTTCAGGCTCACTACCAGGAACGTGACAGGGGGTTACACAAACTTTAACATCTCCCATCATATTCTTGGATCAATCACTATCTACTTTAACTCATTTCATGATAACCGGAGTTATTTATGAAGCTATAAATGCTGAGGTGTGTTCCTAGCACTCAATAGAGCTAAAGAAAGTTATCTGGAAACGGAATAGAAGGTCTTCACCGTCACAAAACCAGTCCACCTGAACGTGACCAGCTACGACTAGGGAGATCTTTCATTACTTTACATTTAATTTGATGGACTCACAAAACGTTTAGGCTACAGGGTGGCACACCCCATCCAAGCTTTATCGGAAAGCAGCTTTATTGGCCCATTGCCAAAGAATGATGCTTGCTACAAACCAGAGATTGTAAAACACCACTGACAAATAAAATGACATAAAATGACAAATATAATACAGTCTTTACTTTCCACAGAAGTGGTTGAATTAGTCTATTTGATGCTACTTTCTTTGTCGTAATTTCAGTCCAGAATAACGCACTCTCTGAAATGTTATAGTTTATGGTTTCGATTGGAAAGCTTCTCCCTAAGCTTGCTCGTCAAGGTGTCATCATCCTCAGAACTGTAGAAACTGGTGTGCGGGCTGTAAGAGAAAAGTTGGGACTTTGTTTCAAAAGTCATGTCAAGCAGGTCAAAGGAATCGCTGGAGAGAAAGCTGTCATCGCTAATCACACTCGATGGCCGGCTAGGGCTCTTTGGAGCCTCTGCAGTGGGGAAGATTAAGTCTTCCATGGAGTCTGAGAGCCGGAGGGACGAACAGTCTGCGGGTAGATCCAAACTGGTTGAAAATCGTCCGTTCTTTTTGAGAATGCCCTTTTTCCTCCTTGTGTATCTATCTGACCTTGTTTTTTCTTCTGCTACTTTATGGTAGGCCTTCTGGCACTCTGAGGCCGTTATTCTCTCCGGGGAAGATGAATATCCTGATTCCCTCTCATATGTCTTTTTTAGAATTCCTTTTTTCGGCTTGTTGAAAGTGCATTCGACATTCGTTGATATGTGAGACTCGTAGGCAGACGTGGTTTTCACTTCTTGGCTGAGCTCCATGCAATTCTGAGACAAGTTTTCAGAGAAATTTGAGGAGTTTAATAATGAGCTGTCAAAGCTGCTCCTTTTTTTCAAGATCCCCTTTGGTTTCTTTCGAGAAGCAATAAGTTCAAGTTCTTGTTGGGACTGATTTATGTCATTTTCCTTTTTGGACTTTCTGAGGCAGCCTTCATATTCTTCATCTTCCCTGGAATGGACTCTGCTTTGTTCTGTTTTTGTGCTTTTGAAACCAGGTGTGTTCTGACATTCGATGTATCGTGCTAACAGAGGAGATTGACATTCAGGTACAAGATGGCAGTCACATACCATGGTGTCGTACCCCCAATTAACCCACCAGTGATTGGCAATATCTTCAATAGTTGCTCTCCTGGCTGGATTTACTGTCAGCATCCAGTCAATCAATCCACAGGCGCCTGTAAAAAAAAATATTTTAATTCCAAAATTCTTCATGCCCAAAAAAAAATAAATCAATTCAACCTTGGGCTTTTACTAAAATGATGAAAGCTACAGATGTGAGATAGCAGTTGGGTAAGCAGGCATCCCACCACCAAGAAGAAATAAAGGTTATCTTTCTCCCATTCCCACTCCAGGCTCCTCATCTAGTATAGCTGTGAAAATGTCTAATGAACCAAGTCATTAATAAGAGATCTGTCCATACCCTAGGGTAACCCATGCTGCTAGGACCCTAACCTATCCTTTCTGGTACCCTATACTACCAGGACCCTTGCACACCCCTTCTAGTGCACTCTGCTACTAAGACCCTTTCCCACCCCTTCTAGTACTCATTGATATTAAGATCCTTGCCCACCTTTTCTGGCATCCCATGTTGTCAGCACCCTTGACCATTGTTTCTGAAAATCCATCCCTTCTGGTACTGTATATTGTCCTTACCCCTGCCAATTCCCAATGGTACCCCATGCTGCCAGGACCCTTGACCACTCCTTCTGATACCCCATTCTGCCAAATCCCTCAGCCAACACTTATGGTATCCCATGCTGCCAAAACCCTCACCTACCACGTCTGGTTCCCCATGCTGTCAGTGCCCTCGACCATTCTTTCTGAAAAATTCAGCAAGGGCCCTCACCTATTCCTTCTGGTACTCCATACTGCCTTAACCCTTGCCAATTCTCTCTGGTACCCCATGATGCCAAGACCCTTGACCACCCCTACTGGTACTCCATGCTGCCAAATCCCTCAGCCAACACTTATGGTATCCCATGCTGCCAAAACCCTCACCCACCATTTCTAGCTCCCCATGCTGCCAGTGGCCTCGACCATTCTTTCTGAAAAATCCAGAAAGGACCCTCGCCTATCCCTTCAGGTACCCCATGCAGCTCAAACCCTTGCCAATTTCCTCTGGCACCCCATGATGCTAGGTCCCTCAAGCACCCCTTCTGGTACTCCACGCTGCCAAAACCCTCATTCACCAATTCTGTTACCCCATGATGTCAGCATCCTTGCCCATCCCTTCTGGAAATGTCAGGACCCTTACCCAACCCTTTCTGGAAATGTCAGCACCCTTGCCCATCCCTTCTGGAAATGTGAGGACCCTTGCCCATCCCTTCTGGAAATGTCAGGACCCTTGCCCATCCCTTCTGGAAATGTCAGGACCCTTGCCCATCCCTTCTGGAAATGTCAGGACCCTTGCCCATCCCTTCTGGAAATGTCAGGACCCTTGCCCATCCCTTCTGGAAATGTCAGGACCCTTGCCCATCCCTTCTGGAAATGTCAGGACCCTTGCCCATCCCTTCTGGAAATGTCAGGACCCTTGCCCATCCCTTCTGGAAATGTCAGGACCCTTGTCCATCCCTTCTAGTATTCCATGCTGTCATGACCCTCAACAATCTTGTTCCATAACTCTACCAATATACAGATGCTGCATGGGCACATTAAAATACTTTTAGGTCTCCAATAGAAAAAAGAAAACTATAATTGTTTTCAGAAATATGTCAGAAAAAAAATCAGAATACATGTAGCTAACTTCCATATTAAATTAAGAGGTAAGTACATTTTCATTTTAAGGACTGAATTTAGAATTTATAACTTTATTAAAGACTTCACATAGGCCTATTATTAACATCCGCAGTGAATATTCATCACTTACCTGATAGATGAGGAGGCTGTCTGTACTGGCCACTACTGATCTGTTCAGCTAATGTTTTATAATTGCTGTTGTCGAATGGCATAGTTCCATAGATCAGAGCATAGAGAAGTACTCCCAGAGCCCAGCAATCAACCTGCAGAAATGAGAACAAATACATATAACAAACATGCCTTAATCTGACCTCCGACCTTCCCTTCAGACTTGCAAAGTTGTACAGGTTCCTCTCCTGGACTGAAATTCTGATTTCGCTGCACACTGTGAGCTTCCCACAGTTTGCGTTAGAAGTCAGATAGAGCCCCTTTCATTTCTTTGCTGGAGGATGAACAGTATCATCTAGCGCCTTCCTCGCCAGCCTGGCATGCCCCTTTCATTCACTGGATTTCAATTCTTCCAATCATGGAGGCTCGGCCTCACATGTGGCCTTTACCTAGAGCAGTCGGTATGCAAATACAGCATACCTAGGAACGCCCACTTCTCCGGAATGACGTCCTCTATCAAGGCATTTTTTATATTTGCATGACATCTCATGAGGGCCAGTCCATTGCTTGCACAAGGGATCTTGAGTGGAGTATTTTATTTTCAAAAAAAGAAAACATATAACATATAAAGATTTAGCAAACTTCGGCTAGCCATACATTATGCAAATTTCTTTCCTTCAACCACAGTCTCCCCGACTTTGTTGATAGAGGAATCCCTCCCACAGCGCTATTGTGTTCTGCTGGCGGGGAGCCTTCCGCACTAGCAGAATACAATGATCACTGTGGGAGGTTATAGCCGGCAGTAATCGCACAACAAAAACCCAACTGGCTGGTTGTACTGAAGTCAGTCAATAGATGGACCTTAGTACAACCGGCCTGCCTGTAGATGGATTGAAATCCATCTGGTTCCTGCTGAACTGGCTGAATTTTTATCCTTCTATGGCCGGCTTAAGTGTCATTCAGGGCTTATAGGCACTTTGACCTTTATGTGACTTTTTAAAAATGTATTTATTTGTTTGTTTATTACAGGTACTTACTGTATATAGTGCTTTACATAGATGTTGTACATTAGTCCCTGACCCTCAAGGAGCGTACAGTCTAAATTCCCTAACTCACATTCATACATACACATACTAGGCCCAATAAACCTACCACCATGTCTTTGGATAAATTAAAAAGTGAAAATTTTGCAAGTAGCAAGCAGGACAACTAAGAACCAAGTTCTTACCTCTGGGCCACGGTAAGGAAGACCCTTGACAATTTCTGGAGAAGCGTAGAGAGGACTCCCGCAGTATGTTTCCAAGACCCGGCTCTTATGATACAGGTTTGAAAGTCCAAAATCTGCAAGCTTAAAACAATGACAACGCAATGTAGTCATTTGCTATCTTTTCACATAATAAAGTACAAGAAAAATACAACACGTATCCCTAATATACAATATATAACACCTAGATCCAAACGTTTATGCTGGAATCCCGAGATCAAGGCCACCTGTGGTTTTCAAAGAGGCATTTTCATGTTTCATTCAATCAAAGAGAACAAATTTGCTGCATACAGGAGTCTGGATGTGCACGGCATCGCCAGTGCCGAATTGTGAGCAGCCCTATTACCAAATGTGGTTTGAATTTAAATAAGTGTTTGAAGAATGGAACGCTACTCCAAAAAAGTCACCCTACGGGCTCATGCAGGCAAGCTTTTGTTGGTTCCTTTTGCCCCATAAAAAGTTATTGCGGAAAACAACTTGATGTAGCTCAGAAATTATTCCATGAGTGAATAAGAGGCAAATCAAAGTAACCAAAATGTGCATCAAATTATCTCCTAAGGAAAATTATTTCTTTGAAAGGATGCAGTAGTGCTCCTATGGGGAGGTGGAGATCCCATGTCCACAGTTGGGCTTTAATGAGGAATATTTAACCATGTCTGACATTTAAGACCCTGGTCTTGTCTACACTAGTGGACATGGTGGCATCACTATTCTGTACATGACCCTTGTCTTGTCTACTCTAGTGGACATGGTGACATCACTATTCTGTACATGACCCTTGTCTTGTCTACACTAGTGGACATGGTGGCATCACTATTCTGTACATGACCCTTGTCTTGTCTACACTAGTGGACATGGTGGCATCACTATTCTGTACATGACCCTTGTCTTGTCTACACTAGTGGACATGGTGGCATCACTATTCTGTACATGACCCTTGTCTTGTCTACACTAGTGGACATGGTGACATCACTATTCTGTACATGACCCTTGTCTTGTCTACACTAGTGGACATGGTGACATCACTATTCTGTACATGACCCTTGTCTTGTCTACACTAGTGGACATGGTGGCATCACTATTCTGTACATGACCCTTGTCTTGTCTACACTAGTGGACATGGTGGCATCACTATTCTGTACATTTTTGGTCAAGAAGCTTTTGTGGATATGCTTGGAAAACAAATATAAGTTTTTTTCTTACTTTTCACATGTTGGGGTCTCTTTTGATACAGTACATGTATTTTATGAATTTTTCAATACATTTTAAGAGCATTATTTATAGCAGTGCAGCTATTTATGGGACTTGTCTTGAGTAGTATACTGTTTAGCCCTAGTACATATGCTTGTGGTCCTTGTTTTCTTAACCACTTCCTGTTTGGACACTTTTACCTCCTTCTTGTCCAGAGCAATTTTCAGCTTTCAGCGCTATCACACTTTGAATGACAATTGCGCGGTCATGCAACACTGTACCCATTTGCCATTTTTTTGAGACAGATAAAGCTTTATTTTGGTGGTATTTATTCACCGCTGAGATTTCTATTTTTTTTTACTATGTAAATGAAAAAGTCCAAAAATTTTGAAACAAAGTGTTTTTTTTTATAAAATTTTGCAAATAAATAATATTTCATCATAAATCTTGCCCAAAATTTATTCCGTTATTTTTTTAATAAAAAAAAAAAAAATCCAAATTAGTTTATAACCAAAAATTATAATTTTTAAACTTTTTTTTTACATTATTTTATTTTTTTATATTATTATTTTTTATTTTAATTTTTTTTTTACATACTGTCACCCTAGCAGTACAGTGTCACCATGGTGACACTGTACTACTTGTGGGGGGTGATGAAGATTTTTTTTTTTTTACACTGATTGCTTTTACACCCATATAGGATGTAAAAGCAATCACTTCTCTTTCTCTCTGTCTGCATTCTTGCAGTCATTGAGAAGTACTGAGTGAGCTGCGATTGGTCACAGCTTGTCACATGGTACAAGGCTGTTGTGAATAGGCTTGTACCATGTGACCTCTGTGATCATTCACAGATTTCACACATAGTAAGCAATGATGTCACAAGTGACATCTTGCTTACTACTTTGCATGTGATCACTGATTGGCCAATCAGTGATCACATGATCGGGACCTCGTACAGAGATCCTGTCTGACGATTGGTGTTTCACTGTGTCCGGAGGACACAGCGGGCACCGGATTGCGGTGCTGCGCGCTCCCAGGGAGCGCACACAGCTAGAAAAGGCGGATGCCGTTTATGAATGGCAATCCGCCCCTGGACTGCCACCGCCCTGCCGTTTATAAACAGCAGGCGGACGGCAAGTGGTTAAAGCAGAACTTCGATCAACACTGACTGTTTGTAATCCTTATGCTGCTAGCATTAGTAAATAGATAGGACAGTATAATATATTTACTTGTTTTAAACTTTTTTTTAACCATTTCTTCAGTCACTTCCTGGTTTCTGGCCTAGGCAAATGATGTCATACATCCCAGGAGTCTTCAGGAGAGGAAAACGGGTTTTCTCATCTAAGCATATCCTGTGTGCCTGAGCTAGATTTCAGGAAATAAATGCTACATGAA